>NC_137976.1:30772739-31177739 GCF_963924665.1 Micromys minutus
TGGGTCAATCACAAGACTCTTAACTGTCTCACTGATATGTAGAGCAGAACGGGAAAGGTGGATGTTGGGGCTCTAATCTGCTCACAGAAATTGTGAATTGATTCCAATTCTTCATAGTAGTAGAGATCTGATTTTGACTAGAGGCAGAAGTAAGCATTATCTCACTGAACTTAATTTGAACTTGGCTTAAAAAGACATAACTGTACTTCATGAGGACTTCTGCCAGAGGCTAGAAAAAAAAAATTATTCTTCACCTAGCTCTATTTTTCAGGACTTTAGTTTTGTGTAGCTTTGGAAGTGAAATGAATTGTTTGAGTTATTATAAATAGTCCCTAAAACACTGAATAAAGTGTGCTACATTTAATGGCACCTGAAATTGTGGCTTTAGCATGTTTAGAATTTGCTAAGGTTTTTATTCACTTCTTTAAACATCATATGTTGAGAGAGGGAAGCTTAGATATGCAAGTCCACATATTCTACAGTCATTTAGGCAAATCATTGGCAATAGCTAAGAATATGCTAAATGGGCAGGTAAGGCCAGTAGTTGCCTCCATAATCTACACTAAGTTGTTTTCATGAAGCCCAGCCTATTGTTTTGGTTCTTTGCCCTCATTATTGATGAAGGGTATTCTGATATAAATGAACAAAATCAATGCCACTCCAATAGAGGCCTCTCACATGTGACAATGGAATTGATGTTCCCACAGCCTATAAACAGGCTTTTTGGTTTCCTCACTTGCACTCACATTGAGAACAAGAGATTCAGGGCAGAGAATAATGGCCTATACCAGAGCAGCCATTTTTGATTCTGTGTTCAAAAATAAAACCAGGAACCTGTGGACTGCTGTCTTTGTGACCGAACACATGTCCTATATATGGAGAGCAATGTACTTTGGGCTTGAAAAATTTTATATTTAAAGAAGAGACCAGAATATATCCCCTAAACTGGGTAAGATTATGTACCCTGGGTTCACAAATGGAACATACTCACATACAAGGTTCATGAGAAAATTATGGTCATATTGCATGATTCAGAAGCCAGGACAGAAGGATAATAAAACCTTAATAGTCTAAGTTTCTGAGATTAATTAACAGGAATATATTTTCTCCATTAATTAAAAAACTGAGCATACATCTTTAAATGTCTAGAAACACCCATTTATGGAGAGCTGACATGTAACAAAATAAAATACTTTGATAGGATTTTAACTGATGAGATCATTTCCTATATAATAGAACAAAAACAAAAACAAAAAACCCAATGATGACTGTTGTTAAATTAAGCTATCTAAAATGACAATAGCTGCATTCTGAGAATGTTGAGAAAACAACTGATGTGTTTACCAAATAATTTCCAGGAACTTAGCCAAGGTTGTATGTCTTATAAATGTTTCAATGACTAGTCACCCTATTTTCCCCTTTTGCATCTATTGTATCTTTGTGTGCTGAGTAAGTATGTCTAGTGTGGCACTTTGGAAGAAGTTATTAGCATAAAGTAACACTTGCATATTTGGAGAAAGTTAAATTGGTTGATGAAGTCAACATTTCTTTCTTGTATACTCAGTTTTGTCATGTGATGTTTTACTGGAAGTTGTCTTATGAGAGAGTACACTTTGCTGAGTAGACACATGAGAGTATATATTGTTGAGGTAGACATTTAAGATGATGTGTGATTTTTGGAATGAGTATAAATAAAAGACAACAGTGAATGGCATTGATCTTGCATTGGTTCACCTTGCAACATTTTGTCAGTATTTGTTGATATTCATTTGTCATGACTTGGTAAAAAGAAATTCACCAAAGATGTCACATGTTATTCTGGCTGCTTCTTGCAGCTTCCACATAGTTGGTGGAGCCACAGTTACTTCTGAATTGAGCCGCTACTACTGATTAACGTTTGGTGTTTGCTGATTGGAATACACAACTGATATTCTGACAACAAAGATTGATATCACCCAAAAGATCTACTTCTAAAAAAAGTCCATATCCCTCTTGTGTTATTAATCATCTTTCTTCCCTACCTTAGGACTAGTTGATGAAGTTCAGCAGCAGTTAAAGTTAATTCTTGTCCTATGCTATTCAGGAACAAATGCCAGTCAGTAATTTTTATGCAAAAGTTCCTTTCATAAAATTTAGGTTTTCAATGGAATTACACTGATAAGCCCTATTTAATATTTTGTTTTTTTCTCTTGTATATGCATTCTCTCTCTTTCTTCTTCTGTTTCCACTTTCTTAGGAACCACCAGGGAAAAGGGGCAAATGTGAGAGCATGTGATCCCTGAGCCATCATTGGTAGCACAAGGACAGTAAAAATGCTAATTTGATCCCATTTCTTTCTTTCATTCAGTAACTTCTATTCAGTTATTAATGAAGAATAAGACTGCAGTGGCAGGATTTTCCTGGACAGCCAATTCCTGGTTGTTCAGATGTAATCTGCACTCTGTGTGGAAGATGCCATGCTGTGAATATTACTTGGGTGGCATTTGGTCTGGCCCTGTGCTCTTTATCCTGGGGTAAGGGCTGAATCATACCACTTAATTTAGTCACGTACTAAATTGGATTACACAAGGTTGTTTTCTCTCTTGTGTGACTTTAAATCATAAAACGGCATATTTGAACCTTCATATTTAATCCTTATAAATAAATTATCTTTCCAGTTTTGGATTTCAGGATGCTTAGCATAAACAATTTTATCATTATATTCTCACTATCAGCATAAATATATTGTGTACACTCTGGCACACATTATGGTTATATGTATGGTGACACAGAAAGAAAAAAAAGAAGTTAAAATGTATATATACAGCAAAGCAGAATAGTGCTTGTTAGTAGACATATTTGGTGCTTGTGTTAGTCTATGCCTTTACCCTAGTCAGCATCACATAAAATCAGATTCATGGCTGTAAACACCTTTACACTGCTGATTTCATTTGATAAGGTCCAGAGTTGTCTCTAGTTCATGCTTCAGATATATTGCTTTGGTTTTACACTGAGGGCATAGGCTCATTCCACTTCCATTAGTATGTATGGTAGATTTCTCCAAAGTTGCATATCATCCCTCCAATATACCAGGCCACCTGTAAAAGGAGTACTCGATACTCATCAGAAATACATCTCAACCAGTGTCCAACAGGAGCTGAGAGCTAAGTTTTCACTAATCTTCATTTCTTAGGCAAAATAAGGATAGATCATGTGCTTTGCTTAGACTTCCAGAAGACTGAGAAATTGCCTTAAACACCATTCAATCATAGAAGACACCGGTCTTGACCTCTTACCCATAACTGAGTCCCCCTTTGCTCATTTATCTGTTCAGCTAATGCTATTTCTTGCTAATTCTCAATGCTTTTAGCCTACTTGCTTTCAGTACATTCATTAGAATTTGTTCACACAAAAATTTAAATTAAGGAAGATATCCATGAAAAATTTAGGTTTATTTTGCTGGAGACTTCAGGAAAAATCAATGTGCCACCTACAGCCCTCTGTATCTGTTCATATCTGTGAAAATGTTCGGTTTTTCTTTCATATGTGTGAGGTTAAAAATTAGTCTATTGCATCTTTCATGGTAACTAAAAGAATATAGAGGTTTTCTGGGATAAAGACAAAGGCATACACTATACAGAACAAACAGAAACTTCTGGTCTTAGCATTTATCGCCAAACATAATTTTGAGGACAGCCATATACATGGCTCCATATAAATGCTGACTACTCTTTGGTTAGAGTGAAAATTAAGAAATTTTCCTGTTTTTTTTTTATTGGTGGCTATGTAAATCAATTATCCCAAGTAATTGTGCATTTGACATCCAGAGCCTATAGTAAAATGCTTCTCTGATACATGTCCACATCTGGTTTATATATTTTTTTATTTTCCTATGAATAAAGAAATAAAAGAGAAACAACCTAAAATAAATCAGTCATTAATTCCAGTCATTCTAGTGCAGTATGCATCTTTGAGTTTTGGACTCATTCACACCTACCATGAGACACATTGTTGCAATATTTTCTTGAAGCTGAAGGTACCAGTGTCAACTATAGAAATAAAATAAAGTGAGGACTAAAAAAGAGGTGCAGACAGAATGATGGAATTCTATACCTGCCAAGAGTCAAACTGTGGAGGGCTTCTCAATTTTCCTCATGGCATCACACTGCCATGACAAATGAGGGGCTCTTCGAAGACTGAAAGGATAAAGCGAAAACACAGAGAAATAGAGACAGGAGTCATTAAGAGGCAGAGAATGGTGTGTTTGGGGAAGGTCAGAAGTCAGAAAAAAAGCATAAGGGATGAGAAGAGGTGAATAAAGCAGGTTTGATAAAAACAAGAGTTGCTAGATGCTAAGAGGGTCTGGAGCCAGTTAATTCTTTTCTTAACAAATATGAAGTACACACTTAATTTAATGTGATATCAAATTAAATGGGGTCTGTAGGTGATATTCTTCTCTTTCCCTATTTTCCTAAGGGAGTAGAGTCATAGCCTGGGGCATGTTAGGGAGTCAGCAAATCAGTTGTCTATTTCTGCTGTATCCAGACGAAGTTACCCCAAGCACTATGTCAAGTACTCCAATGGAATACCCCAGTTTTCATCACAGGCAACAAAGCACTGCTTCAAGGACTTCTCTATTTAACTAGCAGAGTTGAAAAAACATGCGAATATTATGGGAATGTATAGTGCACCCACCAATATACCAAACTCAGGAATGAAATTCTCAATTCTCCAGGCCCATGGGCAAATTCATTTCCTACAAAATTCTTCACAGTTGTGCCACCTCCTCAGGTCATAGTCTCTACCTCTATAAGCTATGGACTAAAGAGTTTACATTCCTCATGCCTAATGTTTCTATGGCTTAATGAGAACATTTATGTAAAGAACATGGTAAGGGAGGGACCTAGCACACATTTGTGGTCAAATGCAAACTATATAGTCCTCCTATTTACAGTTGGAAAGGGACAATATATGAAAAAAGCAGTGCATGTAAAATCAACTCACTGAACACTTACTTGGCAACTATTAAAATATTTAAGTAGTTTTTCAAACAGGATGTAGCCACAATGTTTATAAGACTATTCTTGGCCACCATGAGAGTCATATATTGGGGGTGGGGGAGTAGACAAAAAAAACGTACAGGATTGGTGTCTGTCTAGCTCTAGTGCTGTTTAAGGCTTATTATGTGTATAAATGGTTTCTATCTTTTATGGAAATTTAATGATTCAAGGCACAGTAGAAACCCCCAATTGATGTTAATTTTAATCACAACAGCTATTTTTTGAGCATTTGTATTTCTTTATGCAATTTTAAATCACATAATCTTCTATTAAATATATACTAAACTAGAAGTTGCTTGAAGTAACATTTAATTTAAATATCAATAGGACAATAACTATCATTGAATCATCATAAAATTTTCACATGTGAAAACTTTGAATGTGATCTAGTTTAGGTTTTCAGATTCACAAATATATTGTTTTTTCTAGTGAGCTGTCTTCCAATTAAGTATTTTTCACAAAAATACAAAATGTATGTGTTTTCATGTTTAACTTATGTCTTAGTTAGGGTTTTCCTGCTGCAAACAGACATCATGACCAATGGAAGTCTTATGAAGGACAACATTTAAGTGGGGCTGACTTACTTACAGGTTCAGATATTCAGTCCATCATCATCAAGGTGTGAACAGGACAGTGTCAAGGTAGGTATGATGCAGGCAGAGTTGAGAGTTCTACATCTTCATCTCATATCTGCTAGTAGAAGATTGACTTCCAGGCAGCTAGGGTGATGGTGTAAGCCCATGCCCACAGTGACTCGCCTACTCCAACAAGGCCACACCTCCTAATAATGCCACTCCCTGAGCCAAGCACATGCAACCCACCACAACTTACAAATATGAAAGAAATACAATAAATTTTTAGATATTTGAGTCATATCCACAGAGCTTTAGATCCTACTGTCATTGATTGTATTCCTCTGATCCTTTTGCATATTCTGCTTATATAAAATCACATCAGCAGCACATAACGACCCCTTTACTTCTTATTTAAAAACTAATTTTTTTCATCATGTTATTTTTTCGTGTGTAGAAATGAAAAAAATATACAGTTTATTGTTTAAGTTTATTTTGTTTTACTTCTGTGTTTGTAGTCAATAAGTGCATACAAGTTTAATTGCTAGCAAAAATGTAAAATCTAAGGTGAAGTTCAACAGCTTTAAATATATAAGTATATTTAAAATTATTTATAGTAAAGTTTTAATAATGAAAATATCCCAGCTGGAGAGATGGCTTAGAGGTTAAGAGCACTGACTGATCTTCCAGAGGTCCTGAGTTCAAATCCTAGCAACCACATGGTGGCTTAATGACATCTGTCCTCTTCTGGTATGTCTGAAGACAGCTACAGTGTACTTATATACAATAAATAAATAAGTAAATATATAAATAAAATTATTTTAAAATTCCTAATAGTTTTAAGAGGTAGATATGTGGTTCACTGAATTTTTTTCATGTATTTATGAATAGAAACTGATACATTGACTTTCTACAAATTACTTCCACATGCCATAGGTCACTCAAAGACTTAACATACTATGCAAGCAACGCTGAGGGTGGGTAAGCAAATTTTCAACTGGAATTGGACAATTTAATAGCTAAAAAAAATAACCAACATGGAACACTTAGTTTAATACCTAATTTTTTTTTCTTCCATATACTTTGCTTTAATTTAAAATGAAGAAGGGTGAATCACCTACATCATAGGCTTCTGTACCACTTTCTTCTGTCAAATTACAACCCAGAAGCCACAAATGGTGATAAATTTAGGGCTTCCCCACTTGTATGCCTGCTGACCCGGTCACCAAAGAGGCTTGTGCTACTACACACCTTGCTCTCCAGCCAACTCAGTGCTGCTTCTTTCTCTCTTTGGATTCATCACTCACTCCCTTTGTTGCCCTTGCTGTTTTATTTTACCGGGTTCTGTAAGCACTGGCATCAAGTTCTATAGTACAGAGTTTACACCCTCCAAATTCAACCCCAAACTATAAACAGGACAAGAGATTTTTTTTCACCAAAACACTCCCTTGTTGCTTTGCCATTCCTAACTGCTAGAAGCTTTTCTATGTCTCACTGTTGCTTACCTTTGGGATGGAGCAACATAATTTCTTAAGATTAGATAAGTGATTATGTATTCCAACCCCCTCAACTTTACAGAGGAGAAGGCAATCTCACTGCATTTCCTGCTAGATTACAACTTTTCTCCTGGGAATTTTATTAAAACATATTATAAATTACTTCAAAGGAGAGCCTAATTTTTGGAATGTTTCCAGCATTGGTTAATCTGTTCTTCTTGACTTTACAGAGTTCTAATAGTTTCAATCATCAGATACAGTTGCAATTTTCCCCCTGAGAAGAGACCTTCTTGCTGAGAGTCAGTGGTATGAATAAAGTATTGATTACAGTTTCTGATTGTATAAGCACAGGACTGAAATGACTGTATAACAAAGAAATGAAACTCATTCTGGAGTTGATTTCCCCTTGCTTCATTCCTATGAAATTTACACATCTATATTTTTAAGTCTTAATACTTTGAAGTATTTTACTATGTTCTATCCTATTCTACAATTATTAGCAAGAAAAATGGTCTTGTATGAAAAAATAAATGACATAAAATGAGCAAATCATGTATTATTTCATAACTGACTAGATTATGTGGTTAAAGATAAATAAGTAAATTATGAAAATATCTGCCAAACTGATAAAAATGGAATGTTGGTATACTTAAGATGACCAAATTCCTTAATTTATCTTCCCAAAGGGTCAAGAGTTTCAAAAACTCACAGATGTTGAAAATATTCAAAGCTCTTTCTCATTGCATGACATTTTTGGGATGTGCCAAAAAGCAAGTCTGTGGACATTTAGGAGCTGAGTGGTTATGATGGGGTCATTTTAAAGTAAATCTTCATTGCTCCACTAACATTGTTCTAAAGTCAAAGGACTCATATTTGCCTCTGAAACTAATGGTTATGGCAGCAAAGTTACTTTGAATTTTAAATATTTTGTTGTCTAAATGGATAAACAAATGTATCAAATACATTAATTTGGTAATATGGTGGGATTCATGTCAAAATACATCACAAGCCATGAGTAGTAGATCTTTAAGTGCTGTCTAAAATGAGATTTGAAAAGTTCCCACCACACTCCCATCCACTTGGTACATCTTTATTTGGAAACTTGGCTTCAGACTCTATTGAAGAAATCATGGGTAAATCTAATAAGTACTTCAGTTGTTAATGTTTGTCTTAAACAATGAAAACCTTTCCATTAAAATACATAGAAATGTACCATAGAGGACTTCACTTTAATCCTCCCTTCATTATCTAGAATATAGGAGTTTCCTCTGGAATTCTCAAAGAACATCACTCAAACTAATCAATCAAAAATTCCCTTGCCTCAAACCCCCAACATTGCTTTTTTCATCCCTTTTTTAAGAATTTCTATAAGAGCAACCCTTCCTCTTTAAAATGTCAAGTTTTACTGCATAAAATATATGTGCCCCTATACCTTTCTCAGTGTCAAAGAATGAATTGGATCCTGCTTAAGAAAGCTGCCTTAGTCCCTCAACTTCATTGTCACCCTATTAACACCAGGTCTAGAAGGCTTCACTTTGCATAAGTATCCATTTGGAAATAAACCAAAATTCATTTAACATCAGCATTAGTCAGTTGGCATTTGTGATTACATTTCTATTCTAATCTATTCTCTAATGCTATTAGCAAAACTTCTCTCGCACTAAGGTAAAACATATATTGTCATGGTGTGGCTGTGATAAATTTCTCAGTAACTATTTACTATTCCATTAACAGAACCAGCAGCAAAAGTTATTCAGAATTTTTTTTCCTTCATAGTTGTTATTCATCACAAATAGTCTAATTTAAAAAGCTTAAGCCTGTCTTAGCAGTACTGAGTAAGTCCTGACACATGAGTAAAAGAAACCCACAAAACCAGAGGTTCTAAGTAATCATCTGCATTTCAGCACAGTATTTAGGTGAATTAATGGCTGGATAAATATATAGATATAGATAGATGATATAGATAGAGATAGATATAGATATGGAGAGATAGAAATATTGACAAATACATCATATTTGTTACATGTTACAGTGTGTGTGTGTGTGTGTGTGTGTGTTTGTTAATACATACATAAGCATATAGTTGTGATGAACATGCACAGTTACATTTTAACTACAATGAACTGTCCTATTTGATTGATAAGTTACAAAAAAAATGCCTGATTTCTATAGGCATTTGATTGACTGTCCTTTGTTTAAGTAATAGTATATTGGCTGGAGATCTGGCTTTAAGGGGAAAGGTCTTTTCATGGTTGGGACAAGGTAAAAATGATACATATGTGCACATCTTCCTGAAGTATCTAGTCAACATATCAGAAATCATTTGGCACATAAGTAAGCTGCGGTGTCTTTCAAAAAGGCCCTTAGGAAAAGTGTCCAAATACAATTTACCAGTGGAAACGTGTACACTCATCTTCAGTTTCCAAGATTCAAGAGCAATGCCTTTCAACTAGTTTAAGTTTCAATCTTATTTATATATATATACATATATAGATATAGATATAGATATAGATATAGATATAGATATAGATATAGATATAGATATAGATATAGATATAGATATAGATATAGATGTAGATATATAGATATAGATATAGATATAGATAGATAGATATAGATATATTGATAGAAATGAATTTATTTCTTTTTTAAACGACTTTATTTTACAAAACAAAGATAAATGTACAGATTTTAAACATTTTTTGCTTAAAATTATACATTTTTTGTCAGTACTGTTTTTTCAGATATTAAAATAATTTTTACATAAAACTATGTGAATTTATTTTTTAGTCAGTACTTGATTTTTTCAAGGGCTTGAAAGTATGCATTGAAAACCTAATAGTTACCATGAGCTTAAAGTACAAGCAAAACAAAACACATCATGGAAATAGTCAAAGTCTTCTTGTTTAGTAAATATATTTTTTTTGTTTTCTTTATTTCTTGGACTTCATACAGTCTGTGAGTTGTTTCTGGGGGAGTGCAAGCCTCTGGGGTTAGCATCCCAATATCAGTGACTGCATATTATGTCTGTTATTTTGTGACTGGCTTATCTCACTCAGGATGATATTCTCTAGATGCAGCCATTTTCTTAAGAATTTGGTTAAGTCATTGTTTCTGGTGGCTGAGTAGTATTCCATTGTGTAAATGTACCACAATTTTTGTATCCATTCATCTTCTGAAGGACATCTGGGTTCTATCCAGCTTCTGGCTATTATAAATAGAGCTGCTATGAACATTGTGGTGCATATATCTTTGTTGTGTATTAAAGTGTCTCTGGGGTATATGCCCAGAAGTGGAATAGCTGGGTCTTCAGGTAGTACTATATCCAATTTTCTGAGGTATCACCAAACTGATTTCCAGAGTGGTTATATTAGTTTGCAACCCCACCAACAGTGGAGAAGTGTTCCTCTTTCTCCGCAGCCTCTCCAGCATCTGCTGTCACCTGAGTTTGGATCTTGCCCAATCAGACTGGTGTGAGGTCTAATCTCAGGGTTGTTTTGATTTGCATTTCCCTGATAGCTAAGGATGTCGAGCACTTCCTCAGATGTTTCTTGACCATTAGGTGTTCCTCAACTGAGAACATTTTGTTTAGCTCTGTACCCGATTTTTAATAGGGTTTTTTGATTCTCTGGTATCTAGCTTTTTGAGTTTCTTGTATATCTTGGATATTAGGCCTCTATATGATGTGGTGTTGGTAAAGATCTTTTCCCATTCTGTTGATTGCCATTTTGTTTTCTTGATGATGTCCTTAGTCTTGCAGAAACTTTGCAATCTCATTAAGTCCCATTTCTTAATCTTTGACGTTAGAGCTTGAGCCATTGGTGTTTTGCTCAGGAAATTTTCTCCTGTGCCTATGTGTTCTAAGGTTTTCCCTACTTTCTCATCTAATAGTTTCAGTGTATCTGTTTTAATGTGGAGATCTTTGATCCACTTACACTTGAGCTTTGTACAAGGAGATAAGAAAGGGTCTATTTCATTCTTTTGCATGCTGAGTGCCAGTTGGACCAGCACCATATGTTGAATAGGCTGTCCTTTTTCCATTGAATGTTTACTGCTCCTTTGTCAAAAATCAGGTGACCATATACATGAGGGCTCATTTCTGGATCTTCTATTCTATTCCATTGATCCACATGCCTATTTCTGTACCAGTACTATGTAGTTTTCAGCACAATTGCCTTGTAATATAGCTTGAGGTCAGGGATAGTGATTCCCGCAGATGTTTTTTTGTTGTTGAGGATGGATTTCACTATTCTAGGTCTTTTGTTATTCCATATGAAATTGCACATTGATCTTTCCAATTCCATGAAGAACTGGGTTGGAATTTTGATGGGGATTGCATTGAATCTGTAGATTGCTTTTGGTAGGATGGCCATTTTTAAGATGTTGATTTTTCCAATCCATGAGCATGGGAGATCTTTCCATTTTCTGAGATCCTCCTCAATTTCTTTCTTTAGAGGTTTGAAGTTCTTGTCATACAGGTCCTTCACTTGCTTAGTTAGAGTCACACCAAGGTATTTCATAGTTTTTGTGACAATTGTGAAGGGTACCTTTTCCCTAATTTCTTTCTCCACATGTTTGTCCTTTGAGTATAGGAAGGCTACTGATTTGTTTGAGTTAATTTTGTATCCAGCCACTTTGCTGAACTTGTTTATCAGCTGTAGGAGTTCTCTGGTGGAATTTTTGGGGTCACTCAAGTACACTATCATGTCATCGGCAAAGAGTGATGTTTTTATCTCTTCCTCTCCGATTTGTATCCCCTTGATCTCCTTTTGCTGTCTAATTGCTCCAGCCAGGACTTCCAGTACTATGTTGAATAGGTAGGGGGAGAGTGGACAGCCTTGTCAAGTCCCTGATTTTTGTGGGATTGCTTCAAGTTTCTCGCCATTAAGTTCGATGTTGGCTGTTGGTTTGCTGTATATTGCTTTTATTATGTTTAGGTATGGACCTTGGATTCCTGTTCTTTCCAGGACTTTTAACCTGAAGGTGGGTTGGATTTTGTGAAATGCTTTCTCAGCATCTAGTGGGATGACCATGTGATTTTGATCTTTGAGTTTGTTTATATGGTGGATTACATTGATGGATTTCCTTATATTAAACCATCCCTGCATCCCTGGGATGAAGCCTGCTTGGTCATGATGAATGATCGTTTTAATGTGTTCTTGGATTCAGTTTGCAAGGATTTTGTTGAGTATTTTTTGCATCAATGTTCATAAGTGAGATTGGTCTGAAGTTCTCTTTCCTTGTAGGGTCTTTGTGTGGTTTAGGTACGAGGGTTATTTTAGCCTCAAAAAATGAGTTAGGTAGTATTCCATCTGATTCTATCTTTTGGAATAGTTTGGAGAGTATTGGTGTTATATCCCCAATAAATATTTGATAAAATTCTGCACTGAACCCGTCTGGCCATGGGCTTTTTTTGGTTGGGAGGCTTTTGATGACTTCTTCTGTTTCTTTAGGTGTTATAGGGTTATTTAGGTGGTTTACTTGGTCCTGGTTTAACTTTGGGATCTTGTATCTGTCTAGTAATCCGTCCATTTCCTCCATATTTTCCAATTTTGTGGAGTATAAGTTTTTGTAGTAGGATCTGATGATTTCTTGAATTTCCTCATTTTCAGTTGTTATGTCCCCACTTTCCTTTCTGATGTTGTTAATTTGTATACTCTCTCTTTGCCCTCTAGTTAGTCTGGCTAGGGGTTTATCAATCTTGTTGATTTTACTCAAAGAACCAACTCTTGGTTTTGTTGATTTTTTCAATGCTTCTTTTTGATTCTATTTGGTCTATTTCTGCCCTAATTTTATTTCTTGCCGTCTACTCTTTTTGGGTATATCTGCTTCCTTCTGTACTAGGGATTTTAGCTGTGCTGTCAGGTTGCTGATGTAACCTCTCTCCAGTTTCTTTTTGGAAGCACTTAGGGCTATGAGTTTTCCTCTCAGTACTGCTTTCATTGCATCCCATAGTTTTGGGTATGTTGTGTTTTCGTTTTCGTTGAATTCTAGAAAATCCTTAATTCTTTTTTTTATTTCTTCTTTGACCCTACTATCTTTTAACAGAGCATTGTTTAGTTTCCATGTGTATGTGGGCTTTTTGTTGTCTTTGTTGTTGTTAAAGACCAGCTGTAGACCATGGTGATCTGAGAGGATGCATGGGAGTATTTCAGTCTTCTTATATCGATTGAGGCTCGCTCTGTGTCCAATTATGTGGTCAATTTTCGAGTACGTGCCATGGGGTGCTGAGAAGAAGGTGTATTCTTTTACTTTAGGATAATATGTTCTGTATATATCTATTAATTCTAGTTCGTTCAAAGACTGCTAGTTTTGCAGTGTCCTTGTTCAGTTTCTGTTTCCCTGATCTGTCCATTGGTTTGAGTGGGGTATTAAAGTCTCCCACTATTATTGTGTAAGGTGAAATATATTTTTTGAGCTTTAGTAGGATTTCTTTTATGAATGTGGGTACTTTTTTATTTGGAGCATATATGTTAAGGATTGAGAATTTCTCCTGACTGGTTCCCTGGTAATGAGTAAAAAGTGTCCTTCCTTATCTTTTTTGATAACTTTTGGTTGGAAATTTACTTTATTCGATATTAAAATAGCCACTCCAGCTTGCTTCTTGGAGCTGTTTGCTTGGAAGTTTTTTTCCTACCCTTTAACTCTGAGATAGTTTCTGTCTTTGTCTCTGAGATGAGTTTCCTGTATGCAGCAAAATGCTGGATTTTGTTTATGTATCCAGTCTGATAGCCTATGTCTCTTTATTGTGGAGTTGAGTCCATTTATGTTAATAGATATCAAGGAGTAGTTGTTTCTGTTTCCTGCCATTATTGCTTTTTTAGGTTGAGTTTTTTCTGTATTTTTTTCTTCTTTTAGTTCTCTTGTTTAGGAGTTTTCTTGTTTTTACTAGGCTGTATTTTCCCTCATTGTATTTGGTTTTCCACCTATAATTCGTTGTAGTGCTGGGTTTGTGGTCAGATATTGTGTGAATTTTGATTTGTCTTGAAATATCTTCATCTCTCCATCAATGGTGATTGATAGTTTTGCTGGGTATAGCAGCTTGGGCTGGCACTTGTGTTCTCTTAAGGTGTGCATGATGTCTGTCCAGGCTCTTCTAGCTTTCATAGTCTCTGTTGAGAAATAGGGTGTGAGTCTGATTGGCCTGCCTTTATATGTTACCTGACCTTTTTTCTTTACTGCTTTTAGTATTCTTTCTTTGCTTTGGGCACTTGATGTTTTTACTATTATGTGTAGGGAGCTATTTCTTTTCTGGTCCAACATATTTGGAGTTCTGAAGGCTTCTTTTATGCTTGTGGTCATCTCATTCTTGAGGGTAGGGAAGTTTTCTTCTATGATTTTGTTGAAGATATTTACTGTGCCTCTTAGTTGATACTCTTCTTCCTCTTCTATTCCTATTATCTTTAGGTTCGGTCTTCTCCTTGTGTCCTGGATTTCCTGGACATTTTGCATTAGGAGCTTTTTGTTTTTTGCATCTTCTCTGGCTGTTTTGTCTATGTTTACAATGTTGTCTTCTGCCCCCGAGATTCTCTCTTCCATCTCTTGTAATCTATTGGAAATGCTTGCTTCTGTGATTCCTGATTTCTTTTTTCTACCTCTAGGGTTATCTCTTTTTGTGTTTTATTTATTGTGTCAATTTCTGTTTTAAATTCCCTCTTCCATTCCTTCATCTCTTTGATTCTGTTTTCCTCCAGTTCTTTGAGTTCTTTGAGTGTTTTTCTTGTTTCCTCTTTAAAAGCTTCTGAATCGTTTTGCTTTTCCTCCCATTTTTGTTTAAGTATCTATATCAGCATCTTCAGGTATGATTTCAGGTCTGTGTCTTCCTTTTCTGGAGTGTTTGGAATTCCGATGTTTTCTGTTATGGGAGAGCTGGGTTCTGTTGTTGCCAGGTTTTCTTGGTTTCCTTGGGATATACTCTTTCGCTTTCCTCTTGCCATTTTGTTGTCAGTGATATGTTCTTGCTTTTCCCTTGTATCTGGTCTGTGTCCCTGGATCTCTACTGGTCCACGTGGCAGTTGGGTCGAGCCCTGTTCTATGCCTCAGAGTTGCCGGGTGGGAACAGAATTTCCAAAGTTCTATTCCTGTCGCTGTTTCAGACAGGGCGGGGCAGGGCAAGCCAGGGGGTGTACTTTCCGTGTGCACTCTGCAGAGATTTCTCTGCTCCCTGGCAGCTCAGGTCTCCCACCCACCAGTTGCTTAGCCTCTTCGAGCCGCCGTTCCAGGTGGCAGATGGGCCAGGCTCTGCTCTGGGTCCTGAAGTTGCCTCCGGGTGGAAACAGAAGTTCCTAAGTTCTGTTCCAGGTCACAGTTGTTCAGCCTTTAGGAGCTGCCGTTCCGGGTTGCAGATGGGCTAGAAAAGAATTTATTTCTTAAAAAATACGAGGACTAAACCTTATTTAATATCAGTAAACACAAAGAAATTTGTGCACATCACATACACACACACACAAATACAGTTCATACTTATTCATTTTACTTATACATTAGTTCAAGTTCTTAGAAATGACTTTATTAAATTTACCACAGTAGTACACGTATGCAATGTTTTACCTGTTCATTATTCCCCAGATGTGTTTTTTTTTTTTTTTTCACAGATGTCCACCTCACCTGAGAGTAATGAAGATCAAACTGGGTTTAAATTATGTCATTGAATTCATGAGAGTATAAACTCAAATTTATGTCTTCAGTGCTGGGAAAAGCAATTTCCCTAAGCAACAAATGGAATATTACATGCTTCAAAAACACAAACACACACAGACAAAACATTGTGGAGCTACCCTTATATGACAGTGTGCTCAGGAAACAATAGACATTGAAATACATTTAAAGGAGTCTTTTTCTGCACTGTCAGTTTCAGATATTGCTGTTTGTGTCCATAGAAACAGAAATTTGATTGTGTTGCCTTGTTTTGTGTGCATGTGACTTTGGCTGATTCGTAAATAACTATATGTTCCCCAAAATGTTTCCAAACATAACATGACATGCAAGAAAAAAAAAAACAATAGCAGAAATAGCATCAAACATACTACTTTGATAAAAAAAATAAAGTTTCTCCCAACACATAAATACAGATAGGTCAGACATCTTTGAAGGCATCTTATCTATTCATTGTCCTCTGACTTCTTCATCACAGATGCTCAGGAATCATACTAGAAATCATCATATTTATATTGAGTTGTTTTTTTAATATCAACTATACTTTTTGTCTTATATTTGAAGAGGTTACTAGCCACCTAGAATATTATTCAATACATGATATATAGACAGCTGAGTTGAATTCAAGTTAAAAATATACAATCATATATATTTAAAAATTGTTTAGCATACTTTATATTATGATGAATGTTAGTGTCAAGCTACTTTATTCGTATTCTTAGAAATAAATTAAAAATTTTTGATAAATACATATTATTTGTAGGTATACATTTTCAAAATGCATTTATTGGATATCTAATATGTGCCTTCATTACTCACTGAATATAGACAAATAAACAGATTATAAGAGTTCACATTCTAGAGCGCCTATATTAATGAACATACACTGAAAATTTCCAAGTCTTAATTCAAAGTCTGAAATATAAATACTCTCAAGGATTGATTGCCTCCTTTGGGTTCAGTTTACCTTTGATTAATAGAAATATGAATTTCACAAAATTGCTGTTAATCACAAACATAATGTGAGTGCACTTTGGTATTTTACAGTGGTAAGGCAGGCATCCACAAAATAAGACAATGCTGTAATATTAAGATCTTGGATTATCAAGGAGTTTAAATGACAGCCGAGAAGCCTAAATATATAAAACATCCCTGGAACTTACAACAGGCTAGTGATGTGCCTCTAAAGAAAAGTGTATCGGTTTATGAATGAAGAACTTTCGTCTCCAGACACGTTTTTACTCAATATTTTTCTAAACACATGCACGCTTAGAATGTGGTTTATTGCAGGCCTAAGTAGCACAATATTGTAACATGTACCTGACAAAAAATATGATAATTCAACAAGGATTCTAGAAAAGGCCATGGAGAGAATAAAAGGAGTGCTTTTATAGCCCTTTCTAAAAAGCATGATAATTTTCTAACAGAGAAAGAGAACTGCAGCTGCCTCTTAAGATTTCCTACTGGTGTTATTTTTGATTCAAATTTTAAGTGGAATAAGTCACTTTAATTTTATTACATTCACTTACAAAATGTTATCTCTAGGTCTAGACTTAGAATCAGCAGTAAGGAAAATGTATTTATCTTCGAATCTAGAGCAGCTACAGGTGTAATGTCATCACAAGAAGTCCAAAGCACAAAACATTGTTCTTCCCAGACACCAAAATGAATATTCTGAATAATATGTCAGATCTTCATGTTTAATGACACCTACTTATTTTTTCATTGAATTCAGTCTACCTCGGAAAAAAAAGTAAAGAAGTATAATGGTCAATCATAGAAACAATCTAATTCTAAAAATCTGGATATGGTTTCTACAAGAAAATGTTGATCTTAGACATTTTTGTCAATTTTATGAATAGCAAGTTGTAAAGAAGAATGAGATAAAACATGTTTGAACAATTTTAACTTTGCTTAGCTGTTACTTTGAGTGTGTATTTTTAGTCCTCATCAACTTGCCCTCCTTCATTTATTGTTCAACATTAAAACATACACAAAATTTTATTTTACCTAAAATGTTAGATATTTTTACAAGTGTCTTAAGAAATATTCCTACAGGTTCTGGAGTGGCGCTGCTTGGTATAACGGCTGGGTGGAGAGCTGCTGGTGTCGCGTTTGAGGAGAACTGCAAGTGTTTTTGGAATATCCCCGTCGGGATCCCAGCCAGGATGAGTGCTGCCCGGGAGTCTCACCCGCACGGGGTGAAATGTTCAGCCTCCCCCGACGACGATCTTGGATCCAGCAATTGGGAGGCAGCAGACTTGGGCAATGAAGAAAGAAAGCAAAAGTTCTTGAGACTTATGGGTGCAGGAAAGAAAGAACACACTGGTCGTCTCGTCATAGGAGATCACAGATCAACATCTCACTTCCGAACAGGGAAAGAAGACAAGAAAATTAATGAAGAGCTAGAGTCTCAGTACCAGCAGAGTATGGACAGCAAACTGTCAGGACGGTACCGGCGGCACTGTGGGCTCGGCTTCAGTGAGGTAGAAGATCATGATGGAGAAGGTGACGTGGCTGGAGATGACGATGAGGATGGCTCTCCTGATGCTGAGAGTCCAGATGACTCGGACAGTGATTCTGAGTCTGAGAAGGAGGAGTCTGCAGAAGAGCTTCATGCTGCTGAGCATCCTGATGACACAGAAGACCCGAAGAGCAAAAAAGATGGGAAGAGCAACTATAAGATGATGTTTGTCAAGTCCAGTGGCTCATGACTCCCAAACACTTAGTCTTTGTATTAAAAGTAAGCCTTATTTTTATAATGCACAGTGGAGGACTGCTTATAGAGCACAGACCTTTGTATTATAATTTTTTAAAAAGGACCTTTTAAATAACTACAAAGAGTGTTTGCTTTCAAATGCCATGGGTTACATTTCTCCGGGCATGACTATAACCATTTTTGTAAAGAGTCAGAGTTGTATAAAATGAGAAATAAATACTGTACTCAGCTTCCTTTCATATTAGCATCATCAGCCCTCTTTCCACCGCTTGCCCTGTAGGTGCATTGTAGGGGACACTTGCTTTGTCTGTGGTAGCTCTTTCATGTTCATCTTTTGGGTTGTTGTATGTTTCTCTTATGTGACTCATTTGATACTGTGACGTGCTCCCTCGATTCTGCTGTGCTGAAGTAGACCTGTCCATTGTGGAGTGGCCGCCGCAGCTACAGACCATGGTTGACAGTCCTGCTTGTGTAGTCTCTGCTCTCAGACTAGAGCAAGTACAGGACACTAGTGTGTGGAAGTGCCCCATCACATCACTCAAAGGTCGCAAACCCAAATGTCTTTATATAATTTGATTTTACTGTATGGTAAATTTTTGATAACATTTGGCCAGTTTTTACAGAAGAAATTATTTCTCTGCTCATTTAGTCCTGTGTATTTAGAAATACGTAAAACTGGATTTTTTTTTAAGGTACTATGTGACCAAAATTCATTTTTTTCCTCCTAAGGTCTAAATAAAGAGAAAGCAGTTTCCCATTTAAAAAAAAAAAAGAAGGAAATATTCCTACAAAATGAATCGAATGAAACTAAAGGAAAAGGTAAAATGGAAGTAAATCTTGATGTAAGAAAGAACTTAGAGAAATACATCTGATAAACACAGGTTCTTGGTGTTCTCAGTAATGGGCCTTTGGATTTATGAATCTCCTTCTCAGATGTACCTCGAAGAGACTTGATGGGGAATAGTGGGAATATCTCTAAAAAGAAAAAAGTACAGGGTGTCAGGGAAGGATTGTGGGACGGGGTGACCAGGAGGAGCAGACAGTGAACAGAAAGTAAATTGAATAGGTAAACTTAAACAAACAAACAAATAAATAAATAAATACATAAATAAATGTAATTTGTCGAAAGAATCTGTCTCTGTCTCTATGTATTTCTCTGTCTTACTGTCTCTCTGTGTCTCTGTTTCTGTCTCTCTGTCTCTCTCTGTCTCTCTGTCACTCTCTCTTTCTCTCTCTCTCTCTCTCTCTCTCTCTCTCTCTCTCTCTCTCTCTCTGTGTGTGTGTGTGTGTGTGTGTGTGTGTGTGTGCTCAGAATATTCATACACACTTAATGCCATGGGATAACAATAATTTGTTTTTGTGTTGTCATTTCCCCACATGTTGATGCTGGAACAACAGAAAATTGAAAGACAGCATATTGAGAAACATTTTTTTTTTTTTTTTAGTAACAAATAGGAGGGAAAAGAGAATAGCAGAAGGGAATGATGGTTTTGATTAAGGTTTTCAATTGTCTTATTTATGTCAGGAGGGTTTTGTTCTCTTATTAAGTTTTAAAATGTTCAAGAACAGTTTATGTGTTTTTAGTTTAGGTGGGAGTTTCCCCACATGCTCTCTTAGGTTCAGAGAGTCTTTCCTCAGTAGGATCTGGTTTGAGGGCATCTCTAAATTTGAAAACCAATAGCAAACTTGAGTTTAGGGTTTAGAAACTGGATGTGTGCAAAGTGGTAAGAGAACATAGAAGATTTGGCGTTTGGAAGACATGAATAAAAGATACTCCGACTGTGCGCAGCATCAGTACTGTCACACTCTGCCCTTGTTTTGGTGTCCTCTGTCTTCCTGAAGGAAGAGAAAGGGACCTTCCCAGCAACCACCATGCTCAGTTTTATTAAGCTTGATGTTTGTGTGCACTTTATTGTGAGAATTTCAAATTAGACTCTGATATCAATTCAGATACAGTCTTACATGGGAGGAAAATATTGTATAAAGTATTTAGAATGCTTTCATTACATCCCATTCTGTAAACTGAAGTTAATGTGGATGTTTTACTTCTCTGGGATTTAAACTATCTGATGTGATGATTTGGGGGAGTTTCCCCAAACTAATATTTTTTCTCCACCATCCCCCCCATTCATTCCCAATCCTTTATTTATGATAGTAGATGTCAAGCACGTAGGGCATTCAAAGTAGCCTGGATGCTCTTATTTCTGCATGGGATGAAAAACAGCATTTGGAAAAGCTTGTGATTAGTCTTCTAAGATCCTAAAATAGAAACCTCATTGACGGTAGATTTATAAATGGAAAGCACACACAGTGTACACACAGTGAGCTCATAGTGCACACACACAGTTCACACACACACTCTAACACTAATACGACAAAGACACCAGTGTATTCATTTAAAGTACTACTTTAATTATAATTGAGAATTTTACACTTTTTCAAAATAGCAAGCAAACAATTAATTTCAAGCATGCTAAACTGGGTAGTGAAATTGTATTGTCCAGAAACACATGATAAATGAACAGAATTATAAAGAATGGTATAAAACCTGATAATGTCTCAAAATGTTTATTGAAAATATTTATTTCCTAAAAAAAAAGTCTATATATTCAAAGGTTAGTAACCTGTACTTGGAAAATATAGACCTTTATTTTCTTGTCCTCCTAAAATTAAGTTTTAATTATCCCGTTTTCACTCACATTAAATATGGTACATCTTCTCATTTTAATGTATGGTCTAGCTACATACCCCATGATAGCCTTGAACTCACATCTCTGCCTGAACCTCTTGAGGCTGTTGGGAGATCTAGATGCCACTATACCTGGAAGAAGACTATTACTGATGAACAAATGTTTGATTTAAAAAATGTGTCTGTGTACCTATGTTTTAGCACATAATTCCTGGCTGCCACAATTGTGTCCCCACTTCTTGTTTTTCTTATGTTCTTGTCATGTGTTTTACATTTGTGGATGTGTGGGTGAAGGTAAGTAGTTACTTCCCTATGCTAATGCTCCTGTGTGAATGAATAAAGGTATGTATTTACATTTACATTTAAAAGTAAAGGTTTTTTGTTTTGTTCTAATTAAACAGAAAGGGTGATATGTAGATTTATGATAAGGCATTACGTGATTGGACAGTGAAAAGGAGGAAACGAAAGAGGGAGAGATAAAAGGAGATAAAGACAGAGCCAGAGGAAGCAGAGCTGGATCCTGGTAGCTGTTATTGGCATTGGGTAGAATTGAATATTTTAAGAGATTCTATAGGTTTTTTTATCTCTGATAGAAGGGCCTTTGTATCCTTGTCTTATTGTGTAAAAGGTTTGTGGATTGAAAATTGAATATGTACACCTGTATGAAAAACAATAAAACATGTTGTGCTTGTGCAGGGCAGTGGGGTAGAGAAAACACTGGGGTGTTAACTACTACCAGAGCCAGAAACAGCAGGGAGTGAGACCACAGGGGCCATTAAAGAGGTATGCCTTACATTTTAATATTTACTGCAACATACATATTTAAAATATTTCAATGTTGGTGCCTCAGTCATTCATGATTTGTGCAAAAGGTCTACTCTGCGGCTGCCGATTGGCTTCATAGGCCACTTTATTTTTTAAATTTTTTTGCCATATTATCTTGCCTTAATAAAAGAAAAATTGAAACTATAGAGTACATTCTTCAATAGAAACCGAGGTAAATAGTTTTATAATTTTAAGTTCTATATACACAGTTGAATTAATAAGCAATTTTACCATGCAGAATATTAAAAATATTATAAAATATTTAAGAATATGTAAGACCTATTTAAGAACATGAAAATTAGAGGGGCTTATAGAAAGGTTTTTAAAATTTAAGTGAACAGTTTTGATTTTTCTCTGATATTAACAGAAAGTCCAAATTTTAATTTTAATAAATTTCATATTGTTTAAAGTTTTTGCATGACATGGTCAGTAGTTATATTTTTCTTTGGTGAGACCTTTAGATAAATACTCTGAAAAATTGTGAACACTGTACAGTTTAAGTCAAAGAACACTGATTGACAGACAGTCAGATTCTCATGAATTATCTCTGAAACTCGTATCATCCATCATTCTATGTTTAAACAATAAGCTTGTTCATTAATGATTTTTCACTTTTAGTTTTAAACTCACAAAAGACTGAATTCTTCCCTCCTCCTCGCTTTGTAAAGCATAGAGAATGGGGGATGGGCTCAAAACAGTCTCCGTTAATCAAACCCATTCTTTTTGAAACAATCACAAATTTAACCAGATGCAAATGAGTTCAAGTTAAAATCGATAAGAATATGCAAGCAGCTAAAACCATTTCCCAATCATTCTCATTATGGACCATAAAATCCCTCTAAACCTATTCTCTGATGAACAGAGGGAAACCAGGCCTTCGACACAGGGAATCAGCTACTGTAGTTCTTAGATGTCTTTTCTTACAAATAAACAAAGACACCAGGTCCTTTCTTCCTGACTCTCCCCTTATGCCCACTGTCGTTATAATGTATCTGACTTTCTAACAATCCGCCGTGTGTTCTGTCACTGTTGTCTGATCTCAGCTGTCTGTCGGATAACCGCTTATGATGACCTATGAGTGGCAATGAACACCCACGATCCCTTTTGTTGACAGTCTAGCCAGGGTGCAGCTCCTATTTTCAGTTTGGTGCTGTGGATTTGGAAGTGCCACGTTCATCTGAAATCTGCTTGATGCTGTACCATTAATCTACCAAACTCGGGTCAACTGGTCTGACAATGTGTGAGTGGGAAATCAAAGACAAGAGCTTTGCAGAAGTGTGTGGGGAAAAAAATGCCCCTCTATAAAACTGAAAATATGATATGTACATGCATTCTACACTATCTATAGATTTACCCCAAAAAGGGTATCAGGGTTTTCTTTCTTTCTTTCTTTCTTTCCTTCTTTTACATAATGAATGAAGAGTCAGTCTGTTCTGTGTTTTATCATTTGGAATTAGACCAAGCCCAATTACTTTCCAGATTAACTTCACAAATTTGCTGCATCTTCTTCTTTAGGGGAAAATACAGTCTTCCAATGTTTTAAACATTTTGCTCTGTTCCTGTATGTTGGTACTTGGGCAACAATAAAAATTATAAAAATTAAAACTGTGTGACCTAGTTGCTTATTGAACCTTCAAAAAGGGGATTTATTTAAAAAAAATCAAACACACACAGGTGGCTCTCTCTCTCTCTCTCTCTCTCTCTCTCTCTCTCTCTCTCTCTCTCTCTCTCTGTGTGTGTGTGTGTGTGTGTGTGTGTTTTCTGGACTCCTGTTTGTAGGTTTGACAACAATTTGCAGTTGTTGTGTTTCTCTTCTCAGCGTCTCAGGGATGGAGCTCAGGTTGTATGATTCGGGAGCGATCACCTTTACACACTGATGTGATTAGCTTAAAAAGATTGCATTACAAATACACTCTTCATGCACATTAATACTGATATAATCTTTTCTGACACGGAAACTGCATTTACAATGAAGAGACATCATTTATCATGAAATAGTTTTGAGAGCACACACAAATTTATATTTGTAAATAAACATGCATGTTTGTTGTTTTCTCCTACTTGGCTTTTTGATATGAATAAGTAAAAAAGATTACACTCCTTTTTTTTTGTGTGACTCTTATCTTTGCAATACTGATGGTCTTCTCTGAAGACACTGGCAAGCAGATGCATACTCAAACTGCATATAATTCTATAGATATGTAGGATAATATATGCTGTGTGCCTGGATCAATTGGTATGTAGGTTATGGTAAAATAATTATTTTGTTAATATCAATTCATTATTTGTCTTTTGTGACCTTCTGGATTTAAAAATGAATAAAACTATTTTACACAAATTTAGCATATGATACTTGAACCCTCACCCTTCGCCCTGAGAACTAGCCTTCTTGGTACCAGAAGGTGCTATGCAAGCTTCCATAGGAGGGAAGCAACCAAAAAACCCTACAAAGCCATGACATATATAAACCATATTGGTAATCAGCACTCTATAAAGATCCAAAGGATTCAATAGTGACACCTATACTTTGTCAGTAACCAGCAGCTCTATGATTGGACTTAATACCTAACCAAAACTTGGGTACCATGTCTAGTAGTGGAATCCCAGCTAACTATATCTTGTAGTTATTAGATGAGATTCTACAACTACTAATTTACTAAACTAGCATAATCCCTAACAATAATCTATAAGTGTTTGTCCTTCAACCCACCGATAAGTATAGTGTAACACCTCATGCAGGGACAGGAGACCACTACATAAAAACTTTTGAATTAATGCTGCACATTATGGTCACTAGCTATGCTAGTGTTTGATACTGTCATAAAAGTATTCTACATACACACAAAGAAAAATTTCAATAGGTAATGTCTCAAGTCTGAGAACTGAAAAACTGAGCAACGACCTGTAAAGTAAGTATGGCACAACCTACAGTGCTAATAAACATTTGTTCTATGAATTGATCTCTGCTGACTTGATAAAGCTGCTTCTTCAATGAACATTTGCTCATGGAACAAACTCACTAGTTGAATGTTATTTTATGCAAACTCTAAGTGCTTGAAAAATCTTTAGGTATTTAGTTCAATGGTAGTTTTTATTAATCTAAGGTTTGTCTATCCAATGAAAATTACATTTTAACCCTTAGTTTTTCACTGCGCATCTTAAAAGAAAGAACATTTTTAAATTAATTAATTAATTTTTATTGGATTTTTTTTTACTTACATTTCAAATGTTATCACTCTTGTGGTTTCTCCTCTGGAATTCCCCTAATCCGTCCCCCCTCCTCCTGCCTCTATGAGTTCTTCCCCACCCACCTACTGCCTCCCACCTACCTACCCCGACATTTCCCTACACTGGGGTATCCAGCCTTCACAGAACCAAGAGCCTCTTCTCCCCTTGATGTCTGATAAGTTCATCTTCTTCTACATATGCAGCTGGTGTCTTGGGTTCCTCCATGTGTACTCTGGTTGGTTGTTAAGTAGATCAGGGGGCAGGTGGACTGGTTGGTTGATACTGTTGTTCTTCCTGTGGGGTTGAAAAACCTCTTTAGCTCCTTCAGTACTTTTTCTAACTCCTCCATTGTGGACCCCATTCTCAGTCCAATGATTGGTTGAGAACATCCACCTCTGTATTTCTCAGGCTCTGGCAGAGGCTCTCAGGAGACAGTTTTATCAGGCTCCTGTCAGCATGCACTTCTTGACATCCATAATACTGTGTGAGTTTAGTGACTGTATATGGGAAAGGACTCTTTAAAAAATAATTTATCAGATTGTACACACCATCTTGTAAATAACTATTAGATTCCACAGAGAAGAACACTTAAAGTAGAAAGATTTTTATTTGTTTTGTTTGTTTTGGTGTGTGATGAGTGTGTGAGGTTGTGTATGAATACTAGAAACTGGAGTACACCAATTATGCCACATCACATGACCAGTGAGACTCTAGAGTACTTATATCCTTCCAGAACTGTGATTAAGGATATGCACCAACACATACAGCTTTTATAAAAACTATTTTATCTATGTTTATTTGTGTGTATGAGAGTCTTGTCTGAATGTATATCTGTGTATCATGTTCAGCCTTGGTGCCTTCATGGATCAGAAGAGGTAATTGGATCCTCTGGAATTGGAATTACTGATGGCTGAGAGCCAACATGTGAGTGTTGGGAATAAGGGCTTTTAGATACTGAGTCGTCTCTCTATCCGCTTCCACCCACCTTTTTATATGAGTGCTTGAGGTACGAACTCAGGCTTTGCTTGCACCACAAGCAGGTTACTAACTGGATAATTATTTTTAGTCCTAAAAGGTAAGTTTGATCTGGAAAATGAAGCACTGAATTGTTTCTTTTGATGAGGATGAAAGATGGAGTTGCATTCACAAGGATGCCTGCATTAGGATCACAGAGATGAAGACTATCTTTGGTATCTGAGAAGCTAGATGCTGTGTTCCCGGGTTGCATGCGTGCTTCTCGGTGCACTGTATTGCCACTCCAATAGACCAAAGTTGATTCCCTCATAAATATCTCCAAATCTCAACAGAGTTCAATTTTATTTTACCATATCCTGGTAATTAAATTGGCCTGTTATTGAAATGTAGAGCTGAATTTTTATAAAAAGGAATGTAACGTTTTATTCTTTCATATCAAAGATATTGGCAATAAAAATAAATTTCATTTAAAATGAAAATAAATACCAGAGAAGAAATTCTATATTAAATATTATTACAGAAAAGCATATTTCTATGAAAGAAATTAATATCGTATCATTTTTTTACTTAATTCTCTCTGGACACCAAAATATAATGGGTTTTTTTGCAAGGAATCTTTCACAGTTTTTTTCCTGAATTATACATTAAAGGAAAAGTTTAGTAGCAAAAATGTGTTGATCCATGTCTGTTTAAAATTGTCTTTGGAAGAAAATAGGTATCTTTTTATTCATAGAAACAATGAGTGTTAGGAATAACACAGGACTAATATGAATACAAACTACTGGGTAGAAGTGAAGTAATTTTAATACTTTCATGAAAATGTGAGCATAAAAAGAAAAGCTGCTAATTGTCTTAGGGTTTTACTGCTGTGAACAGACACCACAACAAAAGCAACTCTTCTCAGACAACATTTAATTGGGGCTGGCTTACAGGGTCCAAGGTTCAGTCCATTAGCATCAAGGCAGGAGCATGGCCGCATCCAGGCAAAAATGAAGCAGGCAGAGCTGAGAGTTCTACATCTTCCTCTGAAGGCCTCTAGTAGAAGACTGGCTAGTAGGCAGCTAGGATGAGGGTCTTAAAGCCCACACCCACAGTGACAAATTTACTCCAATAAGACCACACCTACTCCAAAAGGGCCACACGTTGTAATATTGCCACTGACTGGGATAAGCAGAAACAAGCCATACATATATTTCCTCCCAATTTTCAGAAAACAGACTCTGCAAAAAATGAGAAACAAATTTCTTATCTAAAAATATTTAAGTATAAACTGAGTACCATGGTACATATCTGACACTCCAACAATTTCAAAAGCTGGAGCAGAGAAGCCAGGAGTTTATAGCCAGCTGAGCAACATGAAAAAGTTTTAGCTCATTCATAAATCATATATTATGTATCATAGGTATATATTTAATATATGTCATGTGACATGTATATAATATATAATCATATATAAGCATATATGTGATATTATATATAAGCATATTTCAGTTTGTTTCATTAAAATTTTGAACTTATTCAAAATTTCTTAGTTATGCTTATTTTATTAACTAATGCCCTTCAGATAAATGCTTTCTGATTTTTTCTTCATCACATTATATCTAGATATGACATGTGTGTGAGAGAGAAAGAGAAATTGCTCAGCAATAAAGTAGTCTTTATATATGGATTCCTCTTATCATTACCATGGCATGTTTTTTTTTTTTTTTTTTTCCTTTGTTTTGTTTGGGTTTTTTTTTTTTTTTTTTTTGACATCTGGATGCTAAACACAATATAAAGCTTGTACTTGAGGTAGTCTCTTTGTTTTTATTGGATATTTTATTTATTTACATTTCAAATGTTATCCCCTTTCACTGTCCTCCCTTCTCTTGCTCCTCTCCCCCTCCCCCTGCTTTTATGAGAATGCTCCCCCTTTCCACTCACCCATTCCCACCTACCCATCCTGGCCATCCCCTATACTGGGGAAATAAGCCTTCACAGGATTAAGGACTTTTCCTCCTATTGAAGTCAGACAATGCCATTCTCTGCTACATATGTGACTGGAGCCATGGGTCTCTCCATGTGTGCTCTTTAGTTGGTAGTTTACTCCCTGGAATCTCTGGTTGGGGGGGGTGTCTGTTTGGTTGATATTGTTGTTCTTCCTATGGGTTGCAAACCCCTTCAGCTCCTTCAGTCCTTTCTCTAACTTGTGCATTGGGGTTCCTGTGCTCAGACTGATGGTCAGCTACAAGCATTCTCATCTGTATCAGTATGGTTCTAGAAAAGCCTCTCAGGAGACATCCATATCAGGCTCCTATAAGCAAGCACTTTTTGACATCAGCAATAGTGACTGGGTTCAGTGGCTGCATATGGGATAGATGCCCAGGTGAGGCAGTCTCTGTATGGCCTTTCCTTCAGTCTCTGCTCTACTCTTTGTATCTGTATTTCTTCCTGTGAGTATTTTCGTCCCCCTTCTAAGAAGGACTGAAGCATCCACATTTTGGTCTTCCTTCTTCTTGAGCTTCATATAGTCTGTGAATTATATCTTGGGTATTCTGAGCTTTGAGGCTGATATCCACTTATCAGTGAGTGCATACCATGTGTGTTCTTTTGTGACTGGGTTATTTTTTATTGTTGATTCTTGGTCAGTTTCTTGGTAACATGACCAGGTTAGCCACTAAGAAAAAGAAAGACACATGAAAGACACACAGGAAAAAAAAAAAAAAAAGACACACAGGTTCTTTGCTGCTATCCCAAATCAATCAGCTGCTAGCCTTTGACAGTTAATCAGAGAGACACAAGTGAGCCAAGTCAAGGTCAGCTGAGCAGGACCCAACCCTAGAGCTACCAAGTAGACCTATAGACTAATGAGAAGCATTAAATCACTGTTGTTTTAAGTTACTACATTTTGCTTTGAATGTTTTGTTTAATAGCAATAGCTTACTCATACAATCTCAGATGCAGCAATAACTTGGTTATTTATGAATAGCCATGTAAGTGCTTACAAGTTCAGTCACCATGGCATTGTTTTTTTGCAAGTAGCTCTAGAAACATAGTTAAATTCAATGGAAAGAAATTCAATTTAAGTGTTAGAATATTATTGTTGGTAAAGTTTTCTTCTAGTAAGTACAAAACCCTCGATTTGTTTATTTAGACTGGATACTGTGTCTTATTCTTGTAAAGCTAGTACTTAGGAAGCAGAGCACAAAGATCATAGTTCAAGGTCATCAAACCTAGTTTGACTACATGGGACCATGTCTTAGCAAAAAACTAAACAAATGATGGTAGAGAGATAGATAGATAGATAGATAGATAGATAGATAGATAGATAGATAGATAGATAGATAGATAAGAAAAAAAATCTTTTGGGTCCTCTGGATTTCTCCTTATAACATCAAAGAAAGTTACATAAAATTTCTTGTCCTTTCAAAACCTTGATTTCACACATGTATATTTTGAACACTTTATCTGAAATATGAATCATTGCTTTCCATTCCACTTACAGTAAACTTAATCATTTATATCAAATTTCTCCTAGTGAGATTAATGAAAGACAGTGGTATTGATTAAAATACAGAAAGAGAACAAAACATATAACTTGTTTTCAATCTTTAACATATTTAAAAGTTGACTGTTAAAAAGCAAGAGTAATTTCTGTGTAAAAATAACTTTAAACAAAATAAATTGTTAACAATAGTCCCATAAATAAACTATTAATTCTATGGTTTTGTTGCTAAAAAACACTTTTATTGAATCTTTATGCAGTCTAATTTCTGTTCTATGCCTTGGAAATGTATAATCAAAAGTTAAAACAAATATTCTGCCTCATAAAGGGTATTTTCTAAAGAAAATCAAAACTATTGTTATATTTACTTTTTCCATATCTTTAAGTAATACACACACACACACACACACACACACTACACACACACACACACACTACACACATACTCATATCTATAAGTTAGAATCTACTCCATAAAAAACAAAACAAAAATTTCACTAGTATGTATGAGGGGATTTTACTAGATGGCAAAAAAGTATAAAATCGAGAGAGGAGGCAATAAAGTAACTGCCAAGTTTCTCTCTTAGACTAGAGCATCTAAGAACAGAAATAATCATTCATGGAGATATAAGCTAGGCACTTTTAAAGTCTGAAATAACTGGCAGATTCAGAGAGGCTATGCTGCCAGTTCTGGTACACACCATGTCATTTATAGCAAAGAGAAAAAAAATAGGGAAAATACAGCAAAGAGAAAATAATACTCTGAATCTCCATCTTCACTAGTTGTCTTAATGGAAAGTGTTTAAAAATAACACAATAAAGCTCGACCAGCATTGCCTGCCCAATGTTGATGCTTAGCAGAAAAGAGAAACAGGAGTCATTCTGAGAGCACAAAGGGCAACTTGGCACATTCTTCAAACTCCTTTGTCCTATCACTTTCTTCCTGAACTTTAGAAATTCATTTAAGCACTCACTAATGCGGAATTTCATAAGTGTGAAAACTGCACATTATACCAAATACGTGCGATATCCAACGTAATTGATGATGTGCATTTGTATACATTAACAAAAATTAGAAGACAAAAGAGGACAACCTCCACATAGTTTTTGAAACACTAACAATTATCTCACGTTCCCAGCTGGCTGCATGCAAGAGTTTCTGATTTAATTTGTTTTATTTTTCTTACTTTTTTTGTTTTTGTTTTGGAGATAATGTCTTATTACATTGACCTGGCTGATCTTAACTCCTGGAGACAAGTCTGTTCCTAACAAAACCACTGGAATAGGTGAGATTTTACCACCTATTATATGACTTATGTTTGGCAGTCTTATTAATTTTTTGTTTTTATGTTATGTTATTTTATTTTTTTATTTAATCATTTTTGTAGTCTTATTTTACCCCCCTCTTGGCTAACCCTCTAACTGTTCCACATCCCATACCTCTTCCTCCCATATCCAAGAGAATGTCCTCACTTACCCCACCATTCCTTCCCACTTCCTGGGGCCTCCAGTCTAGGTGCACCTTCTCTGACTGAACCCAGACAAAGAAGTCCTCTGCTGTACCAGTGTTGGGGGACTCATATCAGCACATCACAACCTCAGTAATAGCATCAGACCTTGGGACCTCCCCTTGAGCTGGATCCCAATTTGTGCTTGTCACTGGGCCTCCTTTTCCACAGGCTCTTCTTCATTTTTATCCTTGCCATTCTTTCAAACAGGAACAATTATGGGTCAGAGGTTTTGAATGTGAAATGGCAAATCCATCTCTCACTTGATTCCCATTCTTTCTACTGGAGGGGGACTCTACCAGTTCCCTCTCCCCATTATAAGGTATGTCATTTAATGTCCCTCCTTTTGATTCCTGAGAGTCTCTCACCTCCCAGGTCTCTGGTACATTCTTCAGGATCCCTGTACATCCTACCTCCAGAGGTTGGCTGTTTCCATTCTTTCTGCTGGCCCCAGGACTTCAGTCCTATTCCTCATAGCCCAACACTTGATCATGTTTCCCTCTTCCCCTCTCTGTCTCCTTTTCCACCCAGGTACCCTCGCCCCCCACCTGTGATTGCTTTTTTCTCTCTCCCTATGGGGATTGAGGCATCCTCACTTGGGCTCTTCAGCTGGTTAAGCTCAGTGAGTTCTGTTGATTGTATCCTAGGTATTCTGTTTTTTGTTTTTGTTTTTTTTTTCTTTTTGGTAATATCCATTTATTACTAAGTATATATATATATATATATATATATATATATATATATATATATATATATATATCATGCAAGTCCTTTTAGGTCTGAGCTACCTCACTTAGGATAATATTTTCTAGTTACATTCATTTGCCTTCAAATTTCATGTGTCATTTGGTGTTTTTTCAATTTTATTGAATATTCTCTGTATTTCTACTTCAAGTGTTATACCCTTCTCTCCCCCACATTTCTCCTTCCTCTCCCCCTCAACTTGCTTTCATGAAGGTGCTCCTTCTCCTAATCATCCTCTCCACTTCAGTACCTTGCCTGGTTGATGATGGTCTTCTTCCCATGTGGTTGCAAACCTTTTAGTTCCTTCAGACCTTTCTTTAGCTCTTCCTTTGGTGTCCCTATGTTCAGTTTGATGCTTAGCTACAAGCATCTTCATCTGTATCTACATGTCTCTGACAGAGGCTTTGAGGAGACATCCATATCTGGTTCCTGTCAGTAAAAGCTTCTTGGCATCAACAATACTTCTTGGGTTTGGTGGCTGCATATGGGGTGATTCTCCAGGTGAGGCAGTCTCTGTAGATCTTTTATTCAATTTCTGCTCTTCTATTTGACCTCGTATTTCCTACCCTAGTGTTTTCTTCTCCTTTCTAAAAAGAACTGAGGCATCCACATTCTGGTCTTCCTTCTTATTGAGCTTCAGAAGTTCTGTGGCTGATTTCCTGAGTTTTTTGGGCTAGCATCCACTTATAAGTGAATATATACCATGAGTTCTCTTCTGTGACTGGGTTACATCACTCAGGATGATAGATTCAAGTTCCATTTATTTGCCTAGGAATGTAATAGCCTCATTGTTTTTAATAGCTGAGTAGTACTCCATTGTGTATATGTACCACAATTTCTGTATTCATTCCTCTGTTGAAGGACATCTGGGTTCTTCCCAGCTTCTGTTTATTATAAATAAGGCTGCTATAAACATGGTAGAGTTTGTTTCCCTGTTAGTTGTTGAAGATACATTTTGGCATATGCCCAGGAGTGGTATATCTCAGGTAGTACTATGTACAATTTTCTGAGGAACTGCCAGACTGATTTACAGAGTAATTGTACCAGTATACAACCCCAAAAATGTAGGGATGTTGAGCATTTCTTTAGGTACTTCTCTGTCATTCAACATTTTTAAGTCGAGAAGTCTTTGTTTACCTCTGTACTTCATTTTTTTCTTTTTTTATTAAAAATATTTTATTTATGATTTTTTAAATAAATTGAACAACTTTATTTTTAAAAACAAAGATAATTGTACAGATTTTAAGCATTTTTGCATAAAAGTATATGAATACATTTTTTCAGTACTTGATTTTTTTAAAGGTTTGATATTATGCATTAAAATCTTACTAACTACAATGAGCATAAAGTGCATGTAAAACAAGATGTAACCTGAAAATAGTCAAAGTCTATTGGTGTGTAAAGATTAAGCATAATGGTTTTCTCTTTTCTTTTCTTTCTTATTTTTTTTTTTTTTTTTTTTTTTTTTTTTTTTTTTTTTGGCCTTTGTTTTTTCTTGAACTTCATATAGTCTATGAGTTGTTTCTGGGGTGTTCAAAGCTTTCTGGAGTTAGTATCCAATGATCATTGACTGCATATTATGTCTGTTCTTCTGTGACTGGGTTATCTCACTCAGGATGATATTCTCTAGATTCATCCATTTTTTTAAGAATTTCATAAAGTCGTTGTTTCTGATAGCTGTGTAATTACTCCATTTTGAAAATATACCACAGCTTTTATATCCATTCATCTACTGAAGGACATCTGGGTCCCTTCCAGCTTCTGGCTCTTATAAATAGAGATGCAATGAACATTGTGGTGCATGTATCTTTGTTGGATGTTGGAGCATCTCTGGGGTATATGCCCAGAAGTGGGATAACTGGGTCTTCATATAGTATTATGTCCAATTTTTCTGAGGAATTGCCAGACTGATTTCCAGAGTGGTTGTACCCCATTTATAATAAGAGTATATAATTATCTAGACTCTAACTTCTTTGAATATATTGGATACTAACCCTCTATCAGATGTAAGATTGGTAAAGTTCTTTCCTCAATCTGTTGGTTTCCATATTTCCCTTTTGAAAGTGTCTTTGTCCTTACATAAGCTTTGTAATTTTATGAGGTCCCATTTGTTGATTCTAGATCTTAGAGCATAAGCCATTGGTGTTCTGTTCAGGAAAATTGTCCCCTGTGCCTAAGTATTCTAAACTCTTCCCTGCTTTCTGTTCTATTAGTTTCAGTGTAATTAGTTTTATGTGGAGGTCTTTACTCCACTTTTACTTGAGCTTTGTACAAGAAGGTAAGAAGGGATCAGCTTGGATTCTTCTGCATACTGACTGCCAATTGAACTAGCACCATTTGTTGGAGAGACTGTTCCACTAAATGTTTTTTGCTCCTTTGTCAAAGATCAAGTGACCATAGGTATATGGGTCCATTTCTAGATCTTTGAATCTATTCCATTGATTCACCTTATTGTCTCTGAACAAATACAAGGCACTTTTTATCCCAATTAATCTGTAATACAGATTGAGGTCAGGGATAATGATTCTCCTAGGGTTTTTTTTTTTTTAGAATAGTTTTTGCTCCAGGGTTTTTTATTATTCCAAATGAATTTGCAAATTGCTTTTTCTAACTCTGTGAAGAATTGAGTTGGAGTTTTGATGGGTATTGCATTGAATTTGTACATTGCCTTAGGCAAGATGGCCATTTTTACTATGTTGATCTTTCCAATTCAAGAGCATGAGAGATCTTTCCATCTTCTGAGATCTTCTTCAATTTCCCTCTTCAGAGACTTGGAGGTTTTGTCATACAGATTCTTCACTTGCTTGGTTAGGGTCACACCAAGTTATTTCATATTCTTTGTGACTATTGTGAAATGTGTCGATTCTCTAATTTCTTTCTCAGCCTGTTTGTCCTTTGAGTAGAGGAAGGCTACTGATTTGTTTGAGTAAATTTTGTATCCAACCAGTTTGCTGAAGGTGTTTATTAGCTGTACAAATTCTCTGGTAAAATTTTTGGGGTAAATTAAGTATATTATCATATTATCTGCAAATAGTGATATTTTGATTTCTTCCTTTCCAATTTGTTTACCTTTGACCTCTTTTTATTTTCTTATTGTTCTGGCTAGTACTTCCAGTTCTATATTGCATAGGTAGGGAGTAATGTTGATGGATTATGTTGATGGATTTTTACATATTGAAGCATCCTTTCATCCCTGGGGTGAAGCCTACTTGATTATGGTATAAAATCATTTTGATGTGTTTTTAGATTCAGTTTGCAAGAATTTTACTAAGAATTGTTTTGTTCATGAGGAAAATTATACTGAATTTCTCTATTTTTGTAGGGTCTTTCTGTGGTTTAGGTATGAGCATAATTATGGCCTCAAAGAATGAGTTGTGTAGTGTTCCTTTGTTTCTATTTTGTGTAATAGTTTAGAAAGTATTGGTATTATGTCTTCTATGAAGGTCTGATAGAATTGTGTATAAAGCCATCAGGTCCTGTGCTTTTTTTGGTGGGGAGGTTTTTGATAACTGCTTATATTTTTTTATGAATTTCGGAGCTGTTTAGCTAGTTTATCTGATCCTTGTTTAAATTTGGTACCTGGTGTCTGTTTAGAAAATTGTCCATTTCCTGTAAATTTCCTTGTTCAGTACAGGCTTTTGTAATAGGATCTGATGATTTCTTCAATCTCTTTGGTTTCTGTTGTTATGTTTCCAATTTAATTTCTGATTTTGTCAATTTGGATACTTTCTTTGTTCCCTCTAATTAGACTAGCTAAGGGTTTAACAATCTTGTTGATTTTCTCAAAGAAAGAGCTCTTGGTTTTGTTGATTCTTTGTATAGTTACTTTTGTTTATATTTGGTTCATTTCAGTTCTGAGTTTGATTATTTCCTACCATCTACTCCTCTTGGGTGTATCTGCTTCTTTATGTTCTAGAGCTTTCTGTTGTGCTGTCACATTGTTAATGTATGCTCTCTCCAGTTTCAATTCGGAGGTGCTCAGAGCTATGAGTTTTCCTCTTGGCACTGTTTTCATTGTATTTCCTAAGTTTCAGTGTGTTGTGCTTTCATTTTTGGTAAATTCTAAAAAGTCTTTGATTTCTTTCTTTATTTATTTCTTGTCAAAGCTATCATTGAGCAGAACGTTGTTTAGCTTCCATATGTATGTGGGCTTTTTGTTGTTTTTATTATTTTGAAGACCATCCTTATTCCATGGTGATCTGATAGAGTGCATGGGATTATTTCAACCTTCTTGTATTGGTTGAGGCCTGTTTTGTGATCAAAAATGTGCTCAATACTGGAGAAGGTGCCATGAGGTTCTGAGAAGAAGGTATATTTTTTGTTTTAGGATGAAATATTCTGTCAATGTCTGTTTAATCTATATTAGTTTCACAGTGTCTCTGCTCAGTTTCTGCATCCATGATCTGTCCATTGATGTAAATGGGGTGATGAAGTCTCCCACTATTATTGTGTGTGGTATAATATATGCTGTAAGCTTTAGTAGAGTTTCTTTTATGAATGAGGGTGCTCTTGTATTTGGAGCATAGATGTTCAGATGGAAAGTTCCTCTTGATAGATTTTTTTTCTTTGGTGAGTAAAAAGTGCCCTTCCTTGTCTTTTTTTGATGACTTTTGGTTGTAAATATATTTTATTCAATATTAGGATGGCTACTCCAGATTGTTTCTAAGAACCATTTGGTTAAAAAGTTTTTTTTCCCAAACTTTTACTTTGAGGTAGTTCCTGTCTTTGTTGCTGAGATGAGTTTATGCAGCAAAATGCTGGATCATGTTTACATATCAAGTCTGATATTCTATGTCTTTTTATTGTAGAATTGAGTACATTGATGTTAAGGGGTATTAAGGAATGGCGATTGCTCTTTTCTGCTATTTTTGCTGTTACAGGTAGAGTTATGTTTGTGTGCTTTTCTTCTTTGGTGTTTGTTGCAAATGGATTAGTTTCTTGATTTTCCTTATGTGAAGTTTCGATCTTTGTGGTGAAGTTTTCAGTCTATCATTTGTTGTAGGACTGGGTTTGTGGACAGATATTGTATAATTTTTTTTGTCCTGGAATGTCCTGGTTTCTCCATCTATGGTGATTGAGAGTTTTACTGGATATAGTAAGCTGTGCTGGAAGTTGTGTTTCCTTAGTGTTTGTATGATGTCAGTCCAGGATCTTCTAGCTTTCATAGTCTCTGTTGAAAAGTCTGGTGTAATTCTGTTCAGACTGCCTTTATAACTGTCTTTTTTCTCTTACTACCTTTAGCATTCTTTCTTTGTTTTGAACATTTGTTGTTTTGACTATTATGTGTCAGAATAAATGTCGTTTCTGGTTCGCTTTATTTGGGGATTCTCTATACTTCTTGTATGTTCATGGTCATTTCATTCTTTAGGCTAGGGAAGTTTTATTCTATAATTCTGTTAAAGATATTTACTAGGCCTTTTAGTTGGGAGTCTTCACTCTCTTCTATACCTATTATTCTTAGGTTTGGTCTTCTCATTGTGTCCTGGATTTCCTGAATGTTTTGGGTTAGAATCTTTTTGATTTTGCATTTTCTGAGACTGCTGTGCTAATAATTTTTATGGTATCTTCTGTTCCTTAGGTGATTCTTTCCTCCATCTCTTGTATCCTGTTGGTGATGTTAGCATCGAAGATTCCTGATGTCTTTCCTAGGTTTTCTAACTTCAGGATTGTCTCCTTTTGTTATTTCTTCATTGTTCCTATTTCTGTTTTCAGTTTCTTCACCCGATTGTTTGTGCTTTCCTGCAGCTCTTTATGTGACTTTTCTGTTTCCTCTTTAAGGGCTTCAACTTGTTTTCTTGTATTCTCCTGGCTTTGCTGTACTTCTTTAAGTGTATTATTTATGCATTTCTCAAAGACCTCCATCATCATGAAGTATGATTTTAAATCTAAATCTTGTTTTTGTGGTGAGTTGGGATATCCACTACTTGCAGTGGTGGGAGAACTGGGTTTTGATGTTGCCAGGTTATCTTGGTTTCTGTTTCTTAGAGTCCTGCACTTGCCTCTTGCCATCTTGTTATAGGAGATGCTAGGCAATCTTCTTGTCTCTTGCTGGAGCTTGTCTCTCTTGTGGGTTTGTGGAACCATCATCTCCAAAGGGAGATTGTTCCTTGGCATTCTTTGGGTAAGCTGTGAGTTCTGATGACAGTGCCCAGTCGTGATGCAGAAGGGCCAGGTTTGGCATTGGGGCAGATGTGTGCTCTCCTGGGCAGCACTGACACCTGACCTGCACCTTGAGAGTTCTGGGTGTTCTTTCCTGGGGTAGACAGTGGGCAGAAAAAGTTAACTCACCTCTCCATTTGGGACAGAGCTCCCTTCTTCAGCTCTTCCAAGCACCCAGTGACCTGTGGGCGGGCTGTCAGTCCTGATGCAACTAGGCCAGGTCTGTCCTTGGGCCAGAAGAGTTGTGTCCCAGATAGCATTTTGGGGGTGACTCTAATCAAACAAGTGGAAATATTGTTTTTAAAACTACATACTTTTCATTTGTCCCCACAAAGGGCACCCTATTTTGATGTTGTGACTACATTTACTATGTGCATTTGTATGTGCATTTGTGTGTGTGTTGTTTTGCTTTGTTTCAAACCATAAGTCATGGTGATTCTCCTGCTTCACCTTTCCAAGTGCTGGAAATAAACATATGAGCAACCATACAGTTCTATGTACTTTGAAATTTACTGTTTTATTTTTTATATATTTTAAAGTCACCGAAGAAAAAAAAATGAACTGCACGAAGATTTCACATTAATGTGCTGAAGATATTTATGAGTAGTCTTCCTTTTTTAGTATCTCCCACTGGAAGACATAAACGTGCCTCCTTTGATTAAAGTAAACCAGTATTATTTACATTCACTCTTGGTATATTGTACATTTTGTGGGTCCATATAGATGTATCATGTTACATCCTCACTCCTATGGTTTATAACATTATCCTTAACTCCCTAGAAGTTCTGTGTGTTCTAGCACTCAGATTTTCTTCTCCTAACTTCTTTCAATCATTGAATCTCTTCACTGGATAATGTTTTCAAAACATCATATATTTAAAATATACAACATATAGGCTTTTCTAATTGGTAAAAGAACCCATCTGAAACATAGTATATATCTCTCTGTTCCATTGCTCTACACACCCTTTCCTGTTAGTACTGAACAAAATCCAAGTGTCATTAAAATAAGTATAAACATCTTATCAGGAGAAATTATTTAGTCCATGGTTTCAAGGGTTTTAGTTCATGGTCACTTGGGTACATTTTCTTATATGTCCTCACACAGAGAATTATGATACAATGACATGACAAACATAAGGCAGAATGATGGACAGTATAAAAGTTTCCTTCAAAAACATCTCTCCAAATACCTACCCCTTCTAACTAGGTGTTCTACCTAGAATCTCCACTACATCTCAATAACACCAAGTACTTCTGAATCAGTCAGCAGATGCATTGTTTCACTCATGAAGTCAGAACTCTCTTATGGAATTATTTCCAAAGCTTCCCCTCTGACTATTACAGTAATGTGAACTAAGCCTTCAACAAACACATTAGCCTGTCAAAAAACACTTCATTTGTGAACTACAATGTTTTTAAAATTTCCCACTGTAGCTGATTATATTGTTTAAAGATGGCCAAAATTGAGAGAATGTGGAAATAAGATATAGATTGGAGTTTGCCAAGAGACTGTGTTTGTGTGAATGCACACATGTACTTTTATGCACATATATAAGCATATTGTGGAAAATGAATGGGAAAATAAGAAGGCACTAAATAACCAAAGGTCCCACTTTGTAGATGATGTGATTTCTCTAAAATTAGATCAAAGCAATGGCTTAATGAACTGGTTAGTAGACTAAAACTATTGATAATTATACTATAAAATAGAAGAGTATATGATATGAAGATTTTTATACTGAAGTAAATGTTAAAAATAAAATAACATTGATTTATCAATCCTGACTTAAAGGAAAAAATTACTAGTTCTCATCTGAAATGCTTCTCTGACTTCACATTCTCCTAGGATAGATTCCAGACTCTTTTAGTATGCTTATAATCCTAAGAATAAATTGTGAAGTTACAAACTGTCCACCAGGCAGAGCCAATCTCTTTCAACTTCATCCAAGATCCCTGTATCAACACTTTGAATCTCTTAGTGCTTCATATTGTCTGAATTTGTTCTCCTTCTGCTATCAACATCAGATCCAAACCTGTACCCAAAGAATGTTCTTACATGTCTTTCTATATTTCCATGACACTTACCTTTCAGGTATCAGCTTAGAAACTCATATCTGCACAAAGATTCACTCAATCACATTGACTCTTTTCATTGTTTTATCCAAAAATTTATTGTGACTTTGCAATATTTCCAATCCTCCCTAAGGATTGTTTTATCTATTTCTTTGTGATAGCATTTTTTCTCCACTATTTTTCGAGATCAGCAAGAATCCATATCTAATCTTTTGATCATTCCTATGCAACACTTGTGCATAGAATACATGCTTGGTAAATGTTGATTCAATGATAAGTTATTTACTACTTTAGCTTTTTACATGTATCCTAAAACAAATAAGGGGTTTCAGACATGTAACCTTTCTTCTCACTCTCCTCTACTTAAGAGTCAGTAAATCTCAGGTTGTATTTATTAGAAACTATTCCTTTTCAAAGTAGAAACATGATCCAGTTCCTACCAGACTGCTTTTCAACCCATTTCCTTGACATTCTGATGACTATAGAAATTTTAAAATCATTTACAAACGTGTTTTCCAAGTAGGTATCATTTTTTTGTATTATATATGATAGTATATAAAGTATACATACATTATAATATCTCAATGCTTTACATCTTGCCTTACTTCACCAATGATATAAAATCAGTCATCTAAGTGAGAATAAATAATCAACCTCATTGTCTATGTAACTCCCTCCTGTGATGAAGGATTATCACTTTCAAGAGGCTCTGAGAAAGACTTAGTATATATCTCAGTAGTGTATTCCAGTGCTGAGGCTCTACCTCAGGACTCCCTGAGTAACTCCATGATTTGGATGGAATTGTTCTAAGAGAGGTCATCTTGTTATGTCACAACATTTGTTCCTTACCTTCTCCAAGGGATGACTCAACACTGCCATGGAGAACACTTCACTATTAACTTGACAGATCTTACAGGAGACGGCATAACGAGGGATCATGCAATATATCTGGAGAGAAGAATGTTCTAGATTTATTGCCCTTATATAATGTTATGCTAGTAAACAATGATTGGTTACCCCTTCGCTTCTCTTTAAGAACAAAAACTATGACCCACTTATTATCATTGCATTTTAATTTCAATATCTGGAATAAGTTCAGAGAATAATATCTAAATATGTCAATTACCACACTATATGCTTTCTCTGTCTCTAATAGTTACATGAAGAATGTGTTATTTGTCTCTCCATACTACACATGAGAAAACAAAGATCGACAAAGAATAAATCATTCACACATAGTCAGATCAAAGAAGATAGACATTTCCTTCTAGAATAATTCCAGAAATATTAAAGTGAAAATTTTATTGTAATTTCAAAATGAATTGATACTATAATCACTAGGACCCAATTCTTCTCATCAACTCAGAAAATCTTTGTCTTATAACATCAATAAACATGTGGATGAATAATGAATATATTATGTATGTTATATTTTCTGCAACTGTTTTCCTTTCTTGTTTGCTTATATATAAGTAACAACCTTTACCATTAGAGTTAATTAGTTGAATTATATTAGTATACCACATTTACAAGGGTAAATAAATTACTAAAGATGTGTGATCAAAAACTATGTTACCCTTTACAAATTATTTTGCTCATTATTAAAAAATAATTTGTCAATTTCTTAAAATAAAATTTATATTTTTTGTTCAATATACAAATTCATCATTGTGCTGAATTTTGTTTAATTCAGGATGATAAAATTTCTAACAAAATATATTATTATGCATCATCTAAAGAAAACGGCAGTCAGCATGCAGAAGAATGCAAATCAATCTTTTATTTATCTCCTTGTACAAAGCTCAAGCCCAAGTGGATCAAAGACCTCCACATTAAACCAAGTACACTGAAACCAGGTACAGAGAAAGTGGGGAAGAGTTTAAAAAACATAGGCACAGGAAAAGTTTGCTAAACAGAACACCAATGGCTTATGCTCTAAGATCAAGAATAGACAAATGGGACCTCATGAAATTACAATGCTTCTGTAAGGCTAAGGACGTCTTAAAGAAGACAAAATGGCAGCCTGCAGATTGGGAAAGGATCTTTACCAGTCCTACATCTGATAGAGGGCTAGTATCCAATATATTAAAAAAAAAAAAAAAACTCAGAAAGCTAGAATACAGAGAATTAAATAATCCTATTAAAAAATGATGTACAGAGCTAAACAAAGAATTCTCAGCTAAGGAACACTGAATAGCTGAGAAGCACCTAAAAAATGTTCAACATCCCTAAACATTAGGGAAATGCAAATCAAAACAACCCTGAGATTCCACCTCACACCAGTTAGAATGGCTAAAATAAAAAACTAAGGTGACAGCAGATGCTGGTAAGGATGTGGACAAAGTGTAACACTCCTCCACTGTTGGTTGGGTTGTAAACTGGTACAACCACTCTGGAAATCAATTTGGTGGTTCCTCAGAAAATTCAACATAGTACTAACTGAAAACCTAGCCACTCCACTACTGGGAATATACTCCAAAGATGCTTCAACATACAACAAGAACACATGTTCCACCATGTTTATAACAGCCTTATTTATAATAGCCAGAAGCTGAAAAGAACCTAGATGTCCATCAACAGATGAATGGATACAGAAAATGTGGTACATTTCACAATGGAATATTACTCTGCTATTAGAAACAATGACATCATGAAATTCGTAGGCTAATGAATGGAACTAGAGAATATCATCCTGAGTGAGGTAACCCAGTCACAAAAGAACACACATGGTATGCACTCACTGATAAGCAGATATTAACACCAGGAAACTTGGAATACCCAATACCCAAGAAACAATTCACAGACGTTATGAAGCTCAAAAAGAAAGAAGGCCAAAATGGGTTTTCCTCAGTCCTTCTTAGTAAAAAGAACAAAACTCTCATGGAAGGAAATGCAAGGTCAAAGAGAGATACAGGGATTGAACATCACTCAGAAGCTGTCTCACCTGGAGATCCACCACATAAGCAGTCACCAAATCCAAGCACTATAGCTGATCCCTAAAAGTACTTACTGGCAGGTATCAGACAGAGTTCTTTACCAATCCTACATCTGATAGAGGGCTAGTATCCATTGTCCCTCAGGGACAATGCTACAGTCATATAGATACAGATGAACATGTTTGCAGCCAAGCATCTGTCTGAACTCAGGAATCCCAATAAGGTTGCTAAAGAAAGGACCTCAGCACAGACTGTATGAAGTCCAAGAAATAAAGAAAACAAAACAAAACAAAAAAATATTTACAAAACAAGAAAACTTTAACTATTTCCATGTTACATTTTGTTTTACATGTACTTTAGCTCATTGTAACTATTAAGTTTTCAAGGCATACAATCAAACCTTGAAAAAAAATCAAGTACTGACTAAAAAATATATTCATATAGTTTTATATAAAAATTATATTAAAATCTGAAAAAAAGTACTGACAAAAAATGTATAATTTTAAGCAAAAAATGTTTAAAATCTGTACATTTATCTTTGTTTTGTAAAATAAAGTTGTTTTAAAAAAAAAGAAGAGAAAGGACCTTAGGAGCTGAAAGGGGTTGCAACCTCATGGGAAGACCACAACATTATCAACCAACCAAACCTTCCAAAACCCCCATGGAGTAAAACACCAACCTTTGTGCACACTTTGAGAGACCTATTGATCCAGTTGTATATGTAGCTGAAGGTAGCAGTGTCTGGCATCAATGTGAGAAGAGTCTTTTGTTTCAGGAGGGCACATTTTGCTAATGTAGGGAAATGACAAGGCAATAGGGTGGCAAGGGGGATCAGAAGGGAGTGAACCTTTGTGAAGGCAACTGGAGGGGGTAGGGGGAGGGGAGCAGGGTAGGGTAAAGGGATTACATCTCATATGTAAATACAGAGTATCTAATAAAAAAGAAAAAACATGTGATTTAGTAAAGAATAAAGACTAATAGGACTGAACCATAATAGATAGGATATAAGTTATAATAATTAGTAATGCTAATTGAGGGCCACACAACAAGAGTAAAAACAACAAAATGTTCAGGAAATAAAAGGCTTGAATTGCAAAATTTGACATGGAAACAAATGCAGAAGATTCATATGGAACTGTTTGATAGTGAAATAGAGATACTGGCATATAGATATCACTGTGAAGAGAACCATGAAACACAAATTCAGACATTGTTCGCAGGTAAACTTAAATGGTTAATTAAGCAAATGTCTGAGTGACAAGGCAATTAGAGAACCTGTGTAGAATTTGTCACTGTTTCCTTATAACTTTTAACCAAAATGTGCAAAAACCATATGATGGTACAAATAAAATCAGTAAGTAAATAGAGGATACTAAAGTAAATTGTAGATTTAAAAAAATAAATAAGAGAAGATATAATACTATCTTGTCCCGTAGTGTCTAGTCACATCTCATATCCTGTGAATGAAATTCAGAGTTTATATTCACAGGCTTGGAGCCTCTGTTTCACTGAGGTATCTCTGGTCGAGTCCACCAAACTCCTGCACAACTATCCATTTCCCGTTGCTAACATTGCTATAGGGACACGAGTATCCTGGTCACCTTAGAAAAGCATGCAGGGCTTTCAATTCTGAAATTTCACCAATTTAGTAACTTGGCACTCTTTTACTTCTTCATAACCACCTGATTTAGATAGTATGGTGGTTTGAATGATAATTTCCAAATCCTCATATGGTTACATACTTACTTCCCAGTTGGTGGAACTGTTTGGGAAGAATTACGAGGTGTGGCCTTCTTGGTGTGTGACTAGAAGAAGGATTTCATATTTCAAAAGACTCTTGTCATTTCCAATGTGCTCTTCTGTTATCGATTTCTCAATTAAGATGTGTACTCTCAACTTTTCCTGCTACCATGACTTTCCTAGGCCAATACTGTCTTTTATCTTTTGAAACCAAAATTTCAAACAAAAACATAGTTTTATAATACTTCTTGTTCTTGTTGTTGGTCACTGCAGTAGAAAAGTGACTAATAAAATCAACCCATCTCTATCATGTTCATATTCTGAATTTTTAACACTTATTGCAACATGCCAAAAATGCAAATTTTCTGTGACTTCTTCCTGTTACCTCAGAAAGTGAGATAGAGTAGAGGATGGATTAACTGTGTTGTTATCTGTGCTATGTACAAAACCTTGGGAATAATCCAAGGCTCAGAAGCTATTTCATAAGGACTGATTAAGCATATGAATAATAAAGTGTTTGTATAGTGCTATGTTAAGTATAAAGAAACAGTTTTCAAAATAATTGTTTTTTAGTTCAAGGCCCTCAGGAGGGTGTGATGGCCTTTTGGAAAGAGTGAAGGAACATAACCAGATGAGAGCACTATTCTGCATATGGGAGAACACTGCCCACGTTGGCATTTCTGGGATAAATCTCAGAAGAGACTAGAAATTCTGCACATGAAAGTTAAGGGGAAAGAGTGACAGATTGAAATGAAATCTGTGATAGAAATCAGAATTACTATTTTAAAGATATCAGCTTGAATTCAAGAATATGAGGACAGAATTTAATGGAAAGTAAGTCAAGTGCTTGAGCAGAGGTATGAAAAGGGATTGGCTCTGCTTTGTGTTGTAGGGGAATAAAAACCTGTTTTCTGGAAGTCAGTCTATGTCGGGAACATCTTACTTCACCACAACTGCTGTGCATTTGTGAATATTCTCACTCAAAATATCAGTGTGTGTGTGTACGTGTGTGTGTGTGTGTGTGTGTGTGTGTGTGTGTGTGTGTGTGTGTTTGAGAGTGTGTGTTTTCAGAGAATTTTCAGTTCATCATAGCAGTGATAGTAGTGATTAGAAAGCACATAATGTCTTATTTACATGGCTGCTGCCAGATAAAAGTTGGAGACAGGTCTAGCCTTCAAAGGCTGATTCCTTCACCTACTAATGGCTCCAGGGCAATTCCAACAGTTGCCACAAGCTACAGACCAAGTATTTAGAATATAGCTATAACAGACTTGTATTATACTGACATATGCCTGCTGCAGCTCTTCAATTAAATCCTGCATAATCTTTATATGACCAACACACATACTATTATATACATCAAACCATCTCCAGTTATAGTAAATAGCAAATAAAAATGCAATGTAAATCGTTATCCTATTGTCATTCAAAAACTAATGTCACAAAAGTTTACTTACTTGTCATTTAATTTCAGTTTTGATACAATTACATTTTGAAGTAATTTCCATTTATTGTTGGTTGTGTCTGGATACAAAAACCTCAAGTATGAGAGTTGACAACTATACTCATATACATTTTTGACTGGATATGTACAATTTACATATATATTTAAATGTATACATATTTAAATACATCAAATAAAATTACTTTGTTTGGTATTCTTATAATTGTCTCTTGGGCTTACAAATATCTAGAAGTATTTTCTCTTGAGACTGAAAGTTAGGGTTGATTTCTGGCAAAAATCACCATCAATTGCTGAGAATAATCACTGATATTTAAGTTTTAATGGGAAAGACCACAGAATATTTAACCTTCTGTGATGATTCATCTGCTTTACTGTATATTTCTATTTCTTTTAAGGATTTTGCCATAGGAAACCAAATGATGACTTTTTAAAATCTGTAATGTATTATAATATAAAAGTATCAGAATTAAAAATAGAGGCTATATAACCATAAACATTGAAATTCCTCCTGATTTTCTTGCCCATTATAATCATCTGTTATTTGCAATGCTTGTTTCTTTCTAATCTATTTTCCACATGTATTTAATCATAAGTACATCATCTAATAAGGTATTTAATTCCACAATTTGCTTTTTTACACATTCTCTTTATAAAATTGTTTTAAAATTTTCCCCACAGATATTTATTTTCCCAGTATCCTTTGATGAATTTTATTTACTTTTGTGTAAAACTATCTTTTAAAATTATTTTTCAAACTTTCTTTGTAAACTAATATTCCAGGGAGAAAATAATAGCAATTCTGTGTTCATACACTGACATCAATAACATTCAAGTAATTGCATTTTAGGTTGATTTATTTCACTCTGGAAATTTCAGAGTTCGTGCTGTAAGAAAACTGTTGCAGTGTATTTGTTAAACTTAGTTGCACCACAGGAATTAAAGACACCATCGGTATTATTGGTATTATTAATCATATTAAATTAGGCAAAGCATTAATAGAGGCAAGGAAAATGGTCCAGTAGGCAAAGGACTTGGACAAGCACAAAAGCGTCAGTTTGGATTCTGTAGGACCAATAAAAATTCAGACTTAGTGGTAAGTGATAGTAAGTTAATCACTGGGTGGGCAGAGCTAGTAGGATGTATGGACATTTCTCAGCATCTATTACTGACAAATGAGAGAGCTCCTGGTTCAGTGAGAGGCCTTATCTGAAAAATATAAAATGGATAAAGCTAAAGGGAAAAAAAGGCAACTCTGACCTCAGGCCTCCAAATGCATCCCCATGTTCATGCAATCAGATATGTATGCATGCACACACACAAGAGCACACAGCACACAGAAATACACATAAGAAAAAGCACTATAGTATTTGTATCACATGTTTGGAAATTTTCACAGAAAACGGTACTATTGTACGTTTATTCCAAAAGGTGGTTGATGAGGTCAAGATGAATATTTAGATATGAAGAGCTACTTTGGAAATTGTTTTATTTAGACAGAAATAGGAATTTCAGCCATAACACTCTCTGATGGCATTAAAGAAAATATTATAAGTCCACTGGCATATGCCTTATAAATGACACACAGCTATGCGATCACTTTCCTTCTCCCTGAGCAGAAATATTCTTCCCTGATGCATCTCAAGTGCTCTCTCTTACTGTGTTGTGCTTGTTCCAGGAACATAAGTGCCCCTGAGTGAATGGATAATGTGGGCCGAGAAAAGAGCATAGAGGAGGATAAATCTCACACGGTCCTATTTGGGATTCATCAGTGGCATCTGCGGATGTTCAAGGCAGACAAAGTTGCTTAAAATGCAGACTTTTTGCTGTTCCCACCACAATCGATAACACACATTTTTCATACTTTAAAAGCTGATTTTACTGTAAATCTTCCTACATTCCTTAGGTGATAAATGGCCAGCTTTTAGGGACTGGACCATTTCAAAGAGCATGGCAACTGTATTTCTAAGATTACAATCTGCGTAAAACAAACTGGACTTTGTTTCTAATATAACAGAAATGAAAGGGGTATGGAGATTCCTCTACCCAGTCCTGCTGCAGAGTCACAGGAGATGCCTCAGAGTTTCCTTCCATTGCTTTGCATGTTTCTTATAGGAACTTAAATGCCTTTTCTTTCTTCCTTTTTTTAAAGTGTCCTGGTAGTGCCAAGAAGTTTTTCAAAATACATATGGGCCTCTGATCTTATATGTACTTGCTGAAGGCCCGTGAAGAAAGTTTACTGAGTCCTATCATTTTCTTTCAGGGACATTATTCATGGAAACCACCGACATCTCCCACGGGCAAAATACTATCTCCGTGATAAAATATGGACACAGTTGGTGAACTTTGAAAAGGGCCTGGAAAACACTCCCACTCACAGCTGAGCCCAAGTCTTGGAGAAAGTGTGAGGGTAACTAAAAAGTAGCACCGAGTGTGAACCAGGAAAACTACAGTTTGTAATATGTGTACAGAGGGCAAGTTAAAAGCAGTTTAAAATTCCAAATGTTCCGGACCCTATGAGTTTTTTTAAAAAGGAAAGAAAAAACATAAAAGGAAGGAAAGAGAGAAAAAAACATTTGTTCTGAAAGCTGTTTACATTTTTTGTCTACTTTATCAGTTTCTTAAAAACAATCATATTAAAATCCTACTTTTACGTAAGTGAATAGGTCATTTTTGGATTAGTATTGAAAGAACACAATGTCAGTCAATATCTGACTGATTGCATCAAATGAATACAGCAAAGGAGCAAAATCCCATAATTTAAGAAAGGGTGTCAAGACAAGAGAGAAAAAGGAAAGGTTGTCCTTTCCCAAAAGGCTCCCACAGGAGATGCCCACTTGCAATAGAACTAAGATGGGTCTTTGACATTTTTCTCACATGCTGCTTAAAACTGAGATAGTCATAGACTTTAATGTAAGACCAAGAACTATAAATAAACTAGAAGAAAACATAGGACTCAATCTTTGCTAAGCAATAATATTCATGATCTCTTAAATGTGGATTATCATATTAAATTTAAAAGTTGTAAAACAAATTGAATGGTAATTTGGAATTATCCTTTAGTTGATTTACTACTAATGACATAATAAAAATTATAAAAAAAGCCTTTATAGTAGAATATCGAAATCTATGATAATAGTTAGTGTTCAAAATATATAAACACTTAATAGTACTTAATAACAAATACATTAGTAATTCACTTAAAAGTGAACAGCATCTGTCTTAATGTTTTACTGCTATGAACGGACACCATAACCAAGGTATTTCCTTGGGGCTGGCTTACAGGATCAAAGGTTCAGTCTATTATCATTAAAGTGAGGACATGGAAGCATCCAGGAAGGCATAAAGAAGGCAGAACTGAGAGTTCTACGTTTTCATCCAAAGGCTGCCAGCATAATAGTGGTTTCCAGGCAGCTAGGGTTAGGGTCTTAAGCCCATACCCACAGTGACACAACTACTCCAACAAGGCTACAGGTTGTAATAGTTCCACTCCCTGGGCCAAGCATGTGCAAACTATCACATTCCACTCCCTGGCCCCCCATAGGCTTGTTTAAACATATGAGTCTATGGGGGTAAAATCTAGACATAGCATAATAAAATTTTATTTAGCCAACTTCCAAAACCCCATAGTCTATAGCAGTCTCAACAATGTTAAAAGTCCAAAGTTCAAAGTCTTGTGAGGTCCAGTCAATCACTGAACTGTAATTCCCAAATCAAGACAAGAAACTAACTGGGTAAACTCCAAACTCTACATCTCCACGTCTGATGTCAAAGCAGTTTTCAGATCTCCAACTTCTTTTCCTTCTTTGCTGACTGCAACAAACTTCTTTCTCCTGGCATAGATTACTCCCTATTGGCAGCATTCCTCAGGAGATATCCTATCATTCTGGCATCTTGAAAATCTTGGGGTCTCCAAGGCAGCTTCAATAGTACAACTTCTTGCTTAAATCTCTGGGATCCACACATGATCTTCTAGGCTTCTCCAAAGGGTTGGCATCACTTCTCCAGCTCTGTAGCACTCTAAGCTTGGGTGGATCCACTCAATGCCACTGCTTTCTTGGTGATTATCCCAAGGTAACTCCAATACAGTGGGGTCTTCTGCTGCAACTAGGCTTTACCAATAGTCTCTAATAGGCTCACTTTGTTGTGCCAAGCCTCAAATCCTTTCCATGATCCCTGTAGTCCTGTGCTGTCAACTACAGCTGAAGCTGTACCTTCACTAGTGGCCTACCATGGCCTCTCATAGTGCCAAGCCTTAGGTTCTTCATGCCTAAGGCTTGGCACTATGAGAGGCCATGTTCTTCATGGTCTTCATGAACGTTTCTTGTCTTCAAAACCAGTACCACTTGGGTGACTCTGAAACATTAGCGAGTATAGCTGGGGCATGATGTAAAACTTTTGCTATCTCAGAAAACACTTCCCCAAAGAATTCACCTCAGTGATGCTGGTCTCTTTTTATCCACTGCTAATTTCTTATCTCCGGCTAACCAGCATCAATTATCCCTTTTCTTTTTTTTACTTTAAAGCCAGAACCATAAGGCCAAAGCTGCTGAGTTCTGCTGCTTGCAGGAGCTAGAATATGCCCCCTCCTGCTCTTGTTCTATTACTTTATCCATGATGGGATTAAAGGCATTTACCACCACACCTGGACTTAAGCTTTTCTTTACCTAGAACTTGCTCTTCCTCAGCAGGCTGACCTTGAATTTAGGGATTTATTTGTCTTTATCTCCAGGGATTAAAGGTATATCCCACCATGCCTGGTTCTAAACTTAGTTGGATAGGATCTTGTTCAAAAGTCCTACTCGCTTTATCTGCTATCTCTTAGAATATATGGTTCAGCTCCATTCTACTTCCTGCTATACTTTTAATACTTGAATCACATATTTTATTTTTCCTTCCTAGGCTTGATGCACTGTTCAAAATACTCTTTATGAGACTTAACCAGAGAACAAAGCTTCTGCTGGGCTTTTGTGAGACTCTCTTTTTCTAAGCAATTAATCTAAATCTCTTCACTTTAGCCTCAGGCAGACTCTTTGGACAATGGCAAAATGCAGCCATATTCTTCACTAAAATAAAGCAGAAACAGTCTCTACTCAACATATTGACATTCTTCTCCTCTAATACTTCCTGGGCCAGGTTTGCACAGTTCATATTACTCTCAGCCTCAAGGTCTTCCATATTCCTACCAGGATGTCCCATTAAACCCCATTCAAAGCATTCCACTGATTACCAATGACCCCAAATCCACATTCTTCCAAACAAGAGCATGGTCAGGCTTATCACAGCAATACCCCAGTAACTGGCACCAATTTATGTCTTAGTTAGGGTTTTACTGCTGTGAACAGACACCATGACCATGGCAACTCTTATAAGGACAACATTTAATTGGGGCTGACTTATAGGTTTAGAAGTTCAGTCCACTATCATCAAGTCAGGAACATGGCAGCATAGTACAGGAAGAGCTGAGAATTCTACATCTTCATCTGAAAGCTGCTAGTAGAATACTGGTTTCCAGACAGCTAGTGTTAGGGTCTTAAGCCCATGCTCATTATGACACACCTACTCCAACAAGGCTTCGTAATAGTACCACTCCCTGGGCCAAGCATATACAAACCATCATAGCATCTCAAAATATTTCTTTCACAGAAAAATTTTTCATGGGAATTATAAGAATGTGAAAAGATATTCTACCTCATCAACTATTTGTATGGTAGCAATTGCCTCTAAGTTAATATAGTCCATCTTGGAGAGAAGCTTATGGTACTCAGAAAATACATAACCTTACAAACTAGAGAGAGCTGGAACAGAACCCATGCCTGTCCCTCACCTATACACTTAAAGTTTTGGAAGCATTGAACAGCATCCTGCAGGGTGAGAAGACTCCAAAGAGTCAAGCAACTCATATGCAGTGCTTTGACTGGCCAAGCTACCAGTAATTCTGCAGAGAGTATCAGGGTTCTAGCTTTTAGGAGTAGTCACCTGTGAGATGAACTTTTGGTGATGCAGTTGCCTGTGAGTCACTCATTTGCCTATAAGTAACCACTTTTATTGACATTTACCCAAGGGACTCATCCATTCACCAACTTTTATTTAGTCTATCTTGATTCTTCATATGAGAAGTTTATTAATGTCTACCCAGATTATCATCATACAGAATCATTTAAAAAATCATAACGCAAACTCACAATGAAGTGCTGTCTCACATGATCTGTGATAGCTGGTGGGCGGTGGAATAAAAGAAGCTCTTGGATAAAGACAGCTAGAGATTCAGTAGGGCCTAGTGACAGCATTTCTATTTGAGTATTCTAGAAAATGACAAGACATATACATGCAAACTTTGGATTAAAATGCATATAAATTTTTGTTTCTGTTATGTCATATTCATTATAATAATAAGCAAGTAAAGAACAGTGCACACCTATGATATTAGCACTCAGGAAGGACTGAGTGTGCAAAGAGACTATAGATAACCTATGGATTTTTCCAAAGGAAAGATGGAGAAAGGAGGATGTGTGGAAGAGAGAAAACAGCAACATGTAAAACAAATCAAGTACAGTATAGCCATGCAATGAATGTTATTTGTCGATTGAAAAAGAAGTATCTATGTTTTATAACATGGATAAATAACAAAATTGCTATATTGAATGAAAGAAGCTTCTCACAAAAAGCCATTCACTGTGTGATTTTATTTCATGTGAGTTTTTTAAAATTAATTTTAAATTGGGTATTCTCTGTATTTACATTTCAAATGTTATCCCTTTACCCCACTCCCTTCCTCCCTTCTTCTCCATTTGCTTACATGAAGATGCTCCCTCTCCCAACCACCCTCTCCACTTCAGTACTTGGCATTCTCCTACATTGGGAAAACACACCTTCACTGGATTAAAGGCCCCTTCTCCCATTGATGCCAGAAAATGCTATCCCTTGCTACATATGTAATTAGAACCATGAGCCTCTCCATGTGTGCTTATTGGTTGGTGTTTTAGTCCCTGGGAGCTCTGAAAGGTTTGGATGGTTGATAATATTGTTCTTCCCATGGGGTTGCAAATCCTTTAGCTCCTTCAATTCTTTCTCTAGCTCTTTCATTGGAGTCCCCATGTTCAGTCTGATGTTTAGCTGCAAGCATCCTAACTGTGTCTATATGACTCTGGATCCTCTGAGGAGGCATCCATATCTGGCTCCTGCCAGTAAGTTCTTCTTGGCATCAGCAATTGTGCTTGGGTTTGGTGGCTGCATAAGGGGTGGATCAAATGTGGTTTTCAGAATACACACATATATAGAGAAAACAGACCAGTGCCTAGATGAAACTGAACTGAGTCAGTGCAGGAAGGTTAATTCAACATTGACTGGGTATAAAGTGTGTTTTGAGGTTGGTAAAATGTTCTACATTAAGATTGTAGTGACAGTTGTCTAATTTGTGAATATGCTAAAAAAACTGAATTTTGAATTTTTACATGGGCTATGTCCGTCATAAATATCAAATTTCTTAATGACTTTTTATAAGTTTAAATTTAATAATTGTAGAATAAGGTATTGAAGAGAATTGGCCTTTTGAATACTGCTCAAATCCAATTCTGAGCTTGTAGTAGTACTTCTGATTTCTGGAGACCTAGTAGGTTAAGATGGAATTGTTTGTCATTTTGATTAGGTTGTCTGCAAAGGCCTTCAGAGCTTGAAGATCCAATCCCTTGTGTTTTACACAATGGCTTGATTTTTTGAGGCTTTCAGAGAAAAAGATGGTCAGTGTCAAAGCATTTTTTCCTAGGAAAGTTCCAACTTCTTCCTCTCCTGCAGGAACAGGAAGCACGCTTCCATACATTTCTAAATAAAAAATAAATAAAGAAAACACAACATTCATAGAGCTTATTTTCTTGTTTTTATAAGTAAATGAGAAAGTACCTGAAGTCAAAACCCATCCTTACTCATGCAAATATCAATAATATTTATTGTTTGCCTAAAAATGGCAAAGTCTTTTTTCTAAGTAACCTGTTGAAGTTTTTTTAATACTGTAGTGTAAGAAGGTTATGATACCTTGGGTGAAAAATGGCCCCCATAGATTCACAGGGAGTGTCATTAGGAAATATGGCCTTGTTAGAAAATATGCATTACTTGGGGTAGGCTTGAGGTTTCAAATGCTCAAGCCATGACAAATGGACTAAATCTCTGAAACTAAACCAGCTACAGGTAAGCGCTCTCCTTATTAAGAGTTGTAGGAGTACCATTAGTGTTCACTGTGTAAACATTACTCTTGTGTTATTCAAATGCTGATTTCCCTGCCCCTAACCTGGTTGCAACCCAGGCAAGGCAGTGCCATGCGTATTCTAAGATTCTTCTGCCTCAACATTGTATAAACTTCACTCCATATTTATGGTCTTATTTGTCAATAAAGATGATCAGCCAATGGCTGAACAGAGGAGAGAACAGAGCTAGACTTCCAATCCCAGCCAGATGAAGGGGAGACAGGCAGGAAGAGAGGTTTCAGCATAAGGAGAGGGTCCAGGAGCCACAAGAATAACACACCTGAAGTAGAGAAAGCCAGATCAATACTAAAATGCAAGTATCTAATGGGACTTTTGCTGAGAGGGAGCCAGGTTAATTTAGAGGATTAAAATAGATTAATGCTGCTCAGATATTGTGCCATAAAGCTTGATTAAATAAATCTTATAATGCCTGTCTCATTTATTTGGGAGCTAGTCGGGATAAATTTAAAAAAAAATAACACTTTTAAAAATGCACTAGCAAGAGTTGCCTTAGACATGGTGTTCCTTCACAGCCATAGGAATCCTATCTAAGACAGGGTCTTTATTAAAAGTTTGTTTAAAATGCAACATGTAAAATAATTTATATTTTTCCCAATTTTTATCACTATTCATGTATAAAAACAAACATGTGTTTCATTGAGAAAACTTGACATCTCACAGTGTCAGTGAATTCTCCCTCTGAATTCTCATTAAATTTCTCTTAGTAACAGTGTAGACTGATCCAACATTTAGTTCATGAGAGTTATTCTCTTAAATGTGGATTAATCTCAGTCTTGTGGTAGTGTACTACTGACAAAATAGTTTTGAGTTCCCCTTTCTCTGTCTCAGATACTCTCGTATGTTTCCCCAAAGCAAGGATAAAGGAAAGATTTCTCCTGAAGCTGATGGACTTGCTACCTTCTAAAACCACTAGCCAGCCAGAAAGAACACTTTGATGCGTATTACTTACCTAGCCTCTCACACTTTGTTATAGCAGTGGAAAATGAACTAAGAACCACACTTAATGAGCATAGCTGACCAGCAGTGGTATGAAAGTAACTACATCTTAAATCATTTTACAAATAATTCCATGCATGTTCTAGGTGCATTAGCTAATTTTAATTTCTTTATCTTTTACAATTATGTTATGTTGATATGACAATTTTATTTTGAATTACATAATATTCTCTCATAAAACATAGTAAAAAATAAATACATAATCCTAATACATAATAAATACCCAACTCTCATCATTTTTAAGCAATCATTACAAATATTTTAAAACAGAATTTATCGATTTATGCATATTAATTAGACTTAAAATCTGTTTGACAAGACCAGAGTACATTTAATGAGAAAAACAATAGTATAAGTTTGTTTCAAAAAAAAACCTTGCAAATCTCCCTTTTGGTTACTAAATATTTTACAGTTGTATTTTTGTTCTACTAACATAGAATTATAAAAATGGTGATAAAACAGTCATAGAACATTGCTATTCACATTCTGTAAATTTTTAAAATGTTCATAAAAGTCATACAAGGAAAGTGGCTTTCAGGGATTTTTAAACCTGAAAAGGCCATTAGAAAATCCTCAGTGGAGCACACTATAAAATATTAGCATCTCTAATAAGTTTGAAGTGAAATAATTCAGAAAAAATGATTGCTGCTAAGACTAACAATGCATACAATAAATTCTAATTCTAATAAATTCTAATACACACACATACGTATATGAGCAGATATGTCAAGAAAATAAAAAAATTATATGAAATAGACACATTTTAAATTTATTTAAAATGTAGACAAAATATGATGAAAGAATAAATAGAAAGATGAAGTGATACTTTTGAAGTGATTAACATAAAAAAGAGGAAATAATTGAAATAAGAACTTATAAATACTGCTGATAGGGATAAACTAAGTGCTAAAGAGATGTCAGGCATGGTGCCTGGTACAAACCTTGACAGGACATACCTTTAATCCAGCACTTGGAAGTCAGAGACAGGAACAACTTTATGGAGCTATTGAAGTCAACATAGAATGTTTCAGGCCAGCTGGAGATACACTGTGAAATCCTCTTTCAAAACTAATTAAATAAAATAAAACATAATGGAAATAAAATAAAACAGGAAGTAGGCAATTTTATAAATGCAATTTTCTCTACAAACTTTACTCAGAAGTTTTGGGGGCAAATATTACTAGATCAAACTTCCTAAACCTTCACCATATTATGTATAAGCGTTAAGAGTTCTTTTGATTGTTTTTTCGTCTAATGTCATAACCTGAAACAAAAGGTCTTTTCTAAGTATCAATATCATTCAGATTCTATAAATAGAAGTCACTATAAAACATTAACAAATAGAATATAATGCTGTGTTAAAAGTAATAGACCATGCTGAGATTTTAGCATTCAAAAATTAATCAGGCTAATTTATCTTAAAATAAGGAACGAAAATCATTTAATCGTTTTGAGGGGAGAAAAAGCATGTGACAACTTTCAACATCCATTCACAGTTAAAGCTTTTTCAGTCCAAGAGTAAAAAGATCTGAGGAAAGGAAACTACGAAGGTCCCCAGTTAACATCATTATTAGTAGTATGGAAAATTATTTTATTTATTAAATCAGCTAGGTACGAAAGTGTTTGACAAGGTCTCAGCACTATTTGGGGTGTTTAGGAAGACAGTAACATTTAAATTTGTAGACATTGATTGAGTAAAGCTAACTCCTTTTCCACAAGGATTATCTAGTTGAAGGAATGAATAGATCATAAACACCAGTCCCTTTCCATCAAATAGAAAAGGATTCTGCAGACAAATCTTGAGATGCCTTCTTCAGTACCATCTTTCCCTTGCTCTACTACAGACTGCCTCTGAAGTCCAGAAAATTAGCTTCAGTGCATCTGCAGCAGTGGCTGCAACCAGGAACTTCCTAGCTACAACGTTGCCTATAAAAGGCCTCCAGGTGAGAAGCAGATTCTCAGAGAATATCAGTCAGAGAGCCAGCATCATCTCTTCAGGGTCTCTTCAATCAGTGTATTATATGTCTATATAACAACTTCATTAAGAGTCTCATTATATAAATTATACATTTCATAAATTTTACAATCCTACATGGACGATTTATATTTTGTTCACTAACACCCCTGCACGTGTGTTTTATTGGTTCTATTTCTTTTGAAAACTCTCTTCTGTGATATATTAAGTATTTGCCTTGAGAAATAACTAAGAACAAATTGAGCACGTTTGTTAATTCTGTTCAACATTATGCTAGAGTTTGTAGAAAATTGCTGCAAGATTAAGAATAAACACAGCAGAACTGAAAAGGAAAGTATAATATCTCTCCTGACAGATAATACACAGAAAACCATAAGCGGCATGCAAAACTACTTGAATCAGTTAATGACTTTATCAAGGCTGAAAGACACAAAGCCAATAGAAAGAGATTTAAGTTTTTATATAGCAGTTGAAAAAGAAATGCCTATCAGCAGTAGAAACCAAAATTACCAGAAGAAACTTGGCAGAAGAAGAGAAAGTTATTTCCACTGAAGTTGATCAGAACAGCACTGATGGATATTACAGGGAACACCAGACAAGAATTCCATGTTCGCAGACTGGGAAAGTGAACATTACCATGAAGCAACTCTTTTGTGGCTAAAATTGCAATGAAATCCCATGAACATATTTTTTTTGAAAATACTACCATAATTTAAATAACTTATAGAACCACAGGTGACCTAGAATGGTAACTTTTAAATGGAAGGGAAAATGGAGCGTTTGGAAATAACCTGGTCTGAAAATATTTATGACTATAGAGTAGTATTAGTGAAGAATTGATCTGAAGACATCACCCTCCAAAGGAGAAAGAAAAAAATTGAAAAAGTATGTTATAGAGGTTTTATTCCAATAATTACATGATAATTAATTGAATACTGAAACAGTTTAACAATTGTAGTGGAACTCGACATCAACCAGAGAGTATAGTCATCTAAATGTTTCCTCATACCATTAACAAAACTAGCCATGAATAAATGAAGTGCTTAAATATTTAGAATGGTAAGTTATCTAGAAAACAATAAAAAAATCACTTAAAATATACCAATATTACGTAGACTAAAAACATGAGCAATATAACATACGTGCACAGATCTTGTCAAATTATTTACATGTGGCCTAGAATTCTCTGTCTGCGGTCCGACTTGATGGACAGAAGCTTAACAATATACAGTGCTCTTTACTCTGTCTGCGCAGAAATTATAAATTATTACTTTCAAGGATTAAAAAAAAAGCCAAAACAATCGTGCAAGTGGGAAATATTTACATAATTTTGTTAAATGACAATTTTGCTTCCTACGTAAGAAAAAAAATCAATGCGTTATAAAAGATAACACATTAGCATAAAGAATGTTAAATAAATTAAATGCATATGCAGAAATAATTATGTGTGCTTTTTTAAAGGAGAAATATAAAATTACTGACTTTAAGTTTTCAGAGTTGAAGTAATTTCTTCATTTACTCAAATACTATGGAATAAGATTAAATTTCTTATGGCTACAATATTGTCTTTTTTTTTGCCTACATTTCTGCACTATGTTAAAGTGTTTAAAAAGGAAAACTAAAAGCTAAGCAAATAAGTGTAGGACTGGAGTCAAGCATTAAATAAATTCTTGAAGTAACAAAACCCAGGGCTGGCGACGTGGCCCAGTGAAGAAGAATGTTTGCTGTTCTTGTCTGGGACCACAGTGTAGATCTCAGAATTCACATGACGTGGCTCACAAACACCTAGAACTCCAGCTCCAGAGACTCTAACAGCTTCTTCTCGCTTCTGCAGGTTCTGTGTTCTTATGCACAAAACCAAAAGTAGTCCTTCACATAAATAACTAATTAAAAAAAAAATACTTTGGGAAGTGACGAAGCAGCACAAAAATGCTTTAAATATATTATCATGTGTTTGAATTATACATCCATTCACCCTTGAAGACTGGATTGTAGATTGACTATGTGTCAGACACTGCTTTGGAGTCTGAGAGTAAAATGATAAGCAAAACCAGACTGAACTGGTTCCTTGGCACATATGCTTCACTCCTTTAATTGTATGGTGTCCTGGATGAAGTGGGTTTTTGGCAGAAATTTTGGTCACAGGTGCTCAGGGAATTTCTTTTGTGCTCCTGTGTGGCTCCTATATTTCTAACAGCAGAGAACTCTGGCCTTCCCTGGGTTTGTCCTGACACAGGATGACATGAGTGAGGTTTGGCATAGTACTTCATAAATGAAGAATAGCACCGCATTACATAAAATCCTGAGTTTGAATACTCCCAAACCAAAGCTTAAATATTATGGACCATGCACAAATATCTTATCTGAGGGCCCATAGGATAAAAAAGTGCACATTTTTACAGTAAGTTCAATGGGTTCCCTCTTTTTGTTTATCAATTCACTGATTAAATTTAATGATTAGTACCCTTAGCTGGCTTGTTATTCTTTTCAAATCATTTTTAGAAGGACATTTCTATTTCTACCCAAAACATGCTACATATCTCGGTTGAAAGTCATGCCAGAATAATTTTTGTTGACGGAACCAAGTCCAAGGATGGCAAGCAAACTTCTTTTTGTTTGTGTTGTTGTTATGGTTCCTTCTAAGAGGTCTCTGCATCACTGTAATGGCGTGGCCTACAGGAAGATGCTCTAACATCTCTGTAGCTGTTGCTTCCAAGGAAATGTTCTCTGCGAGTGCCACAGACTTTCTGTTGTCTCTACAAAGAAAGAACTTAAGTTCTGACTCCTTTTGGTTTCCACTTAGTCCCTTCTTCCTTTATCAAGTTCCCTTCCCTTTTAACAAAACCTCATTTCGGGTGTTTTTTGTTTGTTTGTGTGGTTGGTTGGTTGGTTGGTAGTTTTTGTTGTTGTTGTGTTTTGGGGGTTTGTTTGTTTTTTGATGATAACTTTAGTAAAATGTAAATTTACATTCATGTCATTCTTATTAAATATTTTATTGGAAAATCCTCATCTTTAAAGAAATTAAGAACAGAGGCAATGTGCCACCAGTTTAGGCGCTTTTTAGTGTGGAAATCATTAGATTTTCCTGAACCAAGACTCAAATGTGACGTTGACTTTCTTAATTTTGTAACCATGATGATATCAAACTAATTTTCTAGGCCAGATAGATTAGAGAGAACTCGTAGATTTTCATCCGTATTTGGAAACTTTTAAAGTTTTTACGTAACTCAAATTTAGTTAAAATGAACCAACAAATAAATCTTTGCTATTTTCTCCAATAACCTCTCAGTGATCTATGATTTTGTATAGGTCCAACCACCTGAGTCTTCAAAGGCAGTGGCTGCTGCCTCTCCTTCGCCCTCTAGTGGAGGGCGTGCTTCATCGCAGTTTCCCAAGCGAAGGCCAACAATAAAAATCTTTGAGGAGGTGGTTGTGTCTGGTACTGCTCTTTCATTTGGTTAACTGGTACCTTTAACAGACAGCCTGCCGTGTGGGGGTGCTTAGCCTGTAAAGGTGTTATAGCTTTTGGACACTAGGATGATAAATTTAAAAGTCAAAAAAGAATTTAAAACTCATGTCTTGGGGCTTTACTCAAGCATGTACTTAAAAACAAAAAACTATCTGAAATGTATAAATCAATAATATAAATATCAAATCTTACACATTTGAATTGCCAAGAGTATAAAATGCACATCTCCAATTCCTTTATTACTATCATTAAAGCGTTAAAGGGATAGTAATATTTTTCTAAAAATGAATAATTTTTGTTATTTATACATCAACTTAATTTCTTTTCAAATTCAGTTTTCTTAGAAATACAATAATATCTGAAAATACACACATTTTTCTATTAAGAGTGTATAAAAATGTTAGAGGCATAAACACTTCTATTTGAAGCAGAAGTCTTCAGTTGGGGACATAGTCCCTACGATGATTGACATTCAGATGTGGATTTCCTGTCACATATTCGATTATTTATCATCATTTAGTCACTGTATTGACATGACATAATAGGGGTCGCTGGCCCCAGAGCATAGTCCGGGAGACAAATTGGAAAAGCAGGTGAGGTTGCGTGGGCACTTGTGGAAACCGGAGCCCCGTGAAAAATTACCAACGTTTAACAGAGTTGAAAGGAGAGCTCTACAGTTAGCTAAGGGTTGCTTCTCTGGTTCCCTGGCGAATTAGCGGCTGTGGTTAGACAAGCACATAATCGGTTAATTACTCTGTATTGAGTAATGCCGTTGCGTGTTCAGGCTTACCAGATACTTAGAAGACAAAATGGAAGGAATGTGTTCATCACATGGAGAGCACCTTTCACGACACCGCTGCAGAGCGTTTTCGAAAGTCTGCCTTCCCATCTTCGGATGTGAGGACATTCTTTGAATGCACCTCGATTTTTACCTGGGCTATTAACGCACCTCCTGTTGTAGCATTCAGAAACTAATGACTATTATTGCTCTACTGAATTATGCTATAATAATGGATTAAATAAAAATGCCACTTTATGCCTAAGATAAATTGACAAGAAGTGTGTGTGGGGGGTTGTTTTGTTTTGTTTTTTCTCCAGCTTTAGAAAAACACTCCATTACTTGAAAATTCAATGTCATTTTGTCTTGGCTATCAGTTTGTGTTAATAATGGTGTTCTCACATTTACCAACCCAGAAAACCTCCCTGTGCCATTGAAATTTGACCACATAATACATGCATAGGCTCCTTTTTTGAAGAAATTGTCAAACATTTATGATCACATGCTCATTACATCTGTAATAAAATAAAATAGAATTTTATACATGACTGTACTAGATAGTGGTTTTCTCTTACAGAAAAGGTAGGTATTTGTTTTCTCCTCAAAGGACATGTAATACTCAAAAGATAATTCCTACACTAAAATCAGACACAATTATAATAATGTAGACTCGCAAATGAGAAAGTATATAAAGTGATTTTGGCAATACCAATACCAGCTCAGGGTAAGAATTGTGTGGTCCTAGCAAGATATAGTTTAATTGCAGCAACAGGCTGATCTCCAGGCTGCTGTGGAGATACATTTTTAATTTATCAAACCACATTTTATCTTCTTCCCCATTATTATCACATCAGATTTACTTGCCTGTAAATATAACAGAAAGTAAGCTAGACTTTTGCCAAGGTAGTCATGCTTGCAGCCAACATTACTAGGAGCCTGTGAGCAAAGCAGGATTCCAAGTCCTGCTAACTAGTACAGCCAATCCTGCTCTTTAACACAGAGCTTCCCCGGGGAAGCCTAGTGGATAGCATCCCTCATATACATGTAAGATGTACATGAATGACGAATGAATGTGTATGGATGCATATGTCTGTTTGCATGGATTACTTCTCACAGATGGGCCTATATTAAGACATAAGTTCCTCAGCAACCTCTTTTGCTCTCTCACCACGGGCTAGCTCACGGCTTCCGTTCAGGCTGGGATATTTTTTGGGGTTTTTACAAGGACCTCCTGTAATTTTTTGGTGGTATTTTGACCAGAGGAACTGAAGACCACACAGTAACAGTGAAAATAAAGCTTGTTTCACAAAGTGAAGAGGTATTTCCGAGGTTGAGTGAATGCAAGAATATGTGTGACTTCTACCAAGCAAACCATAGTTACTTTTTTTTTTTTTTTACATTCCTGTTTTGAGAGCTTTACAACTGACTGAAACAGTTCTAATTTATAGTTGCACTTGTTTTTTTGTTTCTTTGTTTTGTTTTTACAATTAATCTAGACAGGTTATTTTTTTAACACTAATAGCATAAACTTTAATGTTTACATTCAAGATACATCAATCCAATAAAATGAATTAATTTGTACCATATATGCTGACTTCCTAAAAAACAAACTACCCCCCCATGTCTTTCTGAAAATAAATAAATAAACGAACCATTGTTTTTCAGGAAGCATTCTGCCATCAAGCCTTCCATCCAAAACTTCTCAAGGTTGAGGCAAGAACCATTTCCTATATTTTACTTGCAAAATGGCACATTCTTTGAGATCCTTTCTCTACATTCGCTTTTCACCCCACAAGCATAATGGAGACCCCACAGCATAATGGAGCCCCTGGTGTCTTATCCTTCCTTAAGAAAACATAGTCTGTGAGGTGTTTTGCATCTCAAAACCCAGTCTAGGAAGAGATTCTTGGTCTTAGTTCTGTCCATTAACAACAAAAGCCATTTTCCTTTCGACCTAGAGAGACCTTCCTCTTACTTTTGGTTGGTTGCTCCCTTCCTGGAGTCTGCATCTCTCATTTCCTCTGACTCACTCTCCTTGCCATTCCGTTACAATATACGTGTATATTTTGGTTTACCATAATAAATTCAGTCTCCTTTAGCATTTTGAATAATTTTATTTTATCAGAATTCAATTCAGAGGTTTCATTTCCCCTCATGTATGTGATCTTCTGGGGAAATTTTTTTTTCTTGAAATTAAGCTACTCATAATTACCCCTCACCTCCTAAATTGCAGTTCATGCCCTTGCTTCCCTCAAAATGTATAGCTCGGTCTTAACATGTCCTAAATAAAACCCATGGTTCTCAACACTTTAGTCCTCTCTGCTTCTTCTCGGTTCATTGCAGAACTGGTCGGGTTAGCACGGAACACTGCTTCTCACCTTCTAGTCACAACCTTATTGAGATCCAACTTGCAGGGTTTGTACTTCACAACATCTCCACCGCCAACATCATCAACGATGGTGACACCGAACGAGCCTATTAGGAGATGTGCATTGGGAGGGAATAAATCTCTCTATCAGAGGATCCCTGCATGTTCATTCTTAGTATTATTCACAGAGAATTATTAACAGTAGCCACAACATAGACTCAATTGAATGCAATGAATGAGTGCATGTTTTTAATGTGTTAGACACACACAATCGGATATTATTCAGATCTAAAAAGGCCTAAATCATGTTATTTGCGATGATGTGGATAGAAAAAGGAAACATTCTAGTAAGTGAAATGAGACAGGAAGACAAATGCAGCACCACAGTTTGTTGTCCTTTTGTGGAAACAATGAGGTTGTTACATAGAAGTTGAAAGTCAGGAGGCTACATAGGAAGGCGTAATAGAGCAGAGTGAGAAGAAATATAAGGGGAACCAGAATACCTTAGAGTGAAGGGATTTTAATATGTAACATTGTATTTACCACTCATGGAGCTAATTGTCTCTTTCAAATTAACTAGAGAAGAGGATGAACATTTCCAACACAGAACTGATGACATATGAAAAGATAGAAATTATAAATGGCATATATTGAGATTATATGTATGTTGAATATAATCTTGTAGTCCACAGTATGTCTGTGCATGTGTGTTTAATTGTGAGTGTGCGAGTGGATGTGTGTACCTGTGTGTGTGTGCACATGTATTTGCGTTTGTATCTTTTTATGTCTGTGAAAACTAAGAGCAAATGAAATATTTAAGATCATTCAGAAGTGGGCAGAGATGAGATGTGTATCCGCACAAGTGTCAAGATGAGTACAAATCAGTACACAAGCCCTGGAATCAGAATGCACCCGACACATTTTTCCACTGTCCATCTGTTAGGCTGAGAGTCCTCAGCCAGTAGGAGTCACCATACTCAGGATCATTCAACATCCATCTAGAAAAGAGAAGGCCAGGAAGCAGAGGACCACAGTGACTTTGGCAACAGTAGCAGAAGACAGGACAGAGGCAAAAGTTTATTATAAATTTTGTCCCAGCCAGTAATCACTCACTTCTCAGGATCTTGCTTACCTGAGAAAACTATCAAATAGTCTAGTCTTCTAATGAGTGTATCTGTTCTAGCTCCTTGTTCCCATCTCTTCCTTGAGATGTTAAGAATTGGTATGTGCTTCAGTCTAAACTTTCCTTATGTGTATAGAACTGGTTATCTATAGAAACACATAAATCCTAGGGAAACAACATAGGTAGGTCTCTGTCTCCTGAGAGTTTATTTCCCTTGACTTTTTGTCAGGTTATTCCAGCTAGTCTTATGCGATGGAACAATCTCCACCATTCTCTCTCCTCAAATCTCTCTCTCTCTCTCTCTCTCTCTCTCTCTCTCTCTCTCTCTCTCTCTCTCTCTCTCTCTCCACCCCTCTCTTTGCATTCACATAAGAATTTTAAAGGCTTTATAGACACTAATGTCTACCATTTCTTAAAATAAAACTATTGTAAAGTTTTGCCAGTTTTTTTCACTTATGTTTGTGTGGCTTAGATTTTTATTACTGCTCAGGATCATAGACTCTAGATTGCACTTTGGCTAGTGATTTGTTTTATATGTACTAAAGTATTCTAATATGTTAGACAGACACAAGGGTAACCCTTTCTTTACAACATTTTAACTATCATTTACACACTATCTCTAAATGATAGCATATATTAGTGTCAAACTCTCACCAGAAGACAGCAGAACTAAACTTGCAGACTGGCTTAAATGAGAAACTCTACAGTTGACCTACAGCGTCAGCTATGTTAGCCCCCAGGAGTGCTGGGGTATTGCCTCCTCTTGCTATGGCTATTTTTGTTACAACCTTCCTGTTTTTAAAGTTCAGATTCAGACTTTTCGTTCCCACATCACCCCACAGTCCAAGGTCCCTACAATCCACAGAATCATTGATAGGATTTTTTTCAAGCTGTCCTCTCTCTTCTGTCCCAAATCTCTGACATCAGCTCAGCATCTCTGCCCTAGTCTGTTTTCACCAGGAAGCTTGTTTTCCATGGTCATTCCATTACTGAAGCACATTTCATTGTTACCCTCCACGGCTGTCTATCCTAGATATAGCACAGTTGCTTTCTCTATCAGAAATGTTCTTCCACCTGCTAAATGGGATAGCTAATCCTGCTTTTCTTTTTTTAAAAAATGTAGTTTCTTCCCCATCCAGAAGGCCTTCATTCTTTCTGATTGATCTGAGTCTCATCCTGTCCTGAGATTTACCTTATAAATGACTTCTGCTGCAAGTGTCCTGCCTTGGACTTTTCTGGCTTCTAACTAAGCAGTAAGTTCAGTTGCAAATTTCCGGGTTACAATGTTCCTGGTTCAGATTCATACCTGCAGTGAAAAGAAGACGTGGCTTTCAATGAGGATTTTCAGCCCCTACACACCACATGACACAGCCCTAGCTTATTCTAGGGCTATAATAGTTTTCTAAACCCCAGGCATGACCAGTTTATTTCTCTATTTTTTTGTTTTGCTTTTTGTTTTTGTTTGTTTAGTTGGTTGGTTTGCTCTTTCTCTTTAGCCTAGAATAGGTTGCAAACACATTGAGTTGTGGCATGGAAGCTTCTGTGCAGTTTTCAGTCCTCCCCATGGAGAATATTTTACCAACAGCCACCATCCACTCTGCCTTTCCCTGTGCCCTCTAATGTTATCATTCTTCTGGACAAAAATACTCTGTGCTCCATGCACATTGGGATTTTAAAAGTATTTCCTTTTCAATCGGACATCACTCTGATTTTGCTTGTGTGCTTTCTGCCTAAAAACAGTGTCTTCTGAATTCTTCTTTACCTATTAAACTTTACTCTCCCACATTTCAACACCCCTCTTTGGACAAGAACCCATTACAATCATGCCTGTGCTCCCAGTCTTACCTGCTTGTCTGTCTGTTGGTCTGAATTTATTTTTCTATCTATCCAAAATAGACCTGAGACTAGAGGTCTTTCCTTTTTGCTTCTTCTTTTCTTCCTTTTATTTATCCATTCCTCCTTTTTGTTTGAGAGGCAAGGTTTTCATGTAGCCTAGGATGTCATCATTGTGCAAAGAAAAGGTAAACTTCCGATTGTTCTTCCTCCATCTCACACGTACTGTGTTACACACTTTGCTTATGTAATGCAGAGGACAGAACCCAGGTCCTCACAACAGCATTCTACCAACTGTGCTACATTCTCGACTCTAGGGCCTCTCTTTTTCTGGGGTCTTTTGGATTAAGGAGTCTACAATGGAAAAAATCCTAGGTGGCTTACATCGTGTGCCGGGCCAAGGCATTGCTTCTAGCTCCAGTTTTATCCATTTGTAACATTGTTCAGACAGGAATGCCCTTTTCACCATCCTAGGTGATTGTTGGATGTAAAAGAGAAATAATGGGATGGTGAGAAGCAACCAAAGTTCGGGTCATAAAGTCCAGCAGCCTATCGTCATGACCTTTCCAAATGCTTTTAAATTTGCCGCCTGAAATAATTGTTTCTTTCGAAGTCCCAGAAAACAAAACAAAACAAAACAAAACAAAAAAAACATATCCACTTGGGAAGCACTGCTATTGATGTGGAAGAACTGCAAACACTGTGAGATCTCCACTATCCTTGTTTTCTGGTCAGCAACCCTAATTTGCAGTGGAAACAGATTTAGCACTGGTGGACTCCGCAGCCTCTGGTGGCCTAACGTGAGAAGTAGTTAGGGAGAAGAAGAAATCTCTCTTGGAAGAAATCTTCTCTTCTAATGTGGCCTCCTCTACCCAATCCTTCTTCAGCAAGAAGTTAACAAACAGTATCAGAAGCCATTGGCCTAAATTCAAGGGACATTGAAAGTTTAGTGCATGTGGAATAAATCTCTTATTAGCAGGGCCCTTAAAAATGTATTTAGTCTCTCTTCCCCAAGCTCGGTCACTGGCATTAAATGTCAGTCTAGTTTTTGGTGCTGAAGCTGTGTAAGGACATCGTCTTGTAGATGGGTGGTGAGAGGGTTGGTGAGGAATCACTGTCTGGGACTTATTTCAAAGATAATTCCAAAGAGTCCTTAAAGTATACATTGCAAAAGTTGCATGGCTGATGTAGGTTGCAGTTAGGTTGTTCAGCATGGGACCGTTTATAAGCATAGTGCAAAGTAATTTAGAAAGTCCAAGGACGTTGTTTTCTAGCAGCTATTGGATTTTCAAACCTTAAAAGAGCAGTCCCAGATTCGAGGCAGCTGGGAAGCTGAACAGGGGGCTGTGACTTATGCTCCGAGTCTCACCAAACAGGAAAGCCCTATTGCTAGCTGATTGTAGGCAGAAGCATTCACTGTTCAGGACTTGAAGTTTGATTTATAGTACAAATCCAGCACCCAATAGATGGCTGGAGCTCCTACTGCTTTGGTGAGGATTGCTGCTGTCCTGTGAGGACAATGGTTATTTGCCAGGGTGCAGAGCCTGACTGTGCCCTGTCCCTTTGAGTTGAAATTGCTGTATCAAATGCCTTTAACAGCCTGATACCATGAGGTGGGTTGAACAGACTTTCTGATCCAGGATGTCTACTTTTGTCTTGCTGAATCACAAAGAGAATTGTGATCACAGGAAACACAGTAAAGGGATAATGCAATTCTGCAATAATTAAACGAATGTCTTCTACCTCTTAAAACAATACCTTTTCTTGAACCTTAGTTTCTTTTCAACTCACAATACCTCTAATAGGGATCTTTCAGAAATAGACAACTGATCTAGTATCGCAAACAAATAGCTGCCTTTCCGTGAAAACGGGATGGCTCCCAAGACTCTCCGTCGCTGTTCCAACACAACTTCTGGCTTTACTACCCCCACTGACAACATCCTCAACCTCCACCCCACTGTGTTCTTCCGCAGCTCGGTGGAACTGAGCTGACTGCTCTTCTTCAGCGCCCGCTTGCGACGGCACTAGGACCCAGCGAAGTCCCCGAGCGGGGTTCGCAGAAAGGCAGCCAGACTCCTCCTTATCTCCAGTGTCAAACTTGACATCAGACTGCGAGCGGAGCATGGTAACTTCTCCAGCAATCAGAGCGCTCCCCCTCACATCAGTGGCATGCTTCGGGGAGATATGCTCCTCTCACTGCCCGGGGCACCAGCAACATGGATTGTCACCTCTCCATCCTCGTCCTGCTCGGCTGCTGCGTCCTCAGCTGCTCTGGGGAACCGAGCACACAGCCTTCCAATGAAGGTAAGCCAGGTACTGAGCCGCTCCGGAGCGGAGGCAGCCCCTGGACTCACGCTGTTCCCGGAGATGCATCTCCCGGGAAGGAGTGGCAGTCTCTGCCCAGTAGCAATCCCAAAACACTTTCGGGAGATGATTTGGGATTGTAGAAACCTTCGAAAAAGCAATCTGTTTTTAATCTAATAGCGATTCAAGTGATTACCACCTTTGCCAATCTGAAGCAGAAAGAAAGAAAACCCTCTTTTTCTTTCTTTTTTCTTTATTTTTACAACCCAGTCTTGTTACTTGCCAAATAGCCAAGGTAGTATTTTATTTTCTAATTATGACCATGTGGATCTTTGAGAAGTTTCAAAGAAAAGACTAGCCTCTCTCGAGAGCCCGTGGTGTATTTTAAGGATGACAGGTTGTTCCTACTTAGACCCTTTGGCATTTATGAATGGACTAAAGGGAAAGGGACTCGGAGGTGTTTGAGTGCGCGCCTGTGTGCGTATGTTTATGTTACAACCGCCTTATGCCGGGCGATGCTGTGCTTAGGGATACTGGTTCTCATGGGCAGCATGCGCATGCCACTTTAACAGCAGTGATGTATGAAGGGATACACGGTGAGCTTGAGTTGGGTTCTTTTTTTTAAAAAGGGGGCCTTTCAAACCAATAGGAGAATGCATTTAATGATTGATTGATGAATAGCCCCTGGGCAGATGCAGTAAATAACCGAATAGCAAATTGGACAAAACACTCCTGGGTAGCTAACGACATTTCCTTGGTGCTAGATGAATTATTGTCCGTGAAACCGGCGTCCCTGGATGCTCAGTGGATCAAAGTGTAACGCGAATATTGGGGATATTTGTTTCCGTGTGTACCTAGCAGACTCATCCTCCGTTTTCCCCCTGCAGACTTTCCATTATCTAGTTCTAATGATTTGTGAATGCAAACTCTTAAGACAACTTCTCCGGATAGCTGGCTGCCTTGCAGCAACACTTAAAACTTTAATTTCCTCTTAATGATTTTGAACATTCAGAATTTTATCGAGCAAGTCAACAATAGAGAACAGCTGATGGGCAGAGAGAACCGGAGCTGTACAACACTTAGAAATATTTTGTAGAGCCAGTGTTGTGGGAATTACACTTATGCCCACGTGGAAAAAAATGTATGTAAACCCATTAGTACAAAGACTGCCTCACATCTTTGGTGACCCACTTTCGCTCAATGGGACAGTTTGATTTTCTTTCCTTAGTGCTTTGGCTGCCTTTATCCGTCTGGCTCGTTTTATTAATTTTTGTTTGGTTTTCAGTAGAGAAGTAGTTGTTTTTCATCATGGAGATGGGAAAACTCATCTTCTCCACAAATCGTTTATTTAGTGATACAAATCAAAACGTTCACGTAAGAATAATCACCAGTCATTCTTGGAAGACTGGTCGTCTTGAGTGGTCATCTGTGCACGAATAACACAGAAATATGTTACATTGTTTTCAAATGTTTTCCCAATATATTCAAATACTAACAATAATTAGAAAATAATATTACTGTCACATTTGGTTATTCTTGCTGAGTTGTCTTTTTCTAAATAAGATGTGTATGGACTATCCAGACAATGATCTCACTGAATTAGTCAAGTGCAGGATAGAAAGGAAACTACATCTGTGGTCAACTTAACCTCACTTTAAATTGCAAATAATAATAATAATAGCAATAATTCCCTTAATCTTATTCATACTCATATTAAAGCAATACATATTAATGTAATGCAATAAGTATAATTAAATCTTAATTGCTATTAAACCACTTGATATATGTATTATTGAGTAATGAATGTAAATAGTCATTTATAAATTAACAACATAGAGCCATGGTAGTAAAAGTACTTATAAAACTAATATAATATTTAATTTGCTTAGGTGAAAGTTTTATGTATCTATTGTTCACAGGATTAGTCTTTCCAGACACTATCATATAGCTCACTGTCTCACCTTCTTTGTAAGGATAAAAACAAGAGTTAAAATGATTAGTTTAAATTAGATAATACTTCAATGGTACTTTAAATATTTATCAAATATCTTGGCACTAAGCAGTTGAGTTGAGTCATATGGGAAGTGAATTCCTGATCCGTAGCACAGTGTCCACGCTGGACTCACAGACAGAGCTAAGATAAAGTGAGCCAGTTAATGTAGCTTCCCTACTGAGCTAAGATAAAGTGAGCTATTTAATGCCTCTTTCTTTTTTATCAGTATTTTGAAAACTGAAGCTATCTATCTAAGAAGAAGCTATATAGGAAGCTATATAAGTTGCTCTCTCTGTATAAGACAATAAATTGTACTTAAATATTATGCCTAACATGCTTGAAAACAACAGAAAATGTGCAACAACATATTTACTAAACTGCATTCTTTTATCTATCATGGGTTAGACATGAAAAAATAAATCAGAAGAACAAAACCAGGCCATTGAACTGATTGCTAAGAAACTTGTTTGTTTGAGAGTTTTAACAAAGACTGAGATGACTAAATAAACCTATTGAAATTCCATGAGTCCAAATTAAAGGAAAATAACTTAAGAGTTTGATGTGAATTTTCCAGTTCATCAATTAATTATGTAACTTTCTAATATGATTTTGATAAAGTGATTCCAAGTGCTACTTTGTCTTCATGGTCTTTTGGACAATATGGAGATGTTTGATTCTGAGGATCACTTAAATCCTTGCCTGAAGACCCACACAGAAGGTGGTAAGGACATTAACAATGATCAGCTCTTCCCACTTGGTTACTTCTCAAAGTAAAGTTAGCACAGCACGGCTCTATCAAGAACAGCTCTCTGCTTGTTCTGTTTCTTTCTTGCAGGGACCCAGATAATGGCAAACAGTAAGTTTTGAAAGAGGTTAAAGTTTGATACAGAATGAAATGATCAGCCTTCATCAGCCAACCTTAGAACTGCATGAAGTATGCTTTATACATACTAAATACTTGTAGTTGTCTGGAGCAAAATGGACTACTTATCCCATCAAACAGTCTTCACAAATTGGCTTCACATTTGCTCCTTGCGTTAGTTACACTAACACTGAACGTTTTCAAACTCCAGCTCAGTGAAATTCAGTCTACATACTTCTTACTGGGATACTCTTTTCTGCGGTGTCTGAGGCACTGTCTCTGAAATGTTCTCCCTTTAACATAAGTCTCTGCTAAGTACAAGACAGATTCTGTGACTGCCTGATGATTAAATGTAAAAGTTTCCTATGTATGCTGAGAGACGCAGTAGGCAAATGTTGACACAATAAATATTTAAATCACAATTTTTTTTCCTTTGAAGAATGGTTCTGAATTGATATCACCTTCAATGTATATAAACTCTCACTCTCAAATAAAAACTCCCCGTGATTGCAACATTAACAGAGAGCTAAGCTGTCATGTCATCTTTATAGGCTTTTTTAAAAAGAGCTCACATTTGCTTTTAATAGCATTTCTTCATGCTAGACTAAATAATTGAATGCATTATACATTTCTGTAATTTAATAGTTCTCCTAATAGCTTGCCCCTCCACCCATCCCCCACAGTTATAACTGTGCTGTTTGCCTGAAGGTAGAAGCAACCTTAATTCCACTGCTTTATAACCCACAACAGTTAACACTTGACCTAGGTCATTAACAGGATTATCAGCAAATTTGTTTAAGCTTTTACTGACAATCTGAATTGCTACGATAATATTTTGATTGTGCCAAAAAAAGAAACTTCTTGTAACCTCTCAAAATTGATCATGAAATTAATTCATCCTGAATTTATATCTTCCTAAAGAATAATATTGATATCATTAAGTTCAAGTGAGGAAATACTCACTTTAAGACCCAACTCATCTCATTTTTGACATCAGTTCTTGTCAGAAGGGAAAAAATTAGTAATCTCTTTAAAATGTAAGCTTTCTGGGAACTACAGTGGATTTGGACAAAGCAGCCACAGCTATGAGATTTTCAGCTTTATGCTTTTGATGCTGACTCTGTGATGGATACAATTTTTCTTCTCCCCGTAAAGTAAAAAGTTATGTGTATAAGTCAGAAGTGACTGTACTTATAAAATAAAAACTACACAAAGCATATTGCCATGTGTTAAGTAATGTTATACTGTATAGAAATTTTTCTTCTCTGTAAATTATTAGCAATGGAAAGTTTTCATGAAAAAAATCAAAACTAGTATATATATATATATATATATATATATATATATATATATATATATATATATATCTTAAAACAAAGTATTATATAATCATATTTTAAAAGTATTTACCAGTGTTTACTAACTTAAGAAAGTTTCACATAAAGTTTTTTGTTACTTGAATCTAATTATAGTTTAGTTCTTGCTCATATAAGATCTTTAATTATTTAAATTTAAAGTAATGGTTCAATGAAATTCTTTATCTTGAGTGTGTATTACCCCTACTTGAACATTCAAATTTCTATGTATTCTTTAACGGTCAAACCACTTTTAATACTATTTCAAAATATTTCTTCCTAATAAAATATCTGTAAACGCTCATTTTTAGGGGAACCTTTTGGATTTATTTCCTGAACGAAAATATATACAACGTTTAAATATCAAATAATTAGTTACATATGCAAAGGATTTTAAGGCAGCGCATATTTCTACAATATATTTGATTTAGTGACTTCAATAGAAATGGAAGCAGAAAGAAATGTTCTCAAAAGTTACATTTTCCAAGTCATAAAGTCTTCAAAAAAGTATTAATAAAACTTTCCACAAATCATCAGAACTCGATAAGTTCTTACAGACAGTACTTACTTAGAATTCTGTGATGTGGGCTACCTTTGATTTAACTCATTTTCCACTGGTTTTGTTTGGCATAAATACTAGATGTACAGAGAAATATGTATTTCTTGGAAGAATACTAACTTTTAAGAGTTTTTTCTTTTTTCTTTTTTTTTCTTTTTTCTTTTTTTGGTCAAGATCTACAATTTTTTAACATACACATTTGTCTGTGAAATATTCAATAAACTAATAAACTTTGCTCTTTAGTTCTTGCTTCAGAGTCTGAGAACAGATTCGGGTGTCTCTCTGGTTGTTTTAAGAGATCTGGATTTTATCACCACTGAGGGTCAGTAAGGGGCTTTTTACCAAGTGTGCAAGTAGCTTTTCACACATTTTTCAAATAAAGGGTTGATTGGTGTGAAATGTTTGTTATATTATTCTTCTAGGTATATAGAAAGCTGGGATTAAATATTTACTCTTCAAAATAAAGGAAAGAAAGAAAGAATTCTGCTATAATTACTTCAAGAATAAAAACAGTGTTGTGATATTAATAAAACACAAGAGTTTCCAAACCATTAATCCATCACTCTTGGAAGCCATTACTTCTGTGTTCAAAGGACTGGCTAGTTGTGTGCCCTTGATTTCGAACTCTGCAGGTCTGTCTGCGGCTGTCTAGTATCAGGTAGTTGTTTGAACATTACCCGCCCCCACCCCAAGAAAAATATGAACATCCAGAACTTTTATTCCCTCTCCTACCAGTTTTCTTTTGAATGCATTTTAAATGGTATTTCACTAAAAAGAATTCTCATGCAAGCAAAAAAAAAAAAAAAAAAAAAAAAAAAAAGAAAGAAAAAAAAAAGAGTTGATTACAAAAGTGGTGGAGAGGAACACAAATTCTAAAGCCAACGATAACATAATAACAGAAAATATATTAGCACTTAAATCACCTGGGTAAATTTTATTAAATCCTTAAAACCTACAGTTAAACAATGGTGTGTACCTTTGTTTATTTGTTCTCATAAGTTTACAGACTTTTTTTTTTTTTTTTGTCTAGAAGGGAAAAGCCTTGCCCAGAAAAGTTTTAAGAGCATGAGCCAAAGCTTTCCTTTCCCCTTTGAAAGCCTGGGCTCATGCACGTGGAGGGTGGATAGAATCAAAACCAGTTCAGCAAATAAAGCTTCAAACTTGAAGAGAAGTTATTAAAGTGGAAGCCCTGAATGCGCACAGCGCCCCCCCCCCCTTCATTTTCTAAACCACGTCCTGCTGTTCTAGTCAAAGCAAAGGGTGAAAATCCACATAATCCAAAGCAACATGGCGAACTGAGAATAATAGGCGAGGAAGGAGTCGGGGAAACAAATCGCAGCACTGTACAAACAAACTGCTGTGAACAGTCTTCCTCCGGGACTGGGGTGGCCAAAAGAGGAGTGCGCCTCTTCCTACTCCCCACATTTGATAAGACACTGCCTATTAAGTTGTAAAAGTGTGTGCCCTAGTAAAATTTTAGCACTATGACTCTTTAGAGGGAGTAACTGTAAGGTGGTCCCAAAGGAATCAGGCATGCTTACTGCCATCATACTTCCGCCATGGTGTTTTAACCCCTATCTACTTGAAGAGGGACTAGTGTAGGTTAGGAAGCATGGCGCTTCGCTCTCCAGCCCCATTCACTGTTTTCTCACTAAAACCGAGCCAGTGCGTGACGCGGCTAGCTGTAAACCCTCCAGGGCCCGGGAACTCTTCCAGCAGTTTCCCTCAATCGAGCACCGAAGTCGTTGCCTGGATCACGACGCGGAACCCGGATGACCGCGATATGATGGAGGGATGCTGGCTGCTCTGGGCACCTGGATCTCGTGGCTTGCGCGGTGCTGGCTCCTCTGGACAACTGCGCCACAGCAATCTAAGAGCTCCCGGACGCAGAACCCCTCTGTTTCCATAGGAAGCTAGCAAGCATCTTGCAACGAACGCGCGCCCTCTACCTGCAGCTTCCGGGCTGCCGCAGCCGCGCCGCTCCACCCTACCTGGCCGCCACCTGCATGAGATCAGGCACAGAGAGAACGCGACCCACCCCCTCAACCCCCAACCTACCAACCCCCTCTACCCCTGCAAGTCCTGATCTCTGCAGGAGACCACAGATCTCAGATTTCCTTGCCACTTCCTCTGTGGCTGTCAACCAGACCTTTCAATCTGGTGTGTGAAGGCCCGGTAGTCTCTTTTCCACCCGCTGTCCTCTACCCACCAGGTGACCTAGGGAGAGGAAAGTTGGAGGGTAAGGGTCCATCAGAGTTCCCTGCAGTACTGGAAAAGCATTATTCATTTAGCTAGTGAAAGCAGAGACCTCTGATTACCTGGCTGCCCTGTTGGCTGCTGTCTGACCCTCCTTGCTATTTCTTGCTCTCTCCACAGTGTGCTCTCTTTCCCATCTAGTTTCTAAATAAAGAAACTATTTTCTTTTCCAGTGTTCCTTAAAATTATCTGCAGATGACACCCACCTGGTAATCCCTACCTCATCGCTAAAGGAATATTCTATAAGCCTTATTCCTCCTACAGTGTGTCCTGGTGTCCCCACCCCCAAACCATCCCTCTCGCAGATTCGTACCATCCCCCACTGTAAGGAAAAGATGACGGGGCACCAATGAAAGGAAAAGTCACAGGGCACCAATGTTGTGAAAGGATAACGATCCGAGTCACGGCACCAATGTTAGGGGAAGGATGAAGAGAGTGGGGGGCATATGGCCCATGGAGGTACGGCAAGGCCTGAGGGCAAGGGAGATGCCTCTGAGGGGTCCATGTTGGGAATCCCTTCCCTGAGGGACCAGCCACACAACAGTATAGTACGGAATAGAGTTTATTCAGGTCATGGGAGAGTTAAGAGGGTGGTAGAGGCAGAGAGAGAGAGAGAAGTAGAGGAATAGAGGCCGGCCATGAGCACGTGGGAGAGAGGGAAGGGAAATGGGAGAGCAAGGCTGCAAGAGCACAAGGGCAGGAGAGGCCAAGAGAGAGAGGAGGGGTCAAGCAGCTCCTTTTATAGTGTCAGGTCACTGGGGCGGAGCATACCTGGCCACTGCTGGGTAATTGAGGGGTGGGGTATACCTGGCTGTTGCTAGGTAACTGAGAGGTGGGGTTTACAGAATCCCAACACCCACCCCTACCTTCCAGTTTGAAAATAAACTTGAAATGGGACATAGCAGGTTTCTTCAATGTGGGGTAATCTGAGTGGATCCATGGTTTACTGCTGCATATATTTTGTGTGACTATGTTCCTCTTAAAGGCTGAATGAGTAGCCAAGTGTGTTTTAAATGCCCTCTCCTCCTCTGGGGTTGCAACCTCACTGTTCCAGTGGTCTTTTTCTTTTTCATTCATCCCTTACTGAAGACTTACAGCATCAGGGCATTCCTTAGATACTACTACAGAAACATCCCAGCAACATGCTGCTGGATCCAGGCTCCATCTCCACTCTGGGTCTTCATGTTGACTAGTTTCTCCTCTACACACCCTGGGCATACCATTCCAGAGCAGCACGGATGGTCAGCCTTGCTCTCTGTGGCTGGACTTATTTGTTTTGTGGCTTTGTGAAATTAACTTCAAAATGCTGAGAAATTTTTGGCAGGAGAAATTAAGTTAAATCAGTAAGCAGACTTTGAAGTTCCTAAGTGGGGACACACATAGATCATGATTATCTACCTGTAAGTTAGTTATGCTTGTGACTATCTGTAAATTGAGGGAAGCTGATGCGGACAGAAGTCCACGGGATCTAAGGAACATTGCCTTCAAACACTACATGACTCAGCCCAATATAAAGATCTCCCCAGATTATACAGGAAAAACAAAACAAAACAAAACAAAAGAAAGGAAAAATGTGAGAAAATTGTCACCATGACCAGGGTATGATTATTGAGGGGGTTTGTTTTTGTCATGAGAATGGAGTGTGACTTGACTCTGGGAATTGCCACAGAAAATCAGGAAGAGAGAAAATAGAGCATGATCCAAAATGTAGGTGTTGCTTCCTGTGGAAACCCCTTTGATTTGAGAGAGATCTTTTTAAAAAATAATAATTAAGATGAAAAAGCAAAATTAATAAGTGATTTATTTTTGTTTACATTAAAGATACTTGTAGCTTGTTTAAGAGAGCTCAAATGGTAGCTAAAAGAGTACTTTATAAAGTAACACATTAAGTATGGAGCAATTATGTTTTTCATGGGGAATTTCAACACACATGTTTAGCATTAATTGATGCAATAAATTCCCTTTACCCGCCAAAGAGCAAAAATAGCATATTGCAGACATCGGGCTTGTAAGTAAGAAAGCAAGCTGCCTTCAAGTATCTTCCTTCTGTTATTGCAATGTCAATGCTTAACATAAAAAATGTTACTTATTGATTTGCTTAGGAAACGTGGTCTCATGTAGCCAAGGCTGGCTTTGAACTCTTGACCTTCTTTACAAGTGTAGAAGTGGGTCACCACCTCTGGCTTTAACTTAAAATCTCTAATGTGCTGTTTGTTGTACACTGTGTTCTTGAAGAGGGTCCAGTCACTGTCCCTGGCAAATGAGAAAGCCTTAGCAGATAGCTCTTTTCTCCACCCTTACATCTGGAAAATAACTCAGCATTTTTTCCTCAAATATGATTTTTAAAATTCATGTATAGGTTTGGGTAAAACTTCCAAATGAAAGGAAATGTAAACTCCACTTAAAAACACAGTCCTTCATGTGATTTTGTAAAATCTTTGCATTCTGTTATTAAGTAGTTAATATCATGTGAAATCAATACTTGAGCCTTTATAATACCACTGAAAAATATGTCCTTTTATAGGAAGACTTAAAATAAATTATTAAACAAAATGAATTAAAGACCTAAAAATTCCAAACTGAGTTTCAGCATTTTATTTCCTCTCAAAACAACAATCTTGATCAATTATGCAGCTGAACCTTGAGGTCACTAGGACCTGTAGAAACTATTTGTTTACCATTCTTAATTATCATTGGAGAAAAGTTAAATTAACCTCTTCATAATTTTGACATAAAACAATTCTGATGTTAATCAAATGTACCTCTTAGAAACCAAACTGAATGCTATTTTCCAAGTTACCCCAGGCTTGCTGATTTGCAAAACTGGTTTAGGTATTGATATCTTTTGAGTAGTGAGGTTATGACTTTTTAAAAGATAGATCTTAATGCAAAAGATGGCAGAGAAACCAGGCTGGGAAACTAATTTGCAATGGCTTCCATGTGGCTCATTTTACTAATCCTTAGGATAAGCAAAACACTACTCTGAGGAAAAGTCTGTTTGCCACAGAAGCTCTTTTCTCTCTCTCTCTCTCTCTCTCTCTCTCTCTCTCTCTCTCTCTCTCTCTCTCTCTCTCTCTCTCTCTCTCTCTCTGTGTGGTTTCCAATCATAGGGTTCTCTTACCAACCTGAACTGTTCTCACACTGTGACTAAAAAGTAAAGATGAGTGTCTATGTTACCGAAACAAGATGCTGTAAATTTTATTCTGGAAAACAAATTGCCAGTGAGATTAAAAATTAAAAGAATCATTGTTGTCATAGACTAATCTTGATCTTTCCCCTTTATTGACTGTAATAAAGAAAATATTCCTACAAATATGCCAAAGCAATTTAAAGTGGGCTTTGCTTTTTAAGACTGAAAAGAACTAAAATTATTACCCAAAGTATAACAACAAATTAAAATTCTGTCTCTTTATTAAATATGAAAATCCTATTAAGTTTAACTACTATGAAATACTAGAAATAAGTTTCTAAGCCTACTATTTTTTCTTCATTTACTTTCTCTGTCTGTGTTACCATAGATAAGACTCATTTATATTTGGTAACTCAAAGGGAAAACTCAAAGTTTTATTGTGTATTATCAACAGTTCTGGCAGACTACCCTTTTAATGTACCTGTTTTATAAAAAGTAAATTCTTCCATGGGTAATTATGTGTATTTCAGGTGACTGAGCTGGTAAAATTAATCTATAATTACAATAATAGTTTCCCTATATTTTCAGGTACTATTGTCCTCCTTAAATATTTGTACATTGTAAAATATAGCATTTTCTCATCTTTGGAAGTAATATTTAAAATTATTTTACAGGTAATAAGACTTTTATAAATCAGGAAAAAGCAAAAAAGTATAAAATTTCTAATATTTTAATTTTTTCTCAGCAAAAGATCACCTTTGAAAGTTATGAATATTGCTATATGACTGGGCTTGTATTTATTGTAGATTTATTATACTTAATATTAATAATGAAAAGTTTAGAGTCCTTGGAATGGAGAGATACCTCAGTGGTTGACAATGCCCAACTCTCTTGCAGAGGACCAAAGTTCTGTTCTTGCCTGGTGGCTCACATGCACAGGTTTGTAACCCTAGTTCCAGGGCATCTGATATCTGCTTTTAGAAGATTCCAGATCATGCACACATGTGGTGCACATATAATCATAGACAGACACACAATCACTTAAATAGAATAAATAAGTAAGTTACTAATAAAAGTCTCAAGTCATAAACTGAATTTCAAACTCGCAGTTTTAGAAGCTGTTAAGAGGAGTGAAGAAAAGTGAGATACACTGGATTTCGTACTATACACGAACTCATCTTTCATAGTTACAGTGTCTTGTTTGTGTTTCTTAACTGAGAGTATGCAGATAATGGTTGGCTTTAGACTAGATTTTGGAAATATTATAAGCCTTAACATGCACCATGCCAGTGTAAGTATTAGTTCTGGTGGGAAAGATGAGCCTGGAGTGATTTCCTAAGATAAAAATTAAGCAATGACATATATAATATGAAGCAGTGAAAATCCTGACACAAATCCTCAGAGGATGTATTACTCTTGCAAACTGGGCATCTAGAAAAGATAAATTATTTGCTGCATGTTATTTGACAGAGATGAGTATAACTAAACATTTCAGGTTCTATTGTACGTTTCTAAACTTTAATAATTAAAAAAAATCCTAATTAAAATAAAAGTGTCCACTTGAAAAAGCTGAATATTGAGAACAATCCCCAGCAAGCACAGATGTCAGGTGACCTTAAGTTCTGCATGCATGTGTTCATGTGACAATATTGGAAACACATGGGACCAACACAAAAGGACCATCCCAAACTAGAAGCTTCTGCAGGCCCTCTTCACAACATAATTACACTACCAAGAAAAACCACACTCAAATCCGTTTGAACTCTACCTTCTCTTTCATCAGTAAATTAAATGTTTTCTGACTGTCCCCAGCAGTCAGTTTGATATATTCCATAGACACGGTAATCCCCAAATTTGAAGAAAATGGCTGGAGTTTTGAAATAGATGGGTATTCTGTAGACTCTTATAAATATCCAAATGTTATATATATATATATATATATATATATATATATATATATATATATATATATATATATAAACTATAAACTTTATGTGTGTGTCTGTAGCTATTACTCAAATTTGTATCGCCTTTAGAAAAATCCATAACATATGACTTTTAAATACCTTCCCGAATATCAAGAAGCCAAAGCTGTACTTGCTTCTACTTTCCAGATATTTCAAATACTTTATTTATAATAAAATTAACTTTTCTTGCAAAAGAAATGTGTATGGAAATATCACAACATTCAGAAGTTTTTCCTAAATTGAAATGTAATTTCTTTCCTTGCTGCCATTTCTGTTCGTAACATTGAGATACCTTAAGTCCAACTTCCAAGAACATTATATTATCTCTAAAAAGTATTACATTAGAAGAGTTTCTATCCCAATCTTACAGCTGTCTGTCAAACTTTGACTCAACAGAACATCTATTTCACACTGGAAGGTTGATAAGCAAGATTTTGATTTTTTGATTGAAACACACCAAGGTAGCCTGATTTTATAAGATAAGGACAATATATTCATTTAGGTATTTTAAAATGTTATTTGCTTTAATTATTTTTATAACATGTTTGAATAATGTTTTTATTTTTTACATTCTAATCTATCAAAGTCCTTTTCGTAGTTTAAAGTAGATAAGTAGTTTTGTTTCTAGAAAGTTTCAAAAGGAAGTGTGCATTGAAAATATGGCATTTATGCTTAAGGATTGAAATTAGATTATTAGACATATTTCAGAAAATAGCCCTAAACTGGAAAATGTATCCAAATTAGTCAGACTTACAAAGAAGTTGCCAGTGTGCAGAAACAGAAAGCTAATGTTTTGAAATGGTTTGAACATTTGGGGTTGTTCGTTTACTGAAACTTCATTGACAAAAGATTCCAAAAGTTTATGGGAAAAGATTATTTGCTAGAACAGATTGCCCCAACTGAGTTGTTGATTGTTTTGTGGCTGTACATTAGCACTGCCAGTGCATATCCTTTAGAAAGTTTTGTTGATTAGAAGAGGAGAATGGGAAAGTCCTTTATACTTAAAAACAGTATCATTTACACCTGTCTAAGTGTCTGAGGCAAGTGCAGTTTGGCCATTTACCTCCTGAAATGATGTCATCAAGTAAGCAGGGTCCTGTGGTGAGACTGGATGTGTTTTCATTTAGAGGCATCCTCCGTGCCATTTGGAAAGATTTAGACAAGGCAAACAATCACAGGGCCTTTAACAATTAAGCTCTGTAGAGAAGTAAATCCAGAATTTTTCTTAAGAGAAAAATTCCCTAAGAACAATACATTTCTAGTATACTGCCTTGTCCAGAATTATGCACACAAATCCACAAAGGTAACATGTAATGAAAAGTAACTTAAGAAAAAAAGGAAACAAAAGTTAAGAATTGTTGGTTTTTTGAATAAACATTTTTTCCTAGAGATCCGAGAATTAGTTTAAACTAAATATTTATATCAAAACATATACATTAAGTTTAACACACGTTTCTGAAAAAATTTACATGCAAAAGATTAGATGTACAATAATTAAAATACTTTATAGCATCACTAACATATTTGCAGTTTTAGTTGAAATACAGTATCTCTAGTAAAACAGATGCTATGTTTAGAAAGTTATAAAATTACTACTAAGTATCTCAAAGAAGCATTTAAATTAAGAACATGTAAAAATAATAGATAAATTCAGGTTGAGGTATATCAAAGCAGACTTTTCCAAATTTCTTCTTAATGGACTATTGCAAGAATGTAGAAATAAGCTGGGGGGGGGGCAGCTAATCTATAGTTAACTTTTGCTCAAAATATATATCATGAATTTTTAATTTCATATTACATATGAGAGAGAGCTACACAGAAATTTACAACACCAAAAACAAAATGTGTTCCTTTCTGTGTCTTTTTTTTTTTCTTTTTGGTTTGGGCTACTTAACTATTTTAGAAGCAGATTATAGGGTCCTTCTGGTCTCTGTAACCTAAACCAAGTGTGTGCTCTTTATCATAGAAGAGAGTGATGAAAACGATGCAGATAAGTGTGCAAGAAATGTGGCCTGTGGATCCGAGGTGTTGATGTGCACAGAGAGAAAGTCATTATTCTTTAGATAAAGCAAAAGGGGATGAAAAGATGGTCTTGTCTCTGGTTGTCAAGATTTTGTAGGTATTTGTATTGGCTATAAAGGCTGCCTGTAAGTGAAGGCTTTACAAGAAAATGTGTACTATTCTAGAAATCTGAAGCCCTTTAACTATTATAGCTGGATGTCCACTTTGTAATGATTATTTGATAATTATAAATAATGCAATATTTTCATGCAATAAAACCCTTATGTCACCACAAAGTGTACTGATGCACTATTAGACAGTGGACAAGTTCTGCCTCAGGAAGAGAGTGTGTCATTTCATTTTTACAGTTTAAACACTGTACATAGCAGCACTTAGTATATCCAGTTTTGAATATTGGGTAAACTGCTGAGCTTTGGGAGTGGACAAGAAGCCATTATAAATCAGAAGTCAAATTTTCCTTGAAAAAAATTAATATGTTCATGGATTCTTAAGAATGGAAACTCCAGAGTTTTATGTCACATGATTGTAAACATCTACATATCTGACATTATCTATTTTAACTTTTGATTCTAATACTTGCATTTTTGAGCCTGGAAATGTAGCCCAGTGGTAGAATTCCTCCTTAGCTTGTGTGAGGCTTTGCATTCTAAAGTCTGTAAAAGAAGAAGAAGAAGAAGAAGAAGAAGAAGAAGAAGAAGAAGAAGAAGAAGAAGAAGAAGAAGAAGAAGAAGAAGAAGAAGAAGAAGAAGAAGAAGAAAAAGAAGAAGAAGAAGAAGAAGAAGAAGAAGAAGAAGAAGAAGAAGAAGAAGAAGAAGAAGAAGAAGATGATGATGATGATGATGATGATGATGATGAAGAATCTTTAAAAAAGGTCTTTTAATAGAAAATGTAATGCAATTCTATTAATAATAGAAGATAGGACCAACTTTTGTGATGTCATGAATGAACTTATTTATGGTGTTGAAGAACAAACCTTGGGGCCTTATAGAGCTGCCATGGAGATATCTCTCTGGCCAGGAATAAAATTTGGATTGAATCTCTTCTTTGTGACAGAGGACAGTAAAAAGAAAAAAAAATGGTGGCAACCAGAAGTCCCGAGTCAACTGTGCAGTGCAACAGCAGTGGGACAGTAAAATTAGAGGCAGTGGTGACAGAAGGGCTCTCCCTTTCCCACATTTTCTTATCATCAACTGGAATTCATTTACTCTGCACTAATTTCTGACTAATTTATTCAATTCCAACATGGGACATTCCATGAAATACTACACTTTCTTAGTTCTGCCTAGTCTCACATTAGAGAAAAACACTCATGTCCAAGTGAAGATGGCTTCCCTATTTTAGAAGTGTAACCCCTTGCCTAGCCAAACACCGGTATTTAAAAGGGGTAAAACTACACACAGAAAATATGTTAAAGCACAAAACAATGAACTGTTAGACTTAGGAGAGTGATTTCCAAATAAAACTTTATTGCCAAACCCCACTAAAATAGAATCTTAATATTAAGAAATGTTTCCAACTTAAAAATATCTTAGCTTAAAAGGTTATAATGGGCTAGATAGTTCATTGAGTGGAAAATATTATAATGTCATTAAAATAATGAGTTTCTGTATTACACACCAATGACATTTAGAAATCAGTTCATTAGAATTTGAAATATGCTAAGTAGTAACTTACATCTCTTGTAAGTTACTGGCATGAGACAGACATTAGAATTATGCAATTCATAATTAGGCTCACAAGAACCTAACAACTTTCAGGAACAATTTCCTAGATTTTTTGTTAAAGTCAATTGGGGTTTTTACCTTTTCTAGAAATAAAAACAATCCTTTTCTATTAACAACTTGGGTTTAGAGTTCACACTATAGTATTTAGATATTTAGACAATTGAGACAGTTAACTCCTCCCACTGGCATTTCAACAGTGGTGACACTGGAGAGGAAATTATAGGGTCTTCATATATTTTTGGGAGGAGAAGGCATCAATACCTAACCTAAAGCAATATGAGATTAAAACAATGTGTTTCATCTACAATTAAGTCAAGATGTGCTAGAATCTCACACTCAGGTTTACTTTCAAATCTCCCCAACTTTATTTACTTATCTCAAGAAGACTGTGTTCTGCACGCAGAGAATATTCACTATAAAAGGACACTCACATGTAACTAGAGATTTGTTATAGCATTACCAACTCCAATTAACTTTAAAGTGTTTATGATTCTTAGACTGTGTTGTTCTCATTCAGATACAAACAAGGGGTACCTTATAAACCTAAATTAAGAACCTTAAAAAAGATTTTTAATGTCAGTTTGTCTCCACCATTAGATCATATGTTGACAGTTGATTATAAGTACAATTCAGAAGGCAAAGTAGAACTGTTGTTCCATGTAGTAATTTTACAAGAACACTAGATGCATAGCTTGTTATAAACTCATGGTGGTTCAAAGTATATTTATATGATTGGATCAGTACAGTGATATTGTAAGATAATCCTGCTTGGCAAAATTAAAAGTCTAAGAGATAACAGCATCAAAATTGTGAGTGATAGGGCTATTTCCTTTACTGACCTTAAATGAAGCACACTAAAAATGAGCCTTATGTGTTATTATTATGCATTCTGGACTATTTCTTTATTGAGCAGAATCTAAATTCAAATGTGTTTTGTCTGATATTTTTCCTCCTCATTAACACCAGTAAGTGTTCTTGAGCCTTAGGTGCAAGAGTTATGTTGTAGGTGTATAAGCTGCGTATGGACTTCTTAACTCTGTGGTTTGAGTGGCTGTGGGTTTTCTAACAGTATCCATATTTTGAAGAGTTGTTTCTTTAATGAGGAGTGAAGACTATACCTATCTGTGTGTATGAGGACAAATATTAAGGATATTGTTATAAATTGTGCTGGTTTTATAAATGGTAGTAGATTCTCCAAAATCCACAACTTCATTAGCTCTGGATAGTTGGCTAGGGTTCCTGTACCAGACAATTTTTTTCTATTGTTGAGTAAAATTCTCCTGGAAAGCTGTTGATTACTACCAAGTTATGCACCACTACCACACCCTTAGGGTTATTGTGCTATGTTTCATCATTGGTTTTCATAGGTTCACAGCTGGGTAGGATTGTTGGTTGGTAGATTTTGCATATCTACATTTGCTACCATAGAAGACAGGCCTCAAGAGGAGGCTTTCATGCCAGGTCTAACTCAGGGGCATCTGAACCCTGTTTCTTAAGTATGGTATTTTATAGTTTCATTGCTGTGAAGAGATACCGTGACCAAGACAACTCTTGTAATGACAAATATTTAATTGGGGCTGGCTTACAGTTTCAGAGTTTTAGTTCATTATCATAATGGTGGGAAGCATGGCAGTGCAGACAGACATGGTGTTTGAGAGGACAAGAGTTCTACAACTTGATATAAAAGGGGCCAGGAGAAGGCTCTCCTTTCACACACAGAAGAAAACCTCAAAGCTTGCCCCTGCAGCGACACACTATTTCAACAAGACCACACCTAGTAGTGTCACTCCCTGTGAGCCAAGCATTCAAACAGTTGAGTCTTTGGGGCCCAGACTTATTTAAACACCACTTATGGAATCTTCAACAATAGGGATTTCTATCCACCTCTGAGGGGCAGCAAGCAGCAATAGCAATAGCCTATAATATTTTAGGAGTTTCTTGGACAACTCTGACCAACAGTCCAAAAGAGGGCTTCCCATATCTGCTATTGGAGGTTTTCCTTGGTGGTCTGTATCATATGGGGGCGGAGATACATTGACATCTCAGAGGGGGAAATTTCATTTAAATTTTATTTGCACATTTATACACCAGCTTACGTAATGTTGAAGACATTTTTAGGTAGACAACAGTAAATTATGACATTTTAGATGCACTTATTTTTAAGTATTATAATTTTCAAAACAAATGGATTTAATTTATAATTTTTTTCTTAAAGAAAATGAGATTACTCAATTTCAAGTTTTATAATTTTAGTCAAAATGGTTAAGTGTCTTAGAGCCATTTGATGTATTTATTGTCCATCAAGCCAAGCAGGAAATTTTAATTGACTTTGGATATTTAAGACTCTATCACATACATTTTACTTTTTATTATATTAAAATTTAATTTGGATTTTTATAAGAGTGCAGTAATGTTCTCAGATCTGCAACAACACGTAAGTGTGGTGTACAATCTGGGTATTATCACTCTCTTTGAGGTGGGAATACTTTAGATTTTTAAAATGAAATTCTCATTTTATTGATTGCTTACTCCAGTTCACATTAATAATAGATGTTAGTTTATGTAATCTTCCTTTACACCTTCCATTAGTCTGCCATACGGTTGTTTTCTAATGTAGAAGAAGGAGTTAAAACTATACGCTCCATTATTTAACAGGTCAGACTGACAACAGGAATATATCATATCAACAAAATGAGAATTTCTTGGTGAATATATTCAAAAACATTGTTTAATACTAACCTTTAACCTAGCACAAAGTAAAAAGTTGGTGTTGACAAAAATAATTTTATTTATTCTTTAAGCAAGTACTGTATGCTACCTTTTACTATATAAGTATAGTTTAGTAGTCAGAGTGCATAACAAAGGCTAAGAGAATATCTCTTTGCTTTATCAATAATCAAGATTTTATAAGTGGTAGCCTACAACACTGCCTTCTTTGGCTTGGCTTTCTCCTCAGTTGTACAGCTAACTACTTTGTTTATTTTATGTACTAATGATTTAAACACTATGAACATAAATGTTTGATAGTCTTATGTGCCAGTAAGAAGATGAGATGTAGAACAAGGAATATTAATTATATAAAACATGTTTGAGACAACTCCTAAGGGAATCCTATGGTAATTCAATTTAAAGATCTTTATAGTTCCTTTATGTTAGAATTAATGTCTTACTGATTTTTCATTTTCATTATTTCCCTTGTATGAGTATCACCCTGTCAGAATGTATAACTCTGTCATAGTTAATTTGTTGTGCATGTACAAATTTAAAAGAGTATCACAACCTTTGATCCAGTAACATTCTCTCCAGCTCTTTGTGGCTTTCTTTTTGTACTTATTGGGTATTTATAATGAAAAAGAAGATCCCTGTTTATGAGACAGCAATATTCAAAGCAGACATTGTTAAAAGAAGCAAATAGAAATAACTCATTGTATTTATGTTCTTTGTGTACTTTTTTTCTCTTGCAGTTAATCTACTAGATTCAAAAACGATTCAAGGAGAGCTGGGCTGGATCTCCTACCCATCCCACGGGGTGAGTTCAATAGACCTCTGAGATGAAGGTGACAATGTCTTTTGCCTCTCCAAGAGATAGTGAGGAATGGCCAATGTATTTTCTGAGAAAAGTTCTGGAATTATGACGAAAGGTTGTATTGATGTCTGTGTTGGTTCATGTACAAGTTCAATTTAATGTTGCTGTCCTGTGCAGCGTCTGAAAATTGCAAAGTTCTTTACTCCCAAAACCTTAGTCACTGCCCTGGGATGCTTAAATACTTCAATTGTAATTGACATTTTATAGTCAATCTAAAGTTGATAGGATCAAGATAAATAACTTTTGAGCTTTTTTCATAAATTTTAGAATTTACCAATTTAGGTGCAGTCTACTAAGCTATATGGCACTTTGGTGCCTCACATTTTTATAACAAACCTTTTATTTATGAAAATTATACTTTATTTATTTATTTATTTATTTATTTATTTATTTATTTATTTGGAAAAAACAGGATCATACATTTAGAAAACTCTCATGAGTCTTAAAACTGTAATAATCATTAAAGCATACTTTATTTTGAGCCTAGCTTAAATGAAATGCAAAAAATATTAAATGTTTCTCACAGGAACAATTTCATGTGTTCTTTTTCTTTCTGTGGTTGTATTATTTTCAAAGAGATTTTAATTACTATAATTTTCCATTGGTGTCCTTCTTTAAATTTGGGTTGCTAAATGTACTGACTTACTCCGTCAGAACTATCAACCGTTCATTCACTAAGGAATGTTTTCTGTCAAGGGTACTCCATCCATCTGGCATCCTAGTCTCTGCCTTGCTTTCTGGAGCACCTTGAGGTTGACTAAATGCCAAAACCCATCAGCAGGGTTTCCATGTTGCTTTGGAACAGAGAGAATAAAATAAACCAGGATTTGGCTACCCCATAGGTGTAAAAGAAATAAATAATTGGGATAAAACACAGATTGTCAGAAAAATATGTCTCAACTCAGGTCTGAGCTGAAAAACTTATATATTACTACTTAGCTAAACAATAGACATAAATAGGTTTTATATCTTTAAGCTTTTATATCTTTTTGTATTTTTTTCTTTTATCTCATTTTCAGGATTCTATTGATAATATATTATGGATTCCATGCTGACTCGTATATGTACATATGCTATCTTTCAATCACAGGAAATTAATTTGTGTGTCAAACCAACACTTTATCATACAGTTTCCTTTTATAAAACCATAATAATAACAATTTCTCACATATTCAGAATTAGGTTAAATGTTTTATTTTATTCTTTGCACAATTTAGGAATTTCCCATTATTAATCCCGATGACTTTATGATAAAATATATTGTGTGTTTATATTCAGACATAGGTTGGGCATTGAGGGTAGAGTGAATAAAAACTTTCCAGTCAAGATGTAGTACATATTTTAGTCAATGTTGTCAGCAAATGAGGGTTAATGAAGATGGAGGGTGTCAGCGTTGCCTCAGACTTCCTGCATCAGAAGCTGCATCTCTACACGCTTTATCTTCATCTGACAGGCAAGCACAAACAGGCGCTCTTCCACTGGCCCATCTGTCTTCCTGTTTCCCTCAGTGTATGGGTTCCAGTTTTTTTTTTAATCTCTGTGTGGGAGAAAACATGTTCTCTCAGCCATTTTCTTTCTTTCCATTGTTTCCCTCTGCTGATCTTGTAGATATGAGCTCACATCTTCAGAGGTTTCATGGCAGCCAAAACGACTTGGAGTTTATCACATATTTTTCAGGCAAAAAGAAAAAATGTTGCTGTTTTTTTTAATGTAGTGTGTGTGTGTGTGTGTGTGTGTGTGTGTGTGTGTGTGTTTATGCCAGAGTTGAATGTCAAGTGTCTTACTGCACTCTGCTCCATGTTATTTTTGAGGCAGGGTCTCTCACTCCACCTGAAGCTCAGTTTTAGCCATTTTCTGTTCTTCTCCTATTGTTTTGTGAGAAAGTCCCACTATGAATCCTGCACCAGTCGGCAATGCACTGTCTAGCCCAGTTTGATCTTTAGCTCCCAATCTTCTTGCTTCATTTTGCAGAGTAGACATGACTGGTATTTGGCACTATGCCTGGATCGATTCTTTTGTGTTCCTTAATCTTTTCACTTCTTCAGTACAATAAAGACAAAATCGTTTTGTGTGTGTCTGCTTAAGAATTTTTTTTCAAAAAATTATTGAAAAACTTTCTATAGAATATAGCATTTAATAATGGAACTGTAATAATGCGGAATGTCTTACTTTAACTAAGTAACTCCTCTAAAAGCGGTGAATCTCATTTTAATGCTTAGATTTAATAAAAAAAAAAGAGTTTAACTTTCAGAGAAAGACAGTAAGATTGAGCTACCTTATATAAGGAATCATTGCAACTCATTCTTTATTAACTTAAAGCAATGGATGAAGAGATGAGGAAGAGAGGCAAATTTGGTTTTCACTCATGGGATCATTTGGCAATATTTACAGATGCTGTCATGTTGGAAGTAAGGGGCAGCTGTACTGGCATGGGTGGAAAAAGCCAGGAGTCCTGTTGAACATGCTAGTCCACATAATAAAGAATGGCAGCTACAAAGTTGGGATGTTCATGCTTAGGGGATCAGCAGTGATATGCTCTTCAGATCTATGTGTGGTGACTAAAGAGATAAGAGAGCGCACCAGCTGTTCCCTACATTCAACTGCACTACAGTCACAAATGCCAACTGTTCTGAAATGTAAAATGTTAAAAACAAATACCTCATTTTAAGCTTGAAATTACTTTTTCTGTAGTATGTGCGCATCATCAGAGCTCTCTAAAGTTGGTTTAAAATTTTCCGGGAGAGCATCCATATGTTAGTTCATTACTTTATGCATTTTATTTCTGTATCTTGCCTTTTATTCCACCAAAGATGTAGTCATAATAAAGTTTTGACATTCACTTCTATCAATAAAAAATGTTGTTTGAAACAGAGAAGATTGGGGCTTGATAAAAGGCTCAAGTGTTTAAGAATGCATATTTTTCTTTTGGTGGATCCAAATTAGAGTCACAGAACCTAAACCAGAAGCATGCAATTGCCTGTGACTCCAGCTCGAGGGGATCATGCCTCTACCTCTGGCCACACATTCATACACACACACACACACACACACACACACACACACACACACACCATAAAAAACAAAATAAATCTTTAAAAAACTCCCCAAATAAATGTTATGTATATTATTAGGTTTGAAATATTCCTTTCAAATAACTATATAGGAACATTCTGAAGCATACTCTCTATAAAATTTATTAAGAATATAATGTTTAATTTTGGAACTATATACAAGGTTATAAATTATAATTCACCTTCCAGTTAAATGTTTTGCTTGATATGTTGCCTGACAGTGTATCTATTTAGTTTTATAAGCTAGATAAAAGCAATTACCTTTCCGAGACCTTTAGTCCATGAACTATAATATTTGAATTTCAAGTTGAATCATAGCTAGAACCTTCAAAAAGTAATTCTATAGTTTTATAAGTATTTCAATTACAAAGATCTTAACACCTATATCTGAATATATTTACACACCCATATAAATAAATAAATATATATATATGTGTGTGTGTGTGTGTGTGTGTGTGTGTGTGTGTGTGTGTGTGTGTATTTTACAACCTCCAAAATTTTCACTCTATGAGGGAATCCATAGTTAAAGTGAATCAAGCAAAACTCAGTCTACTCCACAAACTTGATTAGTTTCCATATCAAAATGGAGGAAAAATTTAAGGCAAGTGAAGCCACAATGTTTTCTCTTAGCATTGACTTTCTGTAGGAAAATCATGACCTGTGCCTGACAGCAACTCTTCTGTGCAGAAAATGTGCATTGCCAGGGTCTAGGCAGATACCAATAGCATACTCTGGAAATAAGTGAGGTATGTCCCACTGCAATGAAGTTATCAATGCTGCTAACTACAGAATTCAGATTTTCTTAGATTTTTTAAAATCAGTGACTTAATGATAGTGTCAATCCACTTAAATAAATAACATTTTGGCAAACAGATCTGCCTGTTGACCACCTGATAGCTATCCCTAAGTTCTTCTGCCCTGTAGAATATAGTTGTCATGGAGGTTTCACATTCTCTGGTGCTATTAGAAACTGGCTACTCCAAAGGTTCATGACAACCTATCTGAGAGCTATTCATGGAAATTATAGTCATCTTGATGGAGGCTGACTTTAGGAGGAAGATTTAAGCTTAATGGCACTGGAACAACTCTGTTTACTCTCCGTGTAAAGCCTGAAGGCCAAGGAAAAGCTTTAGAGTCAAAAGAGAAACACAGAAGCAACTTGGAAACTAACATCCTTGACCCACTGGATTTCAAGGAGATACCTTTATGTAAGCTGTTTTCTTAGTATTTCTCCTACTTCCGAATCAAACAGCAGAAATACTATATCTTTCATCAACTACTCTGATCTCCATAATCCTTGTAGCATCTCAGCTTATTGTATCTTCCTTAGTAACAATAAGTTCTTTATTTAAAAGATATTTAAAGATACATTTAGTCAAACAGTTTAGGCCTATGCATTGCAAGACAATTGGAAACCAAACTAGATAGAGTTGACCTTCTATTGCAGTTGCTAATGGTTATTCTCTAGTGATTAAAAAAGTCAGAATGCTGGAAGTAAATTCCTTTTATCAAAAGAAATGGACATGTTTGAGAGAGAGAGAGAGATAGAGAGAGAGAGAGAGAGAGAGAGAGAGAGAGAGAGAGAGAGAGAGAGAGAGAAGCAGAGACAGAGAGACAGAGAGAGAGACAACAAAAAATGAAAAGCAAGTATGTATAAAAGAAACAATAGTTCTCCTGCTTCCAAGGCAGGGGTATTAGGGGCTTTTTTATTTTTAGTATCTGAGAATTTGTGAATTCACAGTAACTAAAAGTCTCTTGGTTTTCTCACTTTCACATTGTGTATGAGATTTGAAAGGCAGAAAAACATTTTGACAACGAAGTGTCAGTAGCAACCACCTGGGAGTTGCCTTTGTGAATTATAGTTCGAGTGGATCCAGGATAATCATATTTGTGGCACACATGATATGGGATGCCGTTGGTCACTTGGAAGACTTCTTTGCTCTCACGCTTTAGATCTGTCCCTTTCACCTCATATGCTGATCCAATTAAAGCCATAGCAGAGTTTCATAGCACAAAAAGCCTCCCCTGAAACAAAAGGCACCGTGAAATAAGGGAGGCTAAGGACTCTGTTAGTGATGATCAAAGCTGCACTCTAGAAACATTTAATCTTTGAAAGTTAAAATGCCCTAATTTTTATTGCTTTAAGGATAAAATAACTTCTTCACTGTATTGCTAAAACTGCACATTTCTACATTAATCATCCTCTCTGTGTCAAATCCATTTACATCTAGGAGGACCAGATTAGAATTTTTAAAGCATAACTTGTCTTAACATGTAATAGTTTAGTGAGTTTTTTTCTACACTGATAGGTAGAATTATAAAAATAACCTGTAACTGATTTGTATGGCTTTTATTTAACCTCACTTAAAAATAATTTGTCCTTTAAGATTTTTACCTTCTACTCATTAATAATAATGTTAAAAAAACTCAAATGAGTTCAAATCATTTCCCAATCTACTTTTAACATTTAAATATTTTGTAAACGCATTGTGATTGTTCCATAAAGTTTTAATTCACTTAAAAAATTATATCAGGGACAGATTTTTGCTTTATAATGTACTCCTATTGATAATTTTGAGAAATTTTAATTTTTCTTTAACAGAAGTAACTGTTTTCACTTCAACCTTTGTCACCATGGATAAAATCCAATGCTTATGTTATGATTACAGAGACAAGAACTTCATCACAAACACACACACACTTATACCACATAGACTCTCTCTCTCTCTCTCTCTCTCTCTCTCTCTCTCTCTCTCTCTCTCTCTCTCCCCTATAATGAGTTAAAAACATATAAGAGTCAACAAGAAGTAATATACTAGACCTTATTAAAATGCCACATGTTTCATAGTAATTAAGTTTTATGCTGTAATTTAGTATGTTTTTCATTTTTTTCTGTCTGATTATTTTATGAGTGCTTTGCCTGTGTTTCTGTGCACTGTATATCTGCAGAGCCTGCAGTGCCAGAAGAAGGCATGGGATCCTGGAGAGCTGGAGTTCAACATGGTTTTGTGCTTTCACCTGGGTGCTGGGCATAAAACCCCAGGAGTTCTGCAAGAGCAGTCCGTGGTTTTATCTGCTGTCGTTTTTTCCTAGCTTCTTACGTTCCCCCATAATCTTGTATTTAAAGTTTTTTTTTATACAATATATTCTGATTATAATTTCTCCTTCTGCAACTCTTTCTAAACCCTGTCCTTGCACCCAAATCCTACCTTTCCTGACCTCTCTACCATTAGAATACAAAAAGGTACCTACAAATATAATAACACAATAGAATAAGATAATCTTACATTTATTTGCAGCCCGCAATGGCCAGCAATGCACGCGTGGCCTCGCCAGACATAGAGCCTTAAGAAGTTAGGGTTGGGATGGAGCAGCTGGATTTGGATTTTGCTTTTAACACAATTCTGCTGTTGCCCAGGTTTTGGAATCCCAGTGCTGGAAGATTATTATTCACCATGATTAGGTCCACCCACACTCTCTATTCAGCTTTCCATGAGGCTTTTAATATGAGTTTTAGTTGACCAAAAATTTAATTTCCAAATAAATTTAACATAATACACAATTCATGATTTATTTACATATTAATCTCTCTCTTTATATGCATACACTATACCTAATGATAAACAATATATTACCAACAGTTGTATACTATGTAACATATTATATTTATGAATATATGGTTATATGCTGGGTGGTGTTGGAGTTTGACTTAAATTCTAGTACTTTGGAAGCAGAAGCAGACTAATTTCTGAGTTCCAGGCCAGATTCCTCTACAGAGCAAGTTCCAGGACAGCCAGAGTTATACAGAAAACCCTGACTCAAAAAAGAAAAGAAAACACAAACTAAAAACTAAAAACAAACAAAAAACCATCTATTATATTTTCCCTGCAGCCTGCATCTTCTCGTCTCTTAGTAGTGGCTTCCTGGTGTAGCCATTGATACTGTTGGAAAAAAGCCACACTGACATTCATTTGCAGTTTATTCTTAAAACAGGATGAAAAAAAAACATTGTGATATTCTCATAAGGTAGGGAAAGTTATTCTTACAGCAACTTACAGGTTATTACAGTCTGTCTCAGTTTATTAGATGATATTTGTTTCTAGTGACCCTAGAAAAGGTCTGTCATCTTTCTTAGTTTTCAAATATGCATCCTCTGTTCTACATCTTTATTATAAAGCTTACTGTCAGGTAGTCCTTAATTAGCTCCTCCTGCAGGAGATGCTCATGTCACCAGCAGTTCTCAAGTAGGTCCTCTGGCAGGAGATGCTTTTGTAGCTGCACAGGCCCCCAGTGTTTACACAGAGGCAGCCCCGCCATTTCTGCTACAGACAAGCATTCTCAAGTTCTGCCCAAATCCTCAAGACTGTCTCCACTTTTTTGCCAATTACACAGATTTAATTATTTCTGCCCCCTGTGTATTTACATAAAATATATTAAATATAATATTCCTGGAGAGTTTAGAGGAACCAAAAACCAGAGCCCAAGACAGTGGTACTAGGGGACTCGACCATGCCCATACTTCCAAAGGACTGCATTTAAGACCAATTTCTTCCCAAGTTTCTATTTGTTATCTCAATAAAACAGACAGCCACAAACAACATGGACTTATTCAGAGTCAAATGTATTAACCTTCGACATCTTGTGGGCATCATGAATTAATTGTCTTGGAAAACATTCCTCATTCACAGCTTCCTGTGTTGTGTTATTGTCTGATCCCTGGTATGTTGTTTGGTGATTCCTTACAGCAAAATGGGCATTAAACCCATAAAAAATGCACAAGTCTCCTGAGCTAAGCCTATAAGGAAGATATCTGCACAAGCTCGTTCTGCATTCTTCTGCTTGTATTTCTCTTCCTTACAATTTGTAAACTAGAGATGAAGCTTTGAATTGGTGGCAAAGATACTTACCTCAATCTCCAAGAATTAGAAATTGATTTAGCTTAGTTCAAGTAGAAATACCAATCAATTTAAGTATGTTCGCTAAATTGCCAAAAAGAAATTGTATATATTTTAATTCTTATAAACTACTAATCTTAGGTATATATTATTTAAAAATTTATGTCCTTTTATTGACTACAATTAAAATAAGATTAGAACAATTTATGCATCTGCTGTTGCTCTGATATGAGGCAGGTACTATCTGAGACATTAGGATACCAGTAACAGCAGGATTTCTACTGTGTCATATACTGTTCCTAGCATTTTCAACATTTCTACTGTTTAATTTCATAGAAAATACCATACAATTTTGTTCTTATTTTGAAGAAGAAAAAGGGGAAGCATTCCGAATATAATGACTCAAAGATTATACATACATAGTGGGTAAAATGGCCCAAAATTGCAAATCAGCAATCTGATTCCTCCATCATACACATTGTCCTAGCTCCACACTAATTTTAGGGAGGCCCGTAACCTATTTCTTGGAAACATTAGGCCTGGCGGAAGAAACCACTAGGTACGGCAGTAACTGCAGTGTAATGCAGCAATTCACTCAGCTATAGTACGGGTTCAGTACTATTACATGGATAGGGTTGTCAATTCTGTGTGATTGGAGCCAAGGAAAATTGTATTCAGCAGTTATGAGACTGTAGAAGAAGGAGGATTTAACAGGTACACACGAAATGCATCAGCGCAGTAATACTGCACATTGACAGACACAGCCCAGGTCATTCAAATATGGAGAACAATTCTGGCAGAAAAAGGTAGACAGGTAGGGAAAACAGAGAGAGGAAAAAAAGAAGGGGAGGGGGATAAGGAGAGGAAGGGAGGGGGAAGGAAGGAAAGAAGGGAGCTTTTAGGTCAAATCAATCAGAGACTTGGGTAACAAAGATAGGTTTGAGCTGTTTAGTGCTCAGGACTCTGCAATAGTTTCCTTGATGTTGTGGATAATAGACAATGAAAGGAACTTGTTTTGCTCACCTTAATGAACAGTTTCTCAAACTGCAGTGTGTCCGAAGTGTGGCATGTCAGGTCTGTATGTGCCATGCATTGGTAGTGATACTTGTCTTTCAAACATATTTGGGTTTGAAAACCCAAGATCAATATTAAGAGAACTGATCCTGAAATTCAATCTGAAAAGTTGGGTTTAGGAAATGCAAAGGGCACAAGTTAAATAACCTTAAACATATAATATACAGTCACAATACCACAGATGGACAGAAAGTTAGAGAATAGTGTTTGACATACTCTTAGTTGTCGGTGTCCATGTATGCGCGCACACACACACACACACACACACACACACACACACACACACACACACACACAAACATACATACACACATCTATTCACAAATATATACATACTGTATCTGTAACACATAACACTAAGAGGTAACAACTTAATGTTATTTCAATGTTTGGAATTAGGCATTGTTAATATAGTATGGATTTTTTTGACATGTATTGGTTGTGAATTTCACACCAGGCACCCTAATCCCACTTATCCCCGTGTTCCTTCCTACTTGTCCTCTTCCCTTGCCACCTCATATCCAAAAGACAAAAGTAATTTAATTGTGGAAGCTGTAGTCTCATAGAAAAACCTTTTGTTTACACTCCTTTCTCTGCAAATGTTCTTTGCAATGAGTCATTGGTTTGGTTAGGGGCCTCTGGTTTCTGCTGCAGTATCAATACTGATCTTCACCAGGACCCTTCCAAGATATCCTTGTGTTGGACTGTGTCATGGAGTTTCTGCAGTTTTTGTGTCTGAGGACCTGCACCCACATGTAATCTTGCAGTTCATAGACAGGGCAGATGTTGAGGTGGGCTAACTCAGAGCCCTGAACATGGGCCTGAGGGGTAGCTGAGCTGGTGAGCCCATTAGCTCTCCCATACCCCCAGGGTGAGCTCTCCAGCCTTTCCCTGGATAGATAATTCAATGCCACCCACAAGAAAGGGCCAACCAGCTTTCCTTCTCTCATGACCCTTTTCTGGATCATCAGCAAGACCTGCAAGCAGGGTCCTCTCTACTGTGCTACCTATGCAAGGTCCAGGGCCTGCTATCCAGAGTGATGCAGCTGGGGAGGGGCAGGACCAAGTTTTCCCGCTCTCATTCTTCCAGAGCCTGCTCTCCCAGTCACAGGGTGCAAGGAGAAAGGGATGGAAATGCATCTCTCCCTTGCTCCCAAAAGCAAGTACAGCAGACAGACAAGGGATAGGGTCATTTCTCCTGGGCTTACACCCTCACTGTAGGCTTGCCTGCAAGCTTTCTTATATCAGGGCCAGGTTTACTGTGCTTCCTGGGTGAGATACAGGCCATTCACCCCACTACTGCAGCTGGCGAGAGGTGGAGCCAATTGTACAATGATGGTAGCTATAACGTTGATAGAGATTATGATCCATGATGGAAATAGAAATACATTTGTAGTAGTGTTTGCAAGAGATGCATGATAGTTTAACCTTATCGTGTACAGGGAAGAGTCCATAGGCAGTGTGTGTCCAACCAGAGAGCTGGGACCTTCTCAAAGTGCCAATGACCAAGTGAATTGATTATTGTGCTGTGTGGCCTTGTTGTTTTCTTGTCTTTTCTTGTTTTTCCTAGTTCCTCTTCTGAGTACTAATACTCATCAAGAGATATTTAGAATGACATAAAGCTGTGTTTGAATTTTATTTTTAACTTTTATTTAACATCGAAACTGTTTTGTTAGTTGTATTATGTTCCTTAGACTATGTTTTTGGAACTACACATACTGTCTTTTTGGAAAAACATCATGAGGATTTCTCAAAAAAGTTAATGGAAAAGAAAATGGATTTATGAAGATATCCATAAATGATTTTTATTCTTATAACTATTTGCGATTTAGTAGGATGAGTCTTGTCACTGATCCATAAAGTTGTTGTGTGACCCTCCTACCTATCCAGTCCAAAATTTCATTTAAGTATTTTTAAATAGAGCATAGACATTGTACAATGCCCAATAATAGTTGTATTCATAAATTAAAGCAGTAAAGAGTTAAACATTTCTAACATGGCTCAATATAAAATATGAGTTTATTATATAGCCAGGTAATTAATAGGCAAGTCTTTTAACATGTTGTAGTATAAGTGTTACTCACAAAACATTTAAGACAAGGTAACTGGAAAGTGAAAAGCCTAACTGTCCAGAATTGGAGTTTCAGGACTGAACAGTGACTGGTGAAGCACGTGTCTAACATGCAGGGCTTTCCTGGATTTGACCTCATACTGGCAAAATATTAACAAATAAACAGTAAAAAAGCAACATTGACATTATCTGGTGTTGTGTTTAGATAAATATTCACTGGATTCCACTGGATATCTACATAGTTTGAAAAGTGTTTTGTGTTGCTTTGTATGATTGGGGTGTTGTTTTGTCTCACATTGTTTGTAGAGGCAATAGTCTTACAGGTGCGCACCACTCCATCCAGCTCACCATTGTTTACAATTTTTCCTATAGGTCATCACCTAGATTCAACTCTTCCCATGTCTCCTTTATCTTCTCTCAAATAGATTAACTTTACTATTCTTACACACACACACACACACACACACACACACACACACACACACACACACACACTATATGGCTTTTGTTGGCTAACTTTTCTTGAGCATGAGGTCTACCCTGAATTGTGATTAATATACATAATTTGACTTCACTGAAGAAAATGATTTGACTTCTCTCAATTGCTGTTAATTACAAATAAATTCTTTGATATGGGTAAGAACTCATGCTTGATCCTTTTTTTATGTGTTGAACTTTTTGTCTTTTTGAGCTTATGAAGGTTTTGTGAGAACTGTTATAATCTCTGTGAGTTCATGTGTACACCAACAGTGTTGCATCTGGAAAACACTATGTCCAGTACCAGTCTTCTGATCATGAGACTGCTGGCTCTTCTGTGTGGATCCTTGAATCTTGAGGGGAGGGGGCATGATAAAGAAATAGCTTTTAACAGTAAGTGCACCAAAATATGTCAATCTCAGCCGTGTGTTCAGTTGTGAGTCTTTCTGTTAATTGTTATCTATAAAATGAAGAGTTTTAAATGTGGTTTGAGTGATGCAACGTTCTATGGGTATAGTAATGTGTCATTAGCAATCATTTTATTGTCTTCATTTTGGGGAATAATTGGAGTAGAGTTCATGTTCTGACTAGTCTCAGCTTCTTGTCCTTACTAACAGTGTCAGGTATGAGTTCCATTTCATGGAGCTGCCCTGGAAACCAGTTTTAAAAACTGGCTGGTTACTCCAGTAACTCTTGTGCCACTGGTGTCCCTGTGGGTATATCTGACAGGCTGGCAACTGTTGTATATTTCAGGATTCCTAACTGGGTGGGATTAACACTTTTTTTCTTGTATGTTTTCAGCACTCTGTGTATTATTAGCAAGTCAACGTGCATCATATAGTTTATTACCAGTTTAATCTCTCACAGTTCAGGGAAATAGTATAATGCATATTTAGCAATAGGGTCTCACAGTTGGATTGTCAGAATGTAGCAAATAGTGTTGGCATTAGCCTGTAATTAGGGGACATCTTCCATGTCCTCTCCTTGACTCCTTTTTATCTTCCTATTCTAATTTTTACTTTATCCCCTTATAACACTATATTCTATCTTACTTTTCCTGAAAGAGTCCCATCTACCAGTTTCTATTCAACCTTTGAACATTTTGGATGAAATGAACATATCCAAAGCATAACAAATAACATCCATATGTTAGTTCTTAAAAGAGAATATTTGCTACCATTTGACCATATGAAAAATTACCATCTATGCTACGGACAATGAGATTGAGGAGGGAGGGAGGGAGGGAGGGAGGGAGGGAGGGAGGGAGGGAGGGAGGGAGAGAGAGAGAGAGAGAGAGAGAGAGAGAGAGAGAGAGAGAGAGAGAGAGGAAAATAGGTAAAAATATCTCACTAGATAAAAATTTCTCACTAGAGAAAAAAATGTGTTTGAAAGCAACTGTTATAAATAGAATTAGTATCAAGAGCTGAAGGTATAGAGTTAGAGAGAGGTAAACGATTATAATGTGGATTATGAACTTAGTAGACGGTAGTCAAAAGTTGTGGACATCTGGTGGCAAAGCAAATGGTACTTCAGGACTCTACTGAAACATGCCAAAAATGATCCTCAAAGTTTCCATACTTCAAGGAATTTCATGGAATATTGACTTTGTCTGAAACCAAGAATGTCTGGTGTGATTCTGAAGATTCAAATGTAAAAGCTGTAGGCAGATCTGTTTTCAGAACTCTTAGCTCATTTTATAAATATTTACTTAACGTCTCTGTGTACTGAAGCAGAGCTAGGCATTACAAACTACTGCACGAGCATAGAACAATCAATACTTTTGAACATCAGTCATTTTATGGAATTCCTTTTCTGAAACATAAAACAATTACAAACTCAAATTTAAATCAGACATAAAGCAGTGATGTGTAATCTGCCAGAATCTAGGTTCTAACTTTGAATGATTGACATGCATTTATTTATAAACTGCCTCCTTTAACTGCATAGAAAACTATTAAAAACACTACAAAATACCAGTAGATCTTCATAATTCTATAATAATCAAATAGAAGTAGAAATTTACGCTAACAAATCCCTTAAGGAACTTTATATGTAAAGCAGATTTACTGTGTGAAAACATGCAATAAGCAAAAATTGTCATTTTACTAAGTAACAGCAAATATTAGGTGTTTTTATTCACTTTTAGTTTTTATCTGTGTGTATATTTTTGTATGTACATGTATTTCCACATGCAGAGGCTTGATGAGGGCATCAGATTCACACGATCAATCCCTCAATAGTGTTTGTAAGCCATAGTGCTAGAACCTGAAACTTATCCTCTGTAAGAACTGCAAGTGTTTTTAACCTCTGAGCTTTCTTTCCAACCCTAGCTGCTTATATTTCTATCATTTTATTCTCACAATAAATGATTTAACATTGTAGAGAATATTGTGGGAACAAACTTGACCGGAGCCATTCCTGCAACATGCTGCTTACCAGAAATAGTCTCAGAAGTCCTGTGGCAGCTGGCTACATATCCATTTTATTATAAACACTGGATGTTTTCAGTAATACAATTGACATGGTAAAGGTGATTCTTAAAACACATTAGTAGCATGCTTATGTTTCTGTGATTATTTAAGCTCCCACCTAGTCAAATTATATTCAGTTACATAGCAGACACCACAGCTGTGTGTATCAAAGCAAGAATAAACAGAGGCTTCTGCAGAGTATATGTTTTTAACAGATGTCTTGAATTTTAAACTAGATATAAAATAATCAGCATTTTCAGCAAAATGCTATTGAATGATAGGATATATGTTATATTTATTTGTAACATAGAAAACAATGCATATTTAAAACTCGAAATTAAACATGCAAAACTAGGCTTTATAGCTATTCTAGTAACTTAAAGAGGCAAGAAAGAAGAGGCCCATATATATATATATATATATATGTGTGTGTGTGTGTGTGTGTGTGTGTGTGTGTGTGTGTGTGTGTGTGTGTTAGTTAAATTTTTTTTGGTGAGTGCTCACAATTTGAACTTCACTTGTAACTGAGAGAAAAAAACCTTTATACAAATTATATTAATACTTTTATGTTGCTGAAACTTAGTAAATGTCAAATTGAATTTAATGGCTTTTTTCCTCCTAGAATTACCCACATCATATGATACTAAAATGGTAGAGTAATTAAAAGGGCTCAGAACATTACTTGTGTCAGAACCCACATAAAATTGAAATTTTTGGTTTTAAATTAGCTTCTGGTGGATGTGGATAGTTCCCGACACCTTTCCTTGTGCTATTCAGGAGCAGACCATGTCAAATACATGCCTGGTGCTTTATATGTGGTCAGTGAGAGACATACTGTCAGTCAGCTAAGCACAGTAAGAGTGGTCCATGCTTCCTGACAGCAGCAGAGAAGAGAACTAGTTCTCTGCTTCTCTCTACTTTATGGAAGCTCTCATCACTGCTATGGTATTTATGGGACTCTGATTGCATGTGTTGTCCGTGTATCTATTTCCAACAGCAGCTCCACACACGACCCACACGTGATGAGCGTTCCAGGATGTGGAACTCGCACATAGACGTCTGAATAATGGAAATGTTTTCAGCTGTCTACTCTGGCAAACCTCAGACACCCTCCCTCTGCTGTTGCTGGTTATGATGAAAGGCTCCCAACACACAGGCTTCCTGCCTGTCCTCAGTCTCTTCCCCACATGGATATTTTAACTTGGGGTCACGGCCATTAGGGGTGTCAAGGTGATTGTAATCATCCGTTTTTATGAATAACTCTCAGGCTTGGCATGCTCACAGTTTGAAAATGTCAGGAAGAACTAATAAAGTACACACTATTGTATAGTCATAAAAATTCCTTAACGTGCAGCACTCTCCTCCCGATGGATCTTCAACCCTCAGAGTCACATCTATATTGTTTTGAGGGATCAGATGAATATATTTGCTATTTGGGTTTTTATTTGCTGTAATGAAAGACGGTGTGTTACAAAATTCGAACATTTTCATGGTTGTAGAAATATACCAATATGGTGCTCACAAGTCTGTTATATTTTAATACATATGATATATTTATGGGTTAGTAGCTAGGCAGTGGCTAAAATCTAAGTATTCATGGTATGAGAAAGCATATGTAAGTAAACAGAGCTGTAAAGCTACATATTAATTACTTCATGACTAGTAACTTGTGGGTAGAGAGAAGATACCTACCTTTAGAGCATGAATAGGACCATGAAACCAGATGATTAAAGTGTAAAGGGCTATGAGGTGTGTGCATGAGTGTGAGCAGTGAGAAGGGCATAGTCACTCCCCGTGTTCTTATGATGCTACAGTCTCTTACACAACTGCTTTCACAGCCACTGGCCTTGATGTTTTCTCTTGGCTCTTTGTAGACTTATCCAAAAGACAGACTCCTCACTGCACGTCTCTCCACTTTTGTCCAATTAAATATACTTTTCTTGGAGCCTTCCTCCTGTAATACGTGCCTGTCTCTCTCCAAGGGGCTTGTCTAAAATCTCTTATGCCTTGTTTAACTATTTTGATAGTTTTTAATAGTTTTAATTTTACCTTCGTGGCAAAAAATTCTTTCTGTTTTGATTTTCAAAACATATATCTAAGAATCGATGATTTTTTAAAATCATACTATTTTTTCCCTAAATAGTTGCAAAAATCTAGCCCCATCACGCTGCTCTGGCCTCAGTATAGCCATCATCCATGTTCAGTTAAAAGCTGATTGTGGTAAAACTACTAAGTCAGGGAGTGATGAAGAGGGCTCAGTAAGTAAAATGTTGGAGCCTGAGTTCTGATTCCTAAATCCACAGAAAGCTGCATGCAGTCCTGCACATATAACATAGTTCTCCTATGGTAAGATGAGAGAGAGAAACAAGAGAATTCTCAAAGGCTCATGGACCACAGGTAAAGATGGCCGGCCTGTCACAAACAGTGTGGCAAGGTAGATGGTAAGAAACAACAGGTGAGATAGTTCTCTGACCCCTGTGTCAGTGCCTTGTCACACAAACGTATTCAGCCACAGGAATACACACAGACATATACAGGTACACAGACTGTTTTTTTGTAAATTAAGTCAACTTCTGGTCCTCCTTCAAAAGTGATTTCTAATGATCTTCTACTGTCTCTTTGGATAAAAGTCAAAGTTGCCAGATTTACCAACAGGGCCCAGCTTGTTCTCCCCTCTCTGCGAACTGTGACACTGCCTTCTCTCAAGCCTTACACAGTGCAATCCTAGCTACCCTCTGTCTTGATCTTGAAGGAGTCAGTTCTTTTGTGTCTGAGCTTCAGCATGGCTTCTCTCTCTACCTGCAAATGTATCCCCCACTGTCCTGTAGCCATGAGACCCTCCTCCCATCCTTCATTCCAGTTCCTCTCAGTGGGCGTGTGCTGATCACTGTGATCTGAGCTGCATTTAGCTCTCAGCATTGCCAGTACCACTGACTGCTGTTGTCTCATTAACTCTTACCATTTCCTAATATTCCCTGTGGTGTACTTCATTTATTATTGCATATCACGTATCCCACTCTTCTGTTTGATGTCCTGATTTATCCCAAAGGTGCAGAAGAGAGTGAGGGCTCGGAAGATATTTGTTAAATACACGAATAATTAAATAATGCATATAGGGAGAAGATTCTTTCCCAGATAGGTGAGGATACGTGAGGAGTTTCAATGTCCCTGTTTTACATACCTGCCTCTGGTGAGTCTGAGATAGCTCAGCACAGGGACACACATAACATCACTTCTGGAAAACTGACTGGGACTTGGCTCCTGCAAGTCTTTGTTTAGTATTGATCAAATTATTTTAAATCATCAGTTTTTATGGAATGATTTAAAATATCACCTGGGATATTACGTGAAATTTTTTCAAGGCACAATTTTCAGAATCAAGATGGATCATAATTCAGGGCACTGGAACTATAAAATGTAGGTAACACTTTATTTGATATAATTATTAATTATCCATTTATTTAACCCAATATGGATTACAGATTCAGCCAACTTCTTTAAATCACATCACATATCCAAGGGCACACCCATACAATGAATGTGCTAGGGGTGCCTTGGTAATTGTACAATGTAGCTTCATTTATCCACACCCCTTTGCTATAAGCTTGAAGCCTTCCAGAGCTTCAGAATAGCTTCAATACATACATTTAGGTTCTGTTTATTGCTAAGAAGAAAATTTATTTCTTAAAATATTTTATCATAAATAACCTTACACGTTAATTTTGGTTCTAAAGATATTTTCCATTTGAAATTTAATTAGAATAAGTAAAATTACATCTTGAAAATTAAAGCAAACTCACTAACAGAGCAAAACAAAGAGTAAGTGTCTCTGGTCATGCCCTTACACAAAGAGCTAAGCATAATTTTCATTAGTTCATGGTTGTTCTTAGATCTATCTAGTATGTGATGGGTAATTTTCCAATAGGAAAATTGTATTAAATTACATAAAATGTATGTTAAATCATGTTTAAATGTTGGGAAGGTTTTTGTGGTTTCGAAAATATTAACTATAACCGAAGACAGTTTGAAATAGCATACATTAGTCACCTACTGTGCATATGCCTCATTGTGCTGTATGTTAAACAATGGAGAATTAGTACATGCCTCAAGCACCAAACTGGAGGCCATTCAGAGACTATAAAGTCAACTGTGGTGCATGTACTGTTCCATGACTTGGTTTGCCATCTTGTGCCCCTTCTAACTGTAATTCTAACTGTAATTCTTAGGAACATTCATAAGTGTGACACTTATTTTTAAAGCAGATATAATGTATTTAAAGACAAACCTCTAAAGTTTAGGAAACATCTAAAGTACTGTTTTCTAATTATGAATGGCTATTATGTAGCATTTAGTGAACATTTACTGAATGTCATGCACCAGCTAACATATTGCTTTATTTAATTTTCCCAGAGTTACATTAATATTTATATTTTCTTAGTTAAAATTGTAGAAGTAACTTTTATTTTCCTGATAGAATTGTTGACTCTGAGACTTACTGCTAAATAAGCTTCCTCTTTCCAGTTCTTGGTGAACCCTTACAGGCTGGTTCAACTCAGCTGCTCCTTTCGAAACTCCTTTGCACGCTGACTGATTTAATCTGACTTCTCTCAGATTCTTGTTTTTCTTCCCTGTCTGTCTCTGTCTCTCTGTCTCTTTCTCTCCCTGTCTCTGTCTCTCTCTCTTCCAGCTCCTCCTCCTCTCTTTCTCTCATTGTCTCTCTCTCCTCCTCTCTCTCCTCTTGTCTTTCCTCCCTGTCTGTCTCTGTCTCTCTGTCTCTCTCTTCCTGTCTCTCTCTGTCTCTCTCTCTCATTCTTGCTCTCTTCTTGTCTCCCCCTCCTCTATATGTCTCTGTCTGACTCTGTCTCTCTGCCTCTGTTTCTCTGTCTCTGTGTCTCTGTCTCTTGTCTCTCTCTGTCTCTCTGCTTTCTTAAGTAGCTTTTCCTTTCATCGCGATTCTCATGAGTGTTGAGAACATCCTATCTCTGACTAATTCTATCAATTCTTTCTCTGATCAAATCTGTCACTTTGTCTGCCCCCCAATTAGACTTCACTTATAAACATGGCTGCCTTCTTCTACAAACTAACAACCTAACTTTGCGTTCATCGTTTAAGATTAAAGGTATATAGTGAGGATGCTTCTGTATTATAGGCAGGGCATACTGTATTTTAGTTCATGTCTGCATTACAACAGGATTATATAGATCTAGAAAGATTTTGGATGTGATCCCTTGCCAGAGGAGCCATGTTGCTGGATTAAAATTTATCTACAAACAATATATGGCATTACAAATGAGAAAGAAACACTTAAAAGAAATATTTTATCTTATGCTATTAATGCAATTAGCTTTGTAATTATTTGGGGTGACTTTCTGTGTCACTGAAAACTGTGAATAAAAAATGGAAGGACAAAAGAGATGGCTCAGATGTTACAGATTCTGTAGAGGATCTGAGTTTAGTTCTCAACATCAACAATGGTTAGTCAAAGGTCTATACGCTCTATAAGTCTATAAGTCTAACTTTCAGAAACTACAACTCCTTTTGCCTCCACAAGTACATGTACCCATGCCCACATACATGACACATAATTAAAAATAATAAAAATTTAAATACATTAAATGGTCAATACCAAAGGCAGGCTTTATGAATATTATAAAACCTAAGATAATCACAATAACGAATAAAACCACACAAATTTATCTCTATTTTCTAGTTTATATTTCTGCACCATTAGTAGTTTTAAATGATCTCATCTACTTATGAGTTAGGGACTGCATTTTTCTTGAGAAACTAAAATATGGTTTTCATGGTCTCTTTTATGAGATTGCCCTTCTCATCTTTGAAAACACTGAGCAGATTCCTGCCTTCTGTAGTGTGTGCTGAATGTTGGGAACGAGTCTAGAGCAGTGGTAGGAGTAATTACAGCTGTCAGTTCTTCCAACAGGACAAAACAACCTCGTTTTCATGTTACAAGAAACAGACTGTAAGAATCCAAAGGCGAAGAAATCACAGTCTACAGGCTGAACAGCGTGGTGATTGTTAACTGGTAAACTTGGCCTTTCAGAGCATAGTGTTTACACTCTGGGGGAGGACAATGAAATTTACATGCAAGTGTTCAAAGTATTTATGAATGCAAAGCATAAATATGAAGAAGAATCTTATCAAGAAGAAGGCAGCGGCTAGAGAGTTTTCCAAGGTAGCGAGAATCTACATATAAAGAAACTTGGAGCAAATCCTTTCATGTGGGTTCATTTCTGTAAAAGCACTTCCTGTGTAAGTGGGTGTTCCTCACATCTGGTTTATTTGGATGTTAGAGACCTAGGACTTCTTCATACTAAACAAGAAGAAAATAGATGAAATTGGAAGAGGTTGGAGACACATTATAAAATGAGGAGAACGTAGCCAGTCTCCAATAATTTGTTTATTTTTAAAGCAATTTGTTTAGTGTCTCTGGATGCTTCTCTCATTACGTGTATGGCAGGAGATTTGGTCTGATTTGGGCAAAAGGAAGCCTACGAGCCAGCCTCAGATATCTGAGAAACAGGCAAAACACATCTATTTTTGGGGGGTTTTATTCAACTGTGAGGTAAGATTTTAAGACCTGGATTGCTGGTATTTGTACTTTAAAGCTTGTTCGTAGTGGGGGAAAATGCAGTTGCTTTTTCTCATGAGCGTAAAGGGGAAAGAAAAAAATTATAAATTAATTGTTACTTATTGAAGCAAGTCATTCTGTAAATCTAAGATTAGATCATGGTGACTGGTGGCAAAGGACATCTTTTCAGAGCTCAGCAGAGCTGAATTCATCTGCATACATTTCTCTGTTTGTAAGCATTTCTGTCCTTTTTTCTCTGTGTTGACTAATGTCTACTACATGGCCTTTTTTTTTTTTTTCCCTGAACAAATTGTAACCAAGGCAGCCAGATGGCCCAGGACAGAAAGCAGAACACCTCTTGTTGCTTGGACATGTTTCAAAATTCACACCACACCAATTCCCACATAACATGGATAGTGTGACAGAAGCAGTGTCAAACTCTTAAAGTGTAGAGTCCAAAGCTGAGGGGACAGAATAAACTTTCATGAGCAGCTCTGGTTTTCAGATAAACAATAGTGAAATCATCATAAAGTGAGAGATTTAAAAAACAACATATAAATGAATGAATAGATAAAAACAAAGGAATTAAAAAACAGGATATAAGTAAACCAGTGTTTTACTAGTTTAAGCTAAATGCTTACCTTTCCTGATTGAGATTTGGTTCAGAAATGTTAAAACTAAAATATGTGCTTTCAAAACAATGGTCAGTTAATCCATAAGGCAGCTTTTACACAAGCTGCTGAATGGAAACCAATTCCATCCAACCTGCATTGCCAGGTGGCCTCTCTCAGCATTAACTGCTGTCCGCAACACCTGTAGGAAGTTCTGTTGGTGTTCTGTCACAAAACCAGATTACATGAAAAAAAAATGTCTTGAAGAGGAGAAGAGCAAGAAGTATAGGCTGTCACACTTCTTGTGGCATTTTTCCTGGTTTCCTTTGTGCTCTGGAACATGTGCTTAAACCCACAGTTATCTCAGTAACCAGGCTCCTCACAGATGACTGTCGTAAAGGATAATCTTGGGGGGATAAAGAACAGGGCCAGGAACCAAGCCACAGCTATGAAACCCTCCGGGGCTCATAATGTACTTATATTGATTTCACAAGTATCCTGCAGGTATTAATTCTAGGATTTTGTCTTTACATTTCTCTGGAGATATGGTGGTAAATAAAAGAACAAATTATTTTTGGGCTGAATGGGATAGACAATAGATAATATTAATAATGTATATGAGTTCAGATGGTGACATTGGCTATGGGGAGAAACAAACTTAGATAAAGCTGTAAAAGGATCCTGTGGACAGTTCTGAGTAGGGTTGCAGTTTTCAGAATGGTCGATAGCAGAGGCAGCTCAGTCTCTTCCGCTTCACCCTGCCGTGAAAGGTGCGCATTTGGTGATCTTTCGCTCCCCTAGTACATACTTCCATAGTTCAGTGTGTATCAATGTTTTGCAAATATTCATGGATTTAAGACATATAACACTGTTTTACATTTGAAAAACACTATAGGAAATATAAATGAATTTTCTGAAATTTTACACTTAGAGGGAGGCAGAAAAGAGGACTGTAAGTTTAACTGTAGAATCTTAAACATTTAAACTTGGTTTAAAGTGGAGGGGGGAGAGTGAAACACATTGCCGACAATTCTATCACATTATTTTAATGGTTATTTACATGGCCTGTTTTGCTCCTTTCTCGGTTAGGTTATCACTCTACATTGATATATTGATAGTGCTCTTTGTGTTCTCAAACAAAGGTGGATAAGAAAATCTGCCATTTCATAATTATTGGACATTCCAGGAAATCTCCAACTTCTCCACCCGGAGCCCCTGTGTATACTGCTCCTAAACTGTTAATGTTAAATTTTCAAACAAGGCAAAATGAATTCATGAGATGCTGTCAACTATGTTCCTTCTTTTACACTGACAATAAATGACGTTGATATTTTATAGCACTTCAGAACTCTTGCCTAAGATAAATATAAACTTTTTTCCAGCAAATGTGTCTTATCCTGAGATATTAATCCCCGAGTTAGCTCCATTTAATGATCAGCTAAGAAATCTGGATCAAATTTCCTGGTTGAAACAGTTTTATTCAAAAGAAGCAAAAATCTATGAGTCAATTGAAAATGAAAAAGCATACATGTATTTGTTCTTGTTATTTTTCAACATAAAAAAACTTCTATGCATGTAATATGGAACAAAAGAAAATAAGCATTTTTGTTATTAAACTAAATAATTTATTCTAATAACAATATTTCATAAATAATTTTATCCATGTCTTCATAACAGTACATGCATTATTTATTTATTTATTAATGTATTAGTTCATTTTGTACTATTGTGGCTGGCATGTATTCAAATATTTCTAATGTGCTTTGTGAGCTTAATAAGCAACATATATCCAATGTTTATTAGATATTGTGAGGATATAGATTTTAGTGTCATTTTTATTGCCCTGACTATGCCATATCATGCTATATCTCAAAATCAATAGTCAATGTATGATTTTAAAAATCAGAGCAATTAATGCCATGCATCAGAAACCCATTGACTTCTGGTTTAATCAGGAAAGGAATTAAGCTAAATGAACATAAATGATATGTAGGGAAATGAAAGACATAGAATTGGAGAGGACCAGAGTAAAGCCCAGCCATCTCTGCTGCTCAAATCCTGTGACTTTCTACATCTTTCATTCCTGCCTGTGGTCACTGGCCTTTCGAACAAAGCCACTGTTGAACCTACTTGGCATCACTGAATCCTGTGCCCCATGAAAATTGCCCACTGATTATTTTTTTTTTATGAAAGGGCTAAGGGCAGGAGTATTTAACAAGCAGCAATCCTAAATGCTTAATGCAAACATAAAGACCCGCGGAGAAACATGTCATGAGTGGTCGTGCAAAACAGAAAAGCAGTGATTAATATCCTGATTATAAAATCAGCATAGTCTTTAAATCTACTAAAAACTTACCATCAACGTTTCTGTAATGGTTACACTGGGGTCTATAAAAATGAACCACCCCAGTCCCATGGTGATTTGTGAGATTCAGTGCTGCAGTATTGAATGAGAGTGTGACTACCCAGAAAGATGACAACGACAAGGACTATACAGGATGTAACGTCTGCTTCTTTCTCCCTCCTAATGTCATTTTGTCTTCCATTCCCCCTTCTTCTTCCTTCTCCCCTCCTTATATTCATTCTTCTTTCTTGCCTTTCAGTCTCCTTTCAGTATCCCTTTCTTCTTTCCTTCCATTCTATCTTTGCTTCCTTTCTCTTCTTCCTCCTATTCTCTCATCTATCTCTTTCCTCCCCTCTCCTTCCTTCCTCTCGTCCTTCTTTGCTTCCTCCCTCATCTCTATCCCTTCCCTTCTCACTTGTTATATCATTTCCCCCTCTTCCTTTTATTTCTGTCTTCTCTCTCTACATTTATATTTTAGTTCTTCATGATAAACCATAAAAAAAACTTAAACCAAATCTAGACATATTGGCAACTAGCAATTTTTGGTTGAGACTGCAACTTAGTTGGTACAGGGCCTTGGTAGCAGGCAAGAAGTTCTGGCTTCAATACCTAGTCCTACATTAACTGGGTCTGATGAAAAACAGCACAAAACAAAAAATGAGGCAACATTAATATCCCAATATTTTTCCTCTATAACTCATCTCTTTTTGAAATTTTATCAACAAATTGGCCAAAGGAAGACACCAACTTTTGTACCTCTGTGAAACTTTGTATTCTATTCTAAAGCTCCTTAAGCCTCTTAAAATAAAGTTCTAATATTTGCACCCATCTCTTCCCTATTGGGTCATTGCAATACCTGACAGTTCTAATCTTGTTTAATGTTTCCAATGTTTGTATTTCCTAACAGTAAATATTTTCACCCATTAAAGTCTCATGTATCTGTGTCTTCAGATTTTCACATTATTGTTTTTTTTCTGGCTACTTTAAGTTCTGTTCACTCTTAGGTGTGTGTTTATATACAATTATTTCATTTGCTAGATGATGGAACCAAAGGTAGAAAAATTAGAGGCTAATTTATGACTAAAATGGAAGAGATAAAATCCCAGATTTTCAATTCCAGATCTCTGTCTCTTCACAGTTTTTCAGTTACAATGGTCAGATGAATGGGAAACCATCTTTTACTGATTTACTACACAAAGCCAGTTTAATAACCAACCTTCTCTTCTGGTTATTCTACATATAATCTCTAGCAATTCATAGTTTTCTTATCATGATAATTTGTACCATTGGTTCAGTAAATAATAAAGTTTCAGGAAGCAAAACAGAAGGCCAGAATGTGTTTTTTCTTTTCTTAAAGAAGCAGTCACCAAAAGAATTATACTTCAATTGACTGAGATACATTGGAAAGAATGTTAATACATCTCTAGATCTTTGTGATATATGCAAGCCTGTGTTTGTGTGTGTGTGTGTGTGTGTGTGTGTGTGTGTGTGTGTGTGTATACGAATGCATGCACATACACAAGGCTTTATACAATTTAATCATTTGCTGTCACATCATTCTTGAAATCACACAGAATCATTTGAAGTATTTTTTTTTTTTCTGATTTGACTCAGTAGCAGTATAATGTCAAGATGATTCCTGCAATAGCTGGACATTTGCTTCTTCAGGGGGACCTGGAGTGAGGCTAGAATTTCTTTTCTTTCTTTTTTTATTTTACATTGTTTATTAGATACTCTGTATTTACATTTGAGATGTTATCCATTTACCTGCCCTGCTGCCATCTGCCCTCCCCCTCCATTTGCCTTCACAAAGGTGCACTCCCTTCTGATTCCCCTCTCCACCCCATTGCCTTGGTATTCCCCTACATTGGGAGAACATGCCCTCTCTGGAACAAAGAGGCTGGAATTTCTGATGTTAATGCATAAACAGATTTCTTGATGAATCATTATGAAGCAGAAGTGGGGTTCTCTAAGAAGAGCATTTACTATAGGCATAACAGGATAAGGAACAAACAGGGAAAAGATAGGACATAACCAAATAGGAATGTGAACTTTGACAGAGAAATGTGTCTTCGTAATAGGTCTATCCATGGTTTCAGTGGATTCTAAACTTTTATTTCACAAGTTGCTAAGGGACATAAATGAAATCACAGGGAGTCTCCTGAAGTATGTACGTGGGATTGCAGATGACAATAAAAAATGCTGGGTCCAAGGGATTGAAAAAAAGTTAATTGTTACAGTAAACAGGCATTTATAGCCTTCTTCATGAGAATTTTTGGCAAATTCAAAATTTATATCTACCAAAGGAATAAGTCAAAATTTAAAGCTCCTATATACTTAGGCCAGAAGAGCAGCACATTATTATATTAACATTTTTTACTTGAAAAACAAACTCTATGAAAGAAATATTACCTCCATTCCTGTGATATTCACAGTCAGTATGGATTATGATTCAGTTATTTACTTATAGCTGACAAGAGAAGTTCACAAGACGCTGGAGTAAAAGGCTCATTTCCTGTTCTATCTCTTTTTGACTCTTGCTTCTCTGTCTTTTTCTTGTTTCCACATTGCAATTCTCTTTTCTATGCAAAAGTATTTGCATCACTGATATGCATAGGTTGATGTTAAGTTGACACATGATTGGACAGTGGAGAGATAGGCACAGAAAGAGTCTGAGTAAGTGGAAGACAGTGAGAGGAGACAGGGATTTGGGAGAAAAAGGTGGAAGCCCACGTGTATGTTTCTCTTGGCACATCTCTAGCTTGATAAGGTTGTTATGTTTATTTCTAAGGGTTTCTATAGGTCTATTTTGTTCTATCTGGATGGGCAATTTATATCTTTGTCCACTGGCTGTAAGCTTATTGTGTAGAGGATTTGTGGATTGAGACTTTAACATATAAACCTGTTTGATAAGTTGATGATTGAGTCATGTTCATACTGGGAGTTGGAGGAAAGTGAGTGAAAATAACACGCACAAATGGTGGTGAACCACACCAGATTTCTTAGAGGCAGTGTCAAGCCACCAGGTTAGAGATTTCTGCAGTGCCATGTGGCTCCCTGCTGCTGACACTAGCATGGGATAAAAGGTTAATTCTTTTTAATATTTACTGCAACATATATGCATACATCCCAGTCTTATTTGTCTATTTCTTTCTTTCTTTCTTTCTTTCTTTCTTTCTTTCTTTCTTTCTTTCTTGCTTTCTTTCTTTCTTTCTTTTTTTCTTTCTTTATCATAGATGGTGTCTTACAATTGCCTGGAGCTCACAAATTAGACTAGACTAACAAAGTCCAGGTATCTTTCTGATCCCCCTTTCCCCGAGTGTGTAATAATACAACCAGATACATGTTGATTTTGTTGTTGTTGTTCTTAATATGGGATCTGAGGAGTGAACTCAGGACTTTATTTAGCCCTTCAAGGTGACCACTTTACCAACAAAGCCATTTTCTCTTTAGCCTTTGCCTTGCTGTATAATGCTCACATGCTACCTTTGACTAATTCTTTATTCATACCCTTCTTCAGACTATATGCCTCTAATTTGCTTCCAAAGCGAACTTTCATCAGAAATTTCACACAATGAAAATGTCTTGTTGATGGAGGACTGACACAGAGCACAGCCTCTGGGTGAATCTGGAGGACAGAACTCCCAGGTATTTTAAGGGAAAGAGTCTCCAAAGGCATCAGTTAAGAAACAGCATAAAAGCATGCTCTCAAAAACACAGCATGTATAATATTTAAAGGGAGAAGAGTAAAGGCATTTATATGACAAGCCATAGCTAGAAATAACATTTTTATTTATTGGCCCATTTCTCTTTGAAATGTGTCTGGTGTGCAATGGGGCATCTTGTGCTTCATAGAAAGAAAATAACTCAAGAGAATGACAGCTTTCTGTTATATCTTCACGACTTAAAAGTTGAGCACCTGAGTAAAGGTGACAAATATATATTAACTTGGAGACTTGAAAATGAGATACTTTTAAATAACATATTTCTATAGATTTTGTTAGTGCCGTATATTCTAATTATGGTTTACATCCCATAACTCTTCCTAGATTACCTCTCAATTCCCTTCCCATTTAAATCTCCACTTTTTTTCTACTTTCTTGAAAACAGACATCTAAATGATAACATAAAATAAGATAAAACTTACCTTGAACAAACTGGAATAGAACAAAACAGAAAAACCAATGTTTATATTACTTTTATTGGTGTTCTCTTTTTTTGAATATGAGATGATTTATGACAATATACAACATGAGTTGGTGAGGATGGATGAATGAATGATAATGGAGAGGAGCTTTAACACACCTGGAAGTGAATAAAGAACATTATAAAGAATAACAAAAAAGAAAATCTACCATCTATGATTGACTATTGAGTTCACTGCCTGGTTTGAAACTGTTGGTTCTTTGAAGTTTTAGCATCAGTGGTAAGCTTCATGAGTTATCTCTCCATTTGTCCTAAATGAAGACCAAAGTAGGATTCCTGAGCTTCCTAATGAATAGGAGAATGTGAAGACTTTAGAAGGTTTAGGGTCTATCTAAGAACTAATCTCATGCAGAATACAAACACTTGCAGATTGCTTAAACTTATATTTTCTTTAACTGGAACACATTGTAATTCCCAGGTAGATTATCATTGCATTTTTAATGCTAATGTCACATATGTCCACCATGTATAAGCATGATTAGCAGTCAAAAACTATTATGTAATTCCACTAATTGCTATCTCTCTATTAAATGTATGTATGTGTTTGTTGCATACTATACATGTACAAAATTGTAACAGGCACTTTATTTTTAAAAAGTTCAACCTAAATGGAAGTCACTAAAGAGAGTCCTGAGGCTGTCACTGGCTGAAAAGAAGCCTTGAACTAATTTTAGAGTTTACAATTAGCACAGATCACAGAGCGGCAAGTAAAAGTTTCAATGATAGACTGGCCCAGGCCTTGAGCTAAATTATGCATAATTATTCATAACTGCTATTTTTGGCTTGCCTGATTTGTCCTAGACCTCTGGCTGAGGAAACAATTTGAAATAATTAGTGTACGAGTTCATTGACAATGATGAATGAATTGAATGCTTCTGGTGGCAAACACAGATCTTGATGGGAAGCAGATAACTTTGGCAATGGGAGAACTGTGTGTCTGGACTGCTAGAAGTGTAAAGCTTTTGTTGTTTGTCTGTATTTTCCAAAGGTTGTTTGGAACCAACCTCTAATAAATTAACCTTATTTAATTTTCTAAAACCATAAACAGTAGTATAATATTAAACAATTGAAAAAGTATTTGTTGGCTGAAATCTTTTAAATTCCTTATCTACTTGTACTTAATTGTTCTACAATTTAATATCGAGTTGGAGTTCTGGGGTACCAAATATAACTTCATAGTAACTTAAAAAAAAACCTCCCTTTATATTCTAGTTTCACAGAAAGTTTTTAATAGTTTACTCAGTCAGCTCAAAATGTATTTAAAATATAATGATAAACTAAATTCAATTTTTAAAGATTTTAGGTAACATAATATTATGTGTTATACATTACACATAAGTAATATAGTAGCACAATATTTGAGAGTACTAAAGACATTTAATAGCATTTGTCTTTTAAATAAGAAACACAAAAAAATAGATACATGTTGAATTCTTATTCCTAACACCTTACATTTAAATCTATTATTCTATGAAATAATAATTGAACATATTAATTTATGAAGAATTAAAAACATAGTGATATAATTTTAATACACCATCAGTGATAAAACTAGAAAAAAAAACTTGTGAAAACACTTCTAGAGATGTCTTTATAATTCAATGTCAACAAACTGTATGAAGCTCATTTCTTAATTACATAAGTAGTCAGAGACAGTGTATTCTCATTTCTTGGCTGAATAAGCACCAACAATGCTTTCTGTCTACATTCAGTTGTGCCTTGGCTAAAGTTTAGGACAACCAGTCTTTGCTTTTTAAATTCCAGCCCTCCTTTCAAGTCACCTGTCTACAAAATTAATCTTTCTTTTCTTAAAAATTAAATAATATAAATATATAAGTATGAACATTTCAGACAAGCTTTGAAATATACACTAGGAAAATTGTATCACATTATTATTTCTATTTTAATGGTTTGTTAAGACATCCAGACTCTCACAAGAATAAAATATATAAATTATATAAAACAAATATTATGCAACTTATAAAATTTATAATAGAAATGATATTATACTTAATATAATTTAATATAATTATCTAACACTTGTGGACAGTATTTGGGTTTAGTTTTGCTTTTGAAATACTGTACTTAACCTGATTTTAACTAATGTTTTTCAATAATTTTAACCATAATTATTGTTTAAATGATGTTTGCTTTTCAGTCTTAGGCTAACATAGAATTTTAAGCTGTCTTTGAAGATGTAATATTAGTAAAGATTAATCTTAGAGATGCTTGGCTACATAGCTATTCAGCTTATTTCACAACTTCTTGTCATATCAGATAACATTAGACTCAACCCATCAAGAATACTTCATCCTATCCTTTCTCCATACTGAAATGGAATAAAATCTCTGGAGGTTTTCCTGGTCTCTATTGTGACCAGGGTTTTTTGGTGCAAAGGGAAACAGAGAATTGACGGAAAAATGAACTGATGTTTTCTGTGTTTTTTTTTTTTTAACCCCCTGAGGAAAAAAAAAGTTCCTTCCTATTGAAGACAGAACAAAAAAATATTCTTGTTCTGAATCCTAAATGAAAATTATAATAAATGATAATTTTTTACATAGTGTCATAGACCAAAACATCTTGTGAATATGCACATCCTTGAGTGAGAAATCAAAAGGAATATTTTATATAATGGTGATTCGTAAATTGTAAAAGTATTTATGAAGAACATTATATGTATTAATTATTGCTTGAGGACAAGTTATATGGTTGGCTGCTTGTCTGCAGGGTCATTCAAAATAAGTACATTTCTGGGATTTCATGATGCTGACATTTAAAAAAGCAAGGTTTTTACTCTTCATAAGCATTTTTCAGCTGGTATATTCTGATACTTTTGGACAGCCTAGATATTGGAATGATATTTTGTAGATTTTTTACATAAAACAAAGAGAATTCTGTATTATACCAGGGCCGTGTGTCTGCGCATTGGTCCCTATTAGCCTTGAGAATAGCTGAAAACGTTGAAGCACCTATGCTATGAAAGTTGTTTCCAAAGCTTTATGCAGAAGGAGATTGAAGCAAACTGAATTTTGGGAGGTTTACCCACTTCACTGGTAAACCTTCTGTTCCTTTTAGTAATATACAAAATTTGCACACCATGTTTTAGAAGTTTCTCTTTCCATGGGACACCAACCTTTACAGTTCTGGAGCAAGAATCCAACATTGATATTCACAGTACGAATTTCTCCTCAAATGGTCTAAGCATCACTAGACATCAGTGAAGTCTGAGCTGTTCTCAGCAGCAACGTGTTTTGATGAGCAATGTGGCAGGCAATGAGTGAGGTTTCTTCCTATGATGACACAAATTCATGCTTAATTTTGATCTTCAAGTTAATGAGAATGGTGGGAGATAGTATGGCACACTCAGTTTTCAATTGGCATAATTTTTAAGAAGTTGATGAGTGCAGAGGTAAGCACTTTCTACAGCTCAGTGTGGCTGGACAAATTACTTCAGAATATATTCCTAGATAATGTTTACAAGATACTGAATTGTTTGTCTGTTTGTTTGTGTGTTTGTTACAAATTGATATTTTCTCCACTACCATTCTTTAGAAAGTCTGTTGTTAGGGCTGAGTTCCTATAGTCTGTCTAGGCTTCATTAGGAATCCTTTTGTGGGAGAAGAATGAATGAAAACCACCATATAATCATGAAAACAAGGGCTTATCTGGTTTTGGAATCTACCTTAGCATGGTAGACTCAGGTATAAATGCAATAGCTCATAGGAAGAAGCTTTGTTAATGCCAAGGCTTTCTCCTGCTATCATGTACATCTGACAATATAATCTTGCTGCATCTGAGTGGAATGTTTAAAAAGTAATATCCTCTCAGATAAACTCCACTTTTTTCCCCTTTACGATTTGTCTCCTCCTCCTAATCCAATGCCCCCTCCTTTCTCTTCCCTCTCCAGCTCCTTCAAGTCTAAAGCCATCAATCCATGTATTTAAATATCCTTGGTAACTGAAAGTAATCTAGAAGGTTATTAGCATATTGTTATAAATGTTAATGGTCTGACACCAAGGATGGGCCTTTTCTTTTATGGGTGTTGTTGTGAACATTTCGAGTTTAAATGGGAAAAATCTTCCCCATTCACTACACAGCCCTAACCCTTCATTCAAGTGTCAGGAGCCCATTGTGTGCACAAACCTTGTCAGAGGCTGGGAGCTGTTTAGTGTCAGCAGCTTGCCATTGAGTGCTGGGAAGAGAGCTGTTGGGATGAGGGAAAGACTGGACCAGGCAGCCAGGTGGTGTCCAACTGGCCAGTAACTGACAGACAATTTAACCTAACCAGCCTGTACAGTCAGGCCTGCGTTACAAAAGACCCACATGTGTCCTTAGCAAGCTTCATTAAGTCTTTTGGCTGGAGCTGTACTCCTCTGACATATTAATTAGTTGCAACGTTTTCTCTTGCTCCAGCTTTACCTTTTGATTGGTCTCTCAATTCAAGGGGATCCACCGAGAATTATTAGAATAATGTGTATGTGAAATTGGAAAAAATATGGTTGAAAGAGGAAGACAATGATTCCTCACTGAAATAATTTCATATGAGAATAATGGTTAAAAGGAAACAAGTGGCTTCTTATACTTGACCTAATGGTCATTTTTCTCTATATTCCTAATAAAATCAGGACATGTCAAGTGGAGGGATGGCCAGGAGGCGTGGCCCTCTCTCAGGTCACACTGACAACACAGTAAAATACTTAAGGGCATATTTTTAAACTTTTCCAATTTTCTCCATGGAACAGAAAGACCTAATACTGCAATTTAGAAATTAAAAAATGCTAAAGGTGGGACTTTTACAAGTAAAAGAAGTGAACAATATTAAGAATTTATGTTTCATCAATGCACAATTTGTATTAAGTTTTAAATTTGTATTTAGGATTTATACGTAAGTCTGGGCACTGAATAAAGTTATGATAAGATTCTCAAAACTCTATTGTTTTATATTTAATAAACAAGAAATTTATCATGTAAACTGTGACTGTAAATGTAGCAAGTACTTAATTTAATGATGGGTAAACTCAGTTTAGATTTTGCTTAGAGAATATTACTTGGCAGAGGTTGTCCAGAGAAGAAAGTAGTTTAGAAAACCCCAAAGGACAAGGATAACGCAGTATGTGTCCTCTGTCAGTAACTAATGAGGTTCAGAGACAATACTTCCCACATCTTTCCCGAGCACTCAGATGCCATGTCTGTGATGACAGCAGTTTCACTCATACTGTATCATCTTGTCTGAGGTGATGTCTACTGAAACACTTTCATGTCTTAACAATATTTAGCTCAATGTTGTAAAAGCTAAAGTTTGTAAGAAGAGCATCTTAGTTGTGATATCTAAAACATTCATTACACTAACTCTAAAATGAACAGTTTTAAAATTAAGTTTAGAATCTTTTAAAAGTGTATTGCAAGAGAGAAAAAAACTCCTTGCATGTCTTCAGACTGAGCTCTGTTCCTGTTCCTATTCATTTATTTCTTTTTCCTCTGAGTAAACATTTCATTTCTGTTTTCTTTCTTTTCTTTTTTTTTTGATATTTTCCTTATTTGCATTTTAAATATTATCCCATTTCCTGGTATACCCTCCAGAAATCTCCTATCCCACAGACCTCCCTCTGCTTCTATGAGGGTGCCCCCCAACACACTCACTCCTGATTTCCACCCTGACATTCCTCTACATTGGAGCATCAAGCCTGGGTTCATCTCCTCCTGCTCATGCCTCATCCTCTGCTATACATGCAGCTGGAGCCATGGATCGCTCCATGTGTGCTCACTTGTTGGTAATTTAGTCCCTGGGATCTCTGGGGGGTCTAGTTGAATCAGCATACCAGGCAGTACATATAGTCATTCCAGTTTTGAACATAGTATGATAGATTCTCCTGTCTCTTCCTTCCCCATCACTTTGTTTCCTCTTTGTAGAAAATTTAATCACTGGGAAGTTATTATTGGCAGTGCAATCATTTTTACTTTAAATGATGTTTTATTTGCTTACATATTTAAGAACTGCATGAATATTCCACTGAGGAAAATTATGCATTAAATATCAGTGGATCTTAGGCTCTGGCAAAATAGATGTTTTCAGACATAGCTGTTTTAAAATGTATGCAACATTTTAATAAATATAACAATATGTGTCCAGAGATACATGGGTCTCCTTCATCATTTACAAGCAGACAGTGTAATGCTGATCAAAGAAAATATGTAGGCAAATGTATTGTAAGTTTCACATTATTATATTTAATTACAAAGTAAGAACATTCACAGCTCCATGTTAGAAGCTTGAGATCTGCTGTTGGACTGTGTATAAGTTCAATTTTAAAAATCATTTTTAAAAGAGCATATGCATGTAAATAATTTGAATATCATCTTAGATAGTAAAATACCATTAAGACTGAGTGATTCCGGTCCATCATTCTTGAAAAAAAAGAAAAAATAATAATTCCTGCCTTGAATGTGAATCAGAATTATTACCTTTAATTACATGTTTATAAGTAAAAGATACTCTTGTGTTTATGGAATGAATACTTTTCTTCCTCCCTTTACTACCTATCAAGTTGAATTATAAACATCAAATGCAGTGTCAGCTAAGGTAAATCATTACAAAAGCAAGGTATTTGGAAAAAATAGACTAGTTAATTTTATTAAGTGCCTATAATTATAAAAAGTTATAGATTTTGATATGTTTGTTTTACTTTTTTGTTTTGACATCCCTCTTTTTCACACTGGTGTGTGTGTGGAGTGTGTTTGCGTGTGTCTCTGGGTGTGGTATGTTTGTGTAATGGTGCCTCAATACACAGGAAGAGGTCAGAGGACAACTGTGGGACTACAATCATGTGCACATTGTGGACAGGCTCATGTTACTAGCCTGAGCATCCTAACATCCAGAATTTCATTATCATGCACAGTTTCAATATGTATCTGATTAGGGCTTCTAATGCTGTAGAAGAGGAACCATGACCAAAAAAAAAAAAAACCTTGGAGATGAAAAGGCTTCTCTCCCTTCTGCTTCCCCATCACTGCCCATTTTGAAAGGAAATCAAGGCAGAGATCTGAAGACAGGAACGGGTTCAGAAACCACGAAGGGATGCTACTTAGTGACTTGTTCTCAGCATTCTTTTCTCCAGGTCTCCACAGAACAGCTCATTCTTAAGCTCTGAGTCCTCTCAACGCCCTCTCCAGCCCGACATTCAAATGTCACCACAATTCTCTCCAAAACACAGCTGAGTCTGTCACAGCAAGAAGGCCAATAGAGCAAAAGGCATGAATAAACCTCTTTCTGAAATACACCATTTTATCTGGGGACCTACCAAAACATGCCACCCACATTTTGATGTGTTAGGGACTTTCCACAAGTATCAGGACAATTCCTTAGGGATGCTCCCAGTTCAGAAGATTCTAACATTGAAATCAACACTAACGTTATATCAGTTTGATTAGAGGTATGTAAACATAATGTTACCTGCTCAGGCATTGTCAAAAACTGTTTTATGTTTAAATGGTTGTGGTGTGTACATGTGTGTAGCCAGCCTTACACAAGTAAAAAGTCAAAGGAAGGCAAAAGCTGTCTTCTGCTGCTCCCCCAGTTTATGCCATGATCCAGGGTTTCACTGAGTCTGAAGCTTGATGCTTCAGACAGCATTGGACACAATCGGGCACACAGCACAGAGGACTACAAGGCAGGTCTGAGGCGTCTCTAGCAGGTGTTCTTCTTTATGAAACATTTCCATACCCCCACAAATAGTTTTAAATTAAGTAACACTCCAAAAATTTGATGGCATAAGGTTTCATAAGGAAGAAACAGTGATTTTTTTTCCCCTTCAGTTTGGCCCTGAACCTTTCACCTGAGGAAATAAACACGTGTTGGTTATGTTTGGCAGTAGAATGTTGTCTTTGAAAATATACACCTTTTCTGATGAAATCTAAAATAATACTTGGACAAATTAGGTTTCATGTGCCAATGCTGCGTAATTTAAAGTGTAAAAATAATTGGTGTTTACAAGTATAATTTGCCCTGGGAAAATTTGGAAGCACTTTAAGTTGAAAAAATGTCAATGTTTCACTGTGTATTCAGCCATCTAGGATTTGAAAACCTTTCAGTTCTAGTCTGGTTAGTTCTTTGAGTATTGTTGCGCTATGCATTTGTAGCATAAAAACATCCTCTCCTTTTTTAAGAACTAATACACATTTTATTGTGTGAGTTCACTTTGAACTTTGTTAATAGGTTAGCATATTTAGTTTTTTTTTTACTAAATTAATAAACCTCTGTTTTCATTTTGAAGGCTTTTTAGACAAGTACTTCTAAAAGTAATTTTCAACACTCGATTCATATAAATAAATAAATGAAATGTTTTCTGGGGAATATATCTCTTGTAAAATTTCTCTTGATTTCTGAAGCATTCTTAGTATTCCCATAGTCTTATAATCTTAATCTAAAAAAAGGGGGGGGGGGAAGGAAGCAAGAAAGGAGGAGGAGGAGAAATGAGCAGGAAGGCAAAGAAGATAAAAGGAAGAGACTATAGGAAAATGTTTTTTATCCTAGAATTTTATATCCTTTTCTGATTAAAATAGTTTTACTTTATTGGTATGTGTTTTAATGATACAAACTTCAATTCATTCCTGATCAGATTCGTCAGTGCCATAGCATATCAGAAGTGAAAAATGTTGAAATATATTTCTTGACCTGAGCACATCACCTTCCTATTTACCTTTATTTGTACATGTTTAACATAGCATTTGTAACTCTGTGAGCCCATCTGAGGACTGAGTACATTGATATAAGTTTAGCAGAATTGCTTAGAACTATGCTTTAAAGTACGTTATGAATATTAGCTGTGTTAAATCAAGCATATCCACTTTACATAGGCAAGTAAATAGCTTATAAAATACTTGTCGCTCTCAGCATGTGTTTTGTAAAGTACTTGGAATGCATATGGTACATACTCTAGCAAAGTGAGACCATAGGAATGAATAAAAATTTTAAATCAATCTTTAGAAAATTAAGTATGTTCAGATAATTTTCTTTAGGTTTCAGGCAGTTATGCAGCAACAAATCTTCAAACCAACATGTACAACTTGCAAAACACATGTGAACTCATAATGTTCTTCATATGGAAGAAAGACTAATTTGAAAAACTAAAATATTGGATGACAAGTGTCACAGACTAAAGCAATATGTGTGCTGTGTGTGCAGTGTGTGTGTGTGTGAGAGAGAGAGAGGATGGGGAGGGGGAGAACACAAAATATTTAATTTTTCTCTAAATATGTCCAACTCTATTTTATTTTCAAGCATGTGAAGAATTCTGGTCAGCTACCTGCCAGCAACTCTATGCAGCCAGTCTGCAAAAGACACTTGTCTGGGTGTTGCTCATTCCTTGGTGTGCACTGACAACTGAGTGTTGAAACCTCTAGGGGCTCCTAGCAGCAACCTCAGGCCAGATGCCCTGCCTTGCCTGTCCACATTTGGAGCTCTAGCTATAAAAAAAGATTTATTTCCCCTACATCTGTCTTCTCTCTTATGATTTGATGCTCTCCCTTCTATGATAAGGCTACAGTAAACAACCTCAAAGACTGACACAGTGTGACAGCAAACCAAGAGGTGAAGAGTTGGTTTTCTCCTGTTGGTATTTTTTTATCTTTTATCAGAAATTTTGTTTCAAACTTTCAATTATGCCTAAGGTTTAGTTTGCTGTAAATGAATTTTTAAAACCTACTCAGGCTGCCAATATTAAAAAAATAACAACAAAACTAATAACAAACATTACTGGGTGGTTGCTAATTAAGTATACTGTTTCATCACCTGGCAAAACCACATACATCTCAAGTCCCTACTTTCTGGTTCTTGCTATTCTCCCACCTCTCATTCCATTCCTTAAAGACAGTTTTTATTCAGATTGGATTCTACTTAAATGGTTATTGGCTGATAAACTTATTTACCATTCCTAGAATTTCCCACAAAACAAAAAAATAAGTTAAAAGAGCCTGAGAACAATACTTCCAAGGAACCACAATTAAAGACCCAAGAGTGTATATTTCAGGTTTTTCATTTTTCCACTGAAATTTCATGTCTCCTTTGTCAGTTTTCTCAAAATGATTAACATCTTCATCTTAAATAATTCTAAATCACCACAAGTACAGTCCATCTACCATATGAGACATAAACTATTAAGAATTAAGAATAAACTATATTTAAGGGTTATAATTGAGATATACATAGTTCTTATAAAATTAATCTGTGTATAATCATATATGTCATATATACAATATATATGTATATATTGTATTTTCATATTTGGCTGCATAAAAATTAAATTCATTAATATAGCTCAAAATGTTTAATAGTTATTTGATTGGTGTAGGTAAATAATAGTAGAGAGCCTATAATGACACACACACACACACTATAGAAATAAAAGAATTAGAAATGGAAGTCTGGCCACAGAGTCATATGTCATTGTAATGACATAGCTTTTTCTAAAAAAAATTCTTGTTCTGCACTTTCCAATCCTAAGAATAGTTGCTCCTCAGAGCCACTGTTTATTACTAGAGCAGTAACATTATCTGTGAAGTATCAGGTGATGAAAAAATTTTTCTGTGAAGATAGAACTTCCATTTAGGTTCTCTGGGAAATATAAGCACTTTTCTAAACGCAAGAAAGCTGGTACATATTGTTGTTATAAGAGTGTTAGTCATACATTCTTATAGTATACTGATGACTTGTTAACTTGTTGACTCATGATATAGATAAAATTTATATTATATTTTAATGGATAAATCAAAAGAAAACCAAATATTTAATATTGATAGCTGCCTTTAAATATAGTGTCACATTTTTTTTCTGTTTAGTTAGCTTTATAACCTCATGCTTTAAGCCAAGATAGTTTATATCCAACAAGATAACCAAATATTGCAGCACAAAACTAGACAACTTACTACTCAGGAAGTATATCTTAAAGCAATGAGTGAAGCCATATTTTTGTTATAAATATTGTTTTTCTTTTAATTTTAATAGTCAAGATGGCTGTTTTTAGTACACCTTGCCATTTTAGAAATGTTACTCATAATTCATTGCAGAGCTAGATTGTTTCAGTTGCAATTTTGTCCTTAAAAAAAGATGCAAACACTATGATATTGGTAATGGAACTGCCTTGGAAGTGTAATTAACACACTTTTTTCAAGTGTCCTTTTTACTATAACGCTGACTTCCAACCATTCTGATCTGTGATAGTTATCACAGTATGAATGGACTGATGAGAAACCATCATAGAAAGGGTCTTAAATATGTCTAGTTTTACACACACACACACACACACACACACACACACACACATACACACACACTCACACACAAAGAAGAACTTTTAGAACAAATTGCCATAAACTGAGTTTATTTCTAATATCACAGAACAGAACCTTATCTCCAACCCCACGCACATTATCCATCATATAACTAGAAATGTTATATAACCCACAGTGTGATTCTGTGGTTTCCCACTGGCCTAGCATAAAACTGGAATCTTCTCTCCGTTTTGCTAAGATGGAGATAAATGGCAAGCATAGTATGGAGCCATATTAATGTTGTCCATGAAGACAGCCCTTGAGCCTGTGCTAAACATTATGCTCAAAACGTGCTTGTATTTTATGCTCTACCTATAAAATATTAAAAATTCATGAAAAATGTGCACAATGAAATCCTTGTCGAGGTCTTTTTTTTACTTCTTTCTGTTATTTCAGAGACACAGATGCATGAGATCAAGTCAAACACACACATGTAGCCACATGTTCCCAGCAGGGTTCATTTGTGCTCAGTGCTCTGGTTTGCTGCGAATCTCTCTCATGTGTGTCCTTGGTTTCATTTTTGAGCTTGTCACAGCATGAAATCGGTGTCCCACTGAGATTGAGAAGCTAAGTAATTTAAGTGTCTACTTATGCAGAAGGAAATATAGTCCGAGTGGTTTGCATGTTCCTATCAATTCGGGTTATCATGGAATAGAATCCTTACAGTAAAATGGTGCTTGTGGCCTTGCTTAAGGGTATGTGCACAACCCTTTTTCTTATTTTCATATTTTTTTTAGTACAGAAAACAATTGTTCCTTTATTAAAAACATGTAAACATGTATTAGACCAATGATTATTGTAAAAAAAAAAACTAACCTATTTAAGAAAAGATTTTAATTGTGATGTGTATGCACCTAAACCATTAGGATTGGATTGAATGTAAAAATATTAAAAATTTCTTGTTTTTTCAAAAGTTTTACAATTTCATATATATATTCGACCTCCTACTGACTATACTATAAACAGAAGCCAAAGTCACATTTTATTGATTTCTAAGTCTGTGTATATACTCTCAATTCCCTCAAGCAAAGGAAAGATAAGACCACAGTCGTAAATTTATGGTGTGCACATTTACTGACTGGCATGAGGTGGAAGTGTTGGTTGGAAAGCCACAGCTTTGTGATGCTTTGGGTCAAGTGTTATTTTGACTTCAGGTTTATTCTACAATAATCAGCATATTAAACTAAGCAGTGCTTTTCATATATGCACAACAGTTTGAAGACATCAGCTTTGTTGTGTTTTAGGGCCAAGTGAGGTGAAGCTTTGCTTGCCTTGTGCTGCAGCTGATCAAACAATTGAACAGTTTCCAAGATTCCTCAACTCCAACTTTGTCATTTATTTTTCTCTGTCATTTTTCCCAGCCAGGAAAAAACTATTTTTATAAAATTGTAATGTGGGAAACCTGTACTTTGCATGAAAGTAAAAATTGTAACTGAATGCATGTGGAAATAACTCTTGCAAGAGGTAGGAATGATCTGTAAGACAAATTTAGATTACAGGAGTTAAAATAATTTCCAGAGAATTGAGAAAGTAAGATAGAAGAGACATTTCTCATTGCTTTTGACCAGGATATTAAAACCACATAAATGATTAAATACTTTCAAAAACATTTTCTTTATTTCTTAGCATATAATCATTATAATTTGATAAAATACCTTAAAATGTTCTTCTTTATAGGAGTGAAACTCTTCCTACATTGCATGTAGGCAATTGATGTGTGGCATATTTATAATGAACACTGGCTCATATTATTTGAACATTTTTCTTTCTAAAGATTTTGATAAATGTTCAAGCATTTACTGAATATCTATGTTGTTCTTAAAAGTTTAAGAGTTTTAAACAACTGTGAAAACAAATGCTTAAGTTTGCCATTGGCTTGAATAATTATAACACACAGAGAGCATGAAGCTATGTAATAACATGCACTATGTAATAACATACACTGTGCAATAACACACATTTTGAATCTCAATATCTGGATTAAAAAATTGAGAGAAAAGACAGGCTGCTGCATTTAGTAGGTAATCAATTGTAAATTCAAGAATGGCACAGTCATGTAAACACAATAAATAAATGAAAGTCTGTATGGGGCCATGATAGTGACGAGGCTGGCAAAATTGTTAGTGGTTTCATATTTTGCTTCTCAGTGTTTAGTAACATAATGCCTGAGTTGTTCCCATCATGCTATAAGGTGCCAAGATCAGTTGTACAATGTATGTTGAGACATGGGTAAAGTAGAAATTTGTCTTGTCCAAACGTTAGAAGTATCAATATGGAAGGTACAAAATAGTAAACAAAAAAATATCTTCCTATGCAGATATTTCTGAGGGACAGAAACCCATGCATGTGGGATAGCCTCAGTATCCAAGACACTACAAGAGGTGTTTGTGGAGAAAAACTCTTAAAAGTAGAAGTGATATTCAGTTGTTTCAACTATTATTGTATGTCACATTGGAGGACATTGTCTAAGAGATGCTGTGAAGATCAGCACATCCCAGTGGGTAGATTGTTCAGGCAATGATGAGACTTTGGAAGTATATGGATACATGGTAATTATGTCCAACTTTACCTGCCCATTTGCCCTCTGACATGTTTCTTCTCATATTTACTGGCCACAGTATTATGCTTTTCTTGTCCTCTTCCTTTTCTTATCTTTTTCCTTCTACTGAACAGCAAACATGGATCTTATCCCCGCTCCTCTCTTTAACCAGAACATGCCATACTTTGTGGTGACTATTTGTTGTCCCAAACAAACCTCAATTCTGAACAATGAAGAGAAACTTAAATTTGTATTTTTAACATTGGAAGATAGGAATGTGGAAATAGATTTAGTGTTTTTATTTCTTTTTTTTTTTTCTTAGTGTTTGATCAGAAATTTCCTTGAAAACCTCCAGGTTGTATGTAATTATCAATAATTATAAGAAGTCTTTTCTATTATTTGCAGAAAATATATTTGATAGAATTTAAGTGAGCAACTAAGAATCTCTGGGTTTAAAATGTACCAGGTTCACCTTTTTCATAACTTTTTCTTTTGTTGCCAGTAGTTAAAACTCATATCGTTCTATTAACATATACATATGCCTTTCATCCAGAATAGTATTTTAAGCTGTGTATGTTGGGTAGTTTTCAAATGTTTCTGAGAACAAGTAGTTGTTGACTCCACTAAAAACAGGTAATAGTGATTCCTGGTTAACTTAGAGTTTGTCAGAAACTGAAAAGAAACATTCCCCTGCGGGAAAATAATGTTTTCCCTTGTCCTAGGGGAGGGAACATGAGGTCATGCTTGGAGAAGTAGGTGAGTGCCTGGTTGATTTGTGTGAGTGACTTCATCAAACTGGAGGACCCTGGATGCTATGGCATCTTATAGGAAGTTTCAGGCTGCAAAGATTTTTTGGCATCAAAAGCACTGCATTGTGTTTGTGCTTAAAAGACCTCCATTCATAGAGTTAGTCGTTTACTTTGGCATTAATCTAATTACACCCCGGTTGTTTTGAATTTAGTTTAGATATGCCACAAGTGATTCTATTTTCAATAATCGCAAGCAGATATTGCAAAGCAGCAGTCAAAGGAGGACTTTTCATATAAACAAGCCCAGGAACAACCAAACCTTTGTATTTTTTCAGGACTATAATCCAAAATATAAACACATGCTGAAATGCTCTTTAAAAATCAGTGTAAGATATAGTACAAATGTTTTCAGGCAAGAATTCCCAGTAGCCTTTGTGAGTACTGAGACAAAGCAAAATAAAACTATTAAAAAGCCATAGTTTTACCAGTTTGCTCTGCTTCTAGGGATGATACATGTATTTCAGGCACATGGTGATGATTCAGAATTTAGCATACATATATAGATGTTTAAGGGAAAGTAATTGCTGCTTTCACAAAAATGTCAATCTCAGAACTCTTGTCCCAGCATCACCAGTTCACTTATGAACTCTTGTGCCTTTGTATATTCCCAATAGACAGATGAACGTGCATCACTTGGAAAATATGTTCTCGGTTTTTCTAAGTCTGTTATAACAAAGTTAACAACATTGTCTTTCTCTCCTTATTTGTAGACTGTTCCTCTGATATTTTTTGTGCTTTCTCTGCCCATATATTCATAAAGACAGCATGTAACTGTTTATTTAAAATAAAATCATGATGGAAAAACAAACTTAATATTGAACTTGGTGGCAGACATCCAAGCATCCAGGAGACAGAGCCAAGGATTCAGTAGTTCAAAGTCATCCTCATCTATATACCGACTTTGCGGCCAGTCTTGGGATACAGTGATCTTATCTTTAAAAAACTCTGCAGAAGTTATGCCTAGGTAATACAATTATTTAAAAAAATACCAATAATATAATTATACAAAAGTTTACCAGAATTATAGCTTTTCCACTTAAAATAATGTCAAATGCACCAAACATTCCCTTTAGGTTCAATGGTCTAAAATAGCTAAATCAGAAATGAATAACCTTGTCATGCCTCAGATGTGTTCCAGTGTTCCTGATAGGAAAAGGAGGACTCAGAAAGTGAAGAAATGACTATTGCCCCTAATTTAACCTTTTACATGGGTCTCACAATCTCTGCTCCACCCTCCTCTCCCTTCACGCCAGCTATCAGAGTGTTCCTAGTTCCTATATTAACATGTATGCAATGATGGTTTAGATTTCTTATATGTTTATATGCAGAGTGGAATGACTCCCAGGATTGAAAAAAAGAGCACAATTTAGAAGACATGGTGTCTCTGTTGCAGAATGAGTCCATTGTCTCATAACTAGGAGTCACATTGAGGAAGACCATCACTTTGACTATTGTTAAAGTATTAAGATTATTTTAACAACTCTTGTTCTTCTTTACTCATCTTTCCCTTTTCCTTCTCTCTTCCTCCCTCCCTTCTCTCTCATTCAGGAAGAAGTACAAACTATGTGTCTACAGTTTGTATTTAGAAATGAAACTAGACCACATATTTCATCACTATGATCAGCAAAGTTCACTAGTGATTGCATCTTCTTTCATAATCTTATCTTGGTTAAATCCTGCCACATTTTCACAGATGGGCACACTTGCCTGACACAAAACTGTGACCTTGTCAGGGTTCTAATCTCTTCTCCACATCTAAACTTACTAATACCTCTGCTCTACATATGCTGTAAGGGTTACTAGTCAATATTTATTACTGGCTTAACAAAAAGAAGATCAAATAGTTAAAGTACAATTCACCTACAGACTAGTTTACATCTCTTTCTTTAAAAAAAAAACATTTCTTTATTTCAAAATCAAAATTGTTCAAACCATTTTCCACTGTTGCAAATTGAATTAGGAGAAATGAGAATAAGTGGAACTTCACAAAGCAATGCATTTTCTGATATTTGTGAGTTGTGCTTATGTAGTACTGCCAATTACGTGTATTAGCCTTGAGTATTAGACAGCTGGCATAATTCCACTGTATATAAATAAGACATTTGAGACCTGGACAAGTGCCATTTTGAATGCAGCCAGCTGGTGCTTTTTACAGTTTCATTCAACCCAGCATACTGATTCCACAGTGCAATGAGTGTTTAGGTACATGGCAAGAGAAAAACATGTTGTGAGTTGGGAATAATATAGGAAATTTCATTGTATAGAATAGAACATTTCAAAGACTTATTAATGCAAGGTAATACTCACCTGTGCACATGTCTAATGAGATGACTTGGTTAAGCTTATTGTTCCCTGAGATCTGTTTTTAATCATTACTTATTGGTATGTTTATATTTAGGAGGATTACATTACATTGCAGGATGCTTTGTTCAGTTTTTGCCCGATAGTAAAACTTTAATTCCTTTCATAATCTGTATATTATTCCTAACAATGTATCTAGCCTAATATGAAGCCTACTTTCTCACTTTATATGAGAGGCAGAATAGAACTTCCTCTTCTTTTCTATGTAATTGTATATAATCACAGGACCTTCCTTTTGTAAGCTAATACACACAAGCACTTGCCATTGTGTCAAATTGTTTTCCAAAGGTTAACTATTTATGTAATACTTAGTTAATTTCCTTATAGTTATAAGATAAAAAAATAAATGCATATGAAGTGAATACTACATTTGCTGATATAATAAATAATGGCCCTACTAATTTAAATTAGATGTATCTACTTAGATGAATATGACTCTAAACCTAAGAGTATTTTCTTATTGCTTTACACTTGTGTGTGTATGTGTGTGTGTGTGTGTGTGTGTGTGTGTGTATGTGTGTGTGTGTACACGTAGGTGCACACAAGAGCCAGTATTTGGATATGAGTGGTTGTACTCAAGTTAAGGTAAATATGTGTAGCTCACAGTGTCTTTGCTGAGAAATCTCCTTGTCCTGAATATTTCTTTATTTTAATTCACCAAGTATTATTCTAAAATTAAGTGCTAGCTAGAATGCAAAATACTTCTTGATATCTCTAGTAGGAGAGTATGTGTATGGGGACATACATGTCTTCCCTCCTCATGTCTATGTGTATGTATTCCATGTGTTTATAGCAGTTTAACCTAAGTATTACCCAGATAAGTGCCTGCAGTAACAAGACATGTCATTCTCTTGCTTTGCTTGTGTTTTCCTTAATAAACTTCTAAAATATGTTCCATTGATTTACTTGATTTCTGATGGTTAAACATTCATTATCCCCGCACTTCTTTGATCTCTCTCTACAGTTGTGTTCTAGCCAACATTATTCATGTTGACAATTTTTAAATTACAACTCTTAACTTCTGATTTCTTATGCCCAGACTCTGGGAAACAACTGTTTATTGAAGAAGCAGTTTCCATAAAGCTGTGGAATCCCTTCTTTCTGTCTCACTGGGTTTTCTCTACAATTTAAGTAATGTTAATTCATAGTATATGCTCAGTAAGTCCTTCTAATTTGATTAAGTACAAAGGTACAGTGGTTTCCTTCATTTCCTTCCCAGATCATCTCCTTATACCAAGAGTGTAGTTTTCACAAGGATTCTTGTTTGCTTTAAAAGTTTTAATAACAATTTGAACATTGAGGAAGCAAACTAACAAAGGATGCTAGAGTCAAAACATTGGAAGAAGTGCTGGGAAGTACCACTTTCTAAGCAATACAATGCTGGTGCATCTGTGAACTCACATGACCTAAAGAACCCTATAGTGAGTACAAAAGAGTAGGGCCTTCAGTAGTAGAACACAGGTCAAAGAGGGTGCTCAGGGGCCCTACTCACTTACTGTTGAAGTACTTGGTAATGTTCATTAGAGGAAGAGTGAAAACTGTTATCTTAGGATATGCATGAGTCAATAACCTTGTTACTAACAATAGACACTTTAAATCCTATGGCTGCAGAGACTGTGCTAGTTACCTCAATGGTCTATAAAGGGAAAGCAAAGGGCATGTGTTTGGGATAAAGATTGATAGGAACTAAGTAGGGGGTAAGTAGCCTTAGAATTGGGAACTGAGATAAAGTGAAAATCTTCCAGTTATTTTCCAAGTTTCAGGCTCACTTCTTGGTCAACATAGTCTTGAAAACTGAAGGTAGTGGTAATGACAGTTGCTTATAGCTGTCATCTTAGCACAGGCAGAGGCATGAAGAGTGCTTGTGTGTTCAAGGCTATTCTGGTCTAAACAGTATGCTCCTGGTCAGGCAGACTTCAAAGTAAGAGGGTGATTGAAATGCCACCTGCCTTTCCACCAATACAACAAAGGAACAAAATGTCATCTGCTGAGCCAAGCCAAGCTTCTCTTTTTAGAAAACACTTGTTCAATGTGTTTCATTGAGGTTTTTATTTTGTAATGACTATTTGACTTCACCTGAAAAATTGCTTTCACTCGTAAAAACCATCCTTGATTTATTTTGAAGTAGTTTTTCCTCTCAGCAATTCTTTTAAAAGAATTGCCATGTGAATGATCTTTATAATTTATTTTTAAATTGAATAGGAAAAAGGCAAATAGTTCTTGGCAATCCACTCTACTTTATTATCAATGTGTCTTGTGATTAGTCATTTCTTACTCAGATTTACTATTAGGAAACCACTTTTAACTTAGTTATTCATATTGAAAAGCATAATTTCAATCATATATTTGAGCTGAAAACAGCTATCTAGTTGTCTAGAAACTTGGACCTTCAGACACATCCCATTCAATAATAGTAAGTGGTCACACCCGTAACTGTTTCTTGTTCTACTGTTCATCATTTTGCGACATATAACCTGAAAGCTCATTGCATTTATCAACACATTTTTCACTGAGTAAAGGTCATAATGCACTTATCTTCCTACCTCTTACTAGACGATACCCATAAATAAAAATTGTTATGTTTGTCTAGATGTATCTAATCGTGGTGAATTAAGTTACTTTGTTTTTTCCCCCAATTCTCTTCAAAACTATCCTCTGCCCTTTCACACACTGATCACATAGTGAGTGTTTTTGTTCTGCTATGTACTCCTACTGAAATATGTATGGGGCCTTGCTGCAGACCCAAGCAATAGAGCTGCCCAGTCATGTTAGATGCTCCAAATCTGTGAGCCAAATGAAATCTTTTTTCTTTATCAGTGGCAGTGCTAAGATTCTAACTCATTGATCAGTACAGTTCTAAAGAATATATGAAATGATAGCATTGTTTAGAATTCAGGGAAAGCACGTGACTGAGGAGCAAATGACAGTCATCTGTGGAGGAAGAAGACTCTTAGCAAAGTGTAGTGTGAATGGCTTCCCTCTCCTGAATTGATATCAGGAAGCAGCAAAGCTCAAAGAAGAGAAATTTGGGTGCAATATGAGTGGGTTAAGGAAAAGTATGGGTGGGAACTCTAACAATGACTATGCTAACAAAGAAGAACAGAAAAGATGAGATGACAAAACAACAATGTAGGAAAGCATGAGTTTCGTCTGCGAACAAGCTGTGCTCAGTCCCTAGTATGACAACAGCCATTCTTCTATTTTTTGGCAACTCAAGTTGCAATTTTATTGATATTCTTACTTTGTGGGTTAATTATCAGCACCATGTTAGTATTATCTCTATATAACTTAAGAATAGCATTTGTCTTCCATGTTGGCATAACAGTATGCTGGTATTAAACAAAGTGAGGCCTTGTCTCATAATTTTTCCTTTTTATTCTCTTGTTTCTACTAACGATATTTCCAGATTACTAATTCAGTTTATGGGAAAATAAGAAACCCCTACAATAAAAAAAAATCTGTGCTTCAAATCTTATTCTAAATTTTAAGAAAAAAAATGCTTTGAGACACTTTCATGATCCTACGCTACCCTAAACATAAAACCTCTGCCATCTGTCAAAAGACACAATAATAGAGATCTCGAGCAAAAATTTCCCAATGATAAAACGTTCAGTAGTGGCAAAGCCCACTTCTTAGAACTACAGTCGGTTTCTCAGATGTTAGCTTATGACCACAGGGTTATTGTAAGTCTTTCAGTGTTTTCAAACTAGATATCAGCTTCCAAATCTTAGTCAGACTTCTGAAATGTTTTCACTCTAAAGTTAAAGAGTTTTGCATTGGGATTGTTTGTGGTTTTTCTGTAGTAGTTTCCATCTGTTGCAAATAGACATTTCCCGATGTACCAGTTTATTGTACAGTGCAGCTCAAGTCAAGCCTGAAGGCACACATACAGGTAGCACTATACAAACCGAACAGAATACATTTAGGAATATGTATGTCTACGAACATATGGTCATGCATTAAAAATTAGTGAACAAAGAGTCCATGGATTTGAGAAAGAACATGGATGGGTTTATTGGAGAATTTGGAGCAAGGAAAGGAAAAGAAGAAATGTTGAAATTAAACTATATTAAAAATAAAACAAATATTTTTTTTTAAAGTTTGCTAAATTACCCTGTCCAAAATTATGTGGCACTGATCTTGCTGTTGGGTTCCAGTAAGTGTTGAAATGACAATTTTCTGATTATTCCCCCATAAGATAATGGCAATAACCCTGTCTTCATTGCTCCTTCAGTCTCTCTAACAGTTTCAGCATAATGTCCCAAGTTCTGCACTTGTTCTCCATCTCTTGCATGATGAGTAAATCCTCATGGTCTAAAACATCCACAAAATTTTTTCTCAGTTCTTCAACTTTTCACTAATTTTTAACCATCAACTGCAATGACCATATAAAAAAAATTAGCCTTTGTCACTCATCTGCTCAGATCTCAGCACTGGACCCACATCTGCTTCTGTTGCCTTTCTTCCTCTTCCTAGTGATACTCAGAGGCTGCCTAGCTCAGGATTCTTCTCTTCTGTCCTTTTTCTTGTATGTATGTCACTTAATTTAAATACTTGGCAAGTGCTTATCCATTTCCTTGATCTGTCTTTTCAGTCCTGTATTTATATAACCTCTTTGAGTAAATTTTTCTGTACATTTCAAACAGAAAAAGCAACCACAAAACCTTCCCACCTCTCAGGAACCACAAATTTACCTTTTTTCTTACATTCTTTTTTGACTTTGTGAAACACATCATTGGGTAAGACAATGTGTAATGTTAGCTTTCTATTTTCTTCTCTTTTTTAACTGGTTATTTTATTTATTTACATTTAAAACATTATCTCTTTTTCTGGTTTCTACTCTATAGCCCCCCATCTCACCCCTATCTCCTTGCTTCTATGAGACTGCTCCCACACCCACCTACTCCTTGCTCATCACCCTAGCATTCCCCTACATTGGGGCATTGGGCCTTCTAGGACCAAAGGCCTCCCCTCCCATTGATGACAGACAAGGCCATCCTCTGATACATATGCAGCTAAAGTCATGTGTCCCTCCGTGTGTACACTTTGCTTGCTGGTTTAGTTCCTAGGAGCTCTGGTTGGTTGAAATTGTTCTTCCTATGGGGTTGCAAACCCTGTCAGCTCTTATGTGACTACAAAGAAAGCTATAAGACAAAATTCAGGTTACACTGACTGCTGTTATTCCAGAATTACCTACTAGTGTAGAGCAGGTATCTGAAAAATATGTGAAAAATTAGTCATTTAAAAACTAGTCTCACAGACCACATGAAACTCAAGAAGGAGAAAGACCAAAGTGTAGATGCTTCAGTCCCTCTTAGAAAAGAGGGAACAAAATATTCATGGGAGGAAATATGAAGACAAAGTGTGGAGCAGATACTGAATGCCACCCAGAGACTGCCCCACCTGGGGATTCATCCCATATACAGACACTAAACCCATACACTATTGTAGATGCCATGAAGTGCTTGCTGACAGGAGCCTGATATAGCTTTTTCCTGAGAGGCTCTGCTGGAGCCTGACAAATACAGAGATGGATGTTCACAGCCATTGGATTGAGAACGGGGTTCCCAATGGAGGAGTAAGAGAAAGGAATATAGGAGCTGAAGAGGTTTGCAATCCTATAGAAGAACAGCAATATCAAAGAACCAGACCCTAACCCCCTTCAGATTTCCCAGGCACTAAACCACCAACCAAAGAGGGGCCCATGGCTCCAGCTGCATATGTAGCAGAGAACAGTCTTGTTATACATCTTGGTTCTATAAAGGCTCAATGCCCCAGTGTAGGGAAAGGCCAGGATGGGGAGGCTGGAATGGGTGGGTGAGCATTCTAATGGAAGCAGGTGGAATGAGGAATGGGATAGGGGAAACCGAGAAAGAGTATAACATTTGAAATGTAAATAAATAAAATATCCAATAAAAAAAGGAAAAAAAGAAAACTAGCCTTGGAATCCAGGAAACTGTCTAGAGGTATTTTAAGTTGGCTACTCTTTGGTTATGTCCTTACCATGTGACTTCCTCTACGGGCATTCACTGTTCTGTCTCTTCTTTTTCAGCTTTTTTCCTTTCTCCACTTCAGTTGAATACCATGCCTAAGTGTTTCTCATGCTTTTTATTCTTTTCCTCTATTTCTCACACCATAAGAAGCCACTTTTATGATGTAAATCACACCTCCAACCTCCTCTCTAGTGTTGTTAATCACACACTCAACCTCTCTAGGGTCCCACACTCATCTCTCATTAAATCCTTGTGCACATTTGAGTGGCACTTCCAGATTCTGATCCCTGTCAACCTTCCATCTCTACCAAGTTTCTCACTTCCTTGCCTCATTCTATGGAAGTGCAGTGTCCTTCATGTTTCTCCATTCTTTCATTTATCCCCTCCAGGCTCCATGTTCCTTCAATACAGGCTGCTTTATTGAGTCTTTTAACCTAGGTTTCGATTTCATTCAATTATCTGCAGAAATGACTAGGTAGATTGTTTACTATATGTACAATTCTATTCAACTTTGATTCCTCATTTGTATTTTTGTTTTACTTTTTCATACTGCTAGCCTTTTGTCTTCTAAGGTAGGTATGGTGTGTGTGTGTGTATGTGTGTGTGTGTGTGTGTGTGTGTGTCTAAATGTGTATTGTTTACCAATCTTATTTTTCATGGTTGAATGTTAATTCCATGAAAATTGTACTGAGGTGGACTTTTCAGGGCATAGCAGACATTCTGGCCTACAGGGGATTTCTTTTGAATAGATAAATGACTAACACCTAATAACTATTCTTTTAAGTTAAGAAATTCAGATGCTAACTTTTTTGCATCTTTATCATAATTATATTACCAGAAAGTGTGGGAGAATTCAGGTACCTAAAAAGTAACTCCTTTACTTAGGTAACGAATGATCCTGGAGGAAGCACATGCTTTCAGTTTGGTAAAACTAAAGTAGTGAATAAGCATGTGCTTAGTCAGTCTATGATAATAATTTAAGTATTTACTATTAGTTTAATAGGATATAAATACTTAAAACGTGTTCGCTTAGCTAGCAGATGAGTACATGTTAGATCTATTCTGTTTCTTATTTTAACGTGAAGAATTCCTAAAAATTATTCACTATTGTTATTTCTATTTTAGACGTGCTATAACTAGGTCAACAAACTAGTCAGTGCAAAATAAAATTTATTCTTATTTTTACTAAGCTATAGAATGAATTAATTATCATGGCACATTGACTATATATTCTCATTTTTAAGTGAGAGTTGTTTCAGTGGAATCAATGTCTAATGATAGTGTGAGATCTTGGAGCATGTTACAGTGTGGGATAATGCTAACATTGCTTTTACTATACTTAGAAGTAGTGTGAATTCTTTTAAAAGAAAAGATGACAGGCTCATTTATAATAAAATGCAAAGTAGCCAGAGATGTCCTTACCTTTTACTATAAATTATGCTCACTGAATTTTAAGACAATAGGACAGGCTTACATTTGTCATTAATTTTAGTGGCCCTAATTATAATCAAAGTAACTCTAAAGGAACTGTAGAAAGATTAAATTAAAAGTACATTTATCTTATAAGAAAATTGAGTGGTGTGTTGTTTGTAATATAAGAAATGCTATGCAGACCAACTCAGCTTTAGGAGAATCACAGTGTATCATGCTTACTCTGTCTGACAAAGCTGTAGTGATGTTAAAGGCACATATTTACTTTATGCCAGGATATGTCTAAAAGTTTTACTATACCCCCTTTTTCATGTTTCCGATGCAAAGCTCAAATCCTTGCTTTTTAAAATATCCTAATTATTAAACAGCAGAACTCAGTTTCAACAGCATTCTGTTTATCTTCAAAGAGCCTGTAAGCCTGGAGTCCACAGGGTATTCAAGAATAGGAGCGTGGGAACGTTTCCATGCAACACGCCTACTCCTCCTGTTTTCAGAAAGTACCACTCAGGTCGGCAGTTTCAGCCTCGCATGGTAAAGCAGCTTAGATTGCAGAACCGCGTTCGCAGTCGTACATACTTGGTTAAACTCTAAACTTCCTATCTGAAGATAAATAAGGCCTCGTGCAGGATCCATGTCACACAAGTTAATTCCATTTCCGTCACGGTGAGCTCTGTACAGGTATATTGCAGATCTCAAAAAACTGCGGCGGCTGTGACCTATTAGCAGAACAGGAAATTACAAGGGTCTCACAGCTGAGGTGCGTTGCTCTGCTGTCACTGCCCTGCATTAATTCCAAAGTTGTTGGCCATTTGTAATCACTCTTTAAACGCACATCTTACCAGTTTCCAGTCTAGACACGTTAAGCCCATGTGCATGGAATTTTCTCCCCATCATTTCAAGCAGTTACCCTCAATTCTAAAATTACCGTTTTTTTTATTGGACAATTTCACCTTGAACATTCCTACAAGGTCTGGAAATATGATAGCCTCATTGTCCTGCTCCTTAATATTAAGGAAAAATTTATTCTACAGAAAGTACAGCCACTTAACAATATATAAAAAGAAAGGTAGAGAAAATTTCTGAAAATGCCTACATGGGGTTGTTTTCCTTTTTCAGTCTTTATAGATTATGTGATGATTCACTACCCAACTTACTTGACCTTTTTCAGGTGTGATTATTGAATAATTAAAAACTTTATTTTTCTGATTGTGTTGGCACATTCCTTCCATTTCCTCACTAGTGAGGCAGAGGCAGACTGATACCTTTGAGTTTAGGGCTAGCCTGGTCTACAAAGCAAGTCCAGGAAGGCAGGGCTACACAAAGGGAGAAGAGAAAAATTTTCATTTGTAGTTTAAAATTGAATAGAGAAACATTTCATTGTATATATGAAGCCTCTGTACTGAAAAGAAAAATTTTCTTATTCTTGCTTTCATAAACATTTTTTAAAAGTAAATTCCAATTGCAGATGGGGTGGACATATTTAATATTGTTCCATCTTGGCATAATACCTTAAGTTAAATATTATAATTCATTGAATATTTCCTTTTTATCTATGTAGATATTATGCCTGCATGTATGGCTTTCCTTCATGAATGTCTATGCATCATTGGCATGCAGTGTTTCAGAACACATAAAAGACATTGGACCCTCTGAATTTGTAGAGATTGTCCATGAGTCACAATGTTGATCCTGAGAACTCTAAGTCCTCACCAAGAACAAATGCTCTCTACCCCTGGTGTCCTATTTCTCAAATATCACTTCCTCTAGGTAGGAGGTTCCTTATATTAGTCTGTCCTTAAAGTACGTTTTCCCCCCATAGTTTAAAATGGCATCTCCTTTTCTCTAATACTGTATCCCTCACCTTCAATTTTTTTTTCTTGACAAATTCATGTCATCCTAAAAGCCGTCACCATGAATTTGTTGCCACACAGTTTCTAAAGGTTTCTTTCTCACTCTGTCTCTTCTAAAGTAAACTTGTCATAGGCCTGAGACTCAGTCAGCTAAGGACAGTGTCTGACATAAGGAAAGCACTGGTTGCTCTCTATTCAGTGCCTTATGGAACCAAGTCTCCATTTCTGTACTTGGTTAATTGCAATATGTTTGGCATTTGGCATATCATATGCCATTTAATTTTAGTTATTCTCTATGGGGTAGTAACTCTGTTTTTGGCACAGATGCTTCAGAATGGAAATTGATCCAAATAAGAGGCCATCCATACATAAATCAGCACTATAGGGATAGAAATAGAAAAAAAATCATTGTTGTGACAGCCTCTTTTCTTATTGGTGAGGAATATCTCTCTCAATAGAAAAAGCTCAAAGATGATAGTTTAGGACATCCAACGTCCTTTCCCTCTGACCTCCACATGTGGGAATGCACACATTTCCAAATGCCACAGAGACAGCACAGTGGCACTAATGTGTGTGTGTGTGTGTGTGTGTGTTTTATATATAATAGTAAGAAATATACACTTGGAAGACACTGGTTCCTTAATGACAGGTATGCTGTATTCTTCATTGCTGAATGTCAGTGTGTCATGCTTAGTCAGTATTAGCTGTTAGTGAAAGAACAAAGTTTCTGATGAGAATACATTTCCACTTATTTAGACACCAGCTCATGTTTTCCTCTGATATTACAACTCTCAAGATAAAACATCTTCCTGAAATTTGTCTTAATATGAGGTCTTACTCTTAGCATTTAGAACATGAATTAAAGCATCTCTTCATATTATTTTAGGAATCAATGAGTAAGAGTTAACTCAGCAGAGGAGATACTAAAACTATTATCTAGAACTTTGCAGTATTCCCTCTAAATATCTCCTCTTGCCTTACCACGGAAGTGCCTTTATCTTTTTCAGACCTCACCATGTGCCTCTCTTTAGATGTTTTGTACAGAATCAAATGAAGTATGCAGGGCAATTAGGGTTCATTAGTGACCGTAGGCCCTCCTGCTTGAACTCTTGGCAACTGTTTCTGATCACTGCCCTCTGCCACTGCGACACAGCTGTGTAAAGGGATTTTGTCTGGCTGCATCTGCTTTCTACGGTGTGCAGCTCCTACCAGCACAGTGAACATTTTAGCTACCACTTGCTTACTGCTTTCTTCTCATTAACCCCTCTTTCCCAGGATGTCTTTGCATACCTCAAACAACAAGTGTATCTGCATCGACCTTGTCTGCCAGTTCAGCATCATCCACTATCAACCACTGACTAATAGCAATAACAAAAATATCACAAATCATTTTTCTTCACAATCCCCCAGCATTTCTAGGCCAGGCTTAATTATAGAAATATTAAATTCATGTATTAAAAGTTGATTAAAATTTCTATTAATAGGGTATTTTAGAAATCACCACCAAATATCATCCTATGAGTATACTATGAAGTATCCTATCTAAAATCAATTGTGTTTCATTCTTACAAAATATTGGGGGATGTAACTTATCTTCATCTGTACTGCTTAAGTGATTCTGATGATGCACAGTTCACATTTATATCAGGGAGAAATACAGCCCTGTTATTAGATTTACTTAGTTTTCTATAAGATCTTATCCCTCCCTGTGGGAGAAGAAAAAGCTGTCCAGGCGGGCTCTGTATAAAACATGTCTGCATCATGGTGCATTTGGAGGACAGAATGAATTTGAAGTCCAAGTTTAGCTGAGTACGAATCTTGGATAGTTTCACTGTTATCCAGAAGTTGTAAAAGCTAGTATTGAAGCGTTCTGTCAACTGACAACAGGATGCTGAACTTGTAAAGACGAAGGAACAAAAAGAATGATTCATTTCTCAAACAGATATTTGTTACATTCAGCTAAGTCCTTGGATATCAGAACAAAGTGAGAGCAAATGGGAGAGAACCACCCAGCAATATGTTTTAGAAGTTGGTTAACAGCTTGCTAGAATCAAAAATCACTGAAAGAAGAGAGTCACACACAATACAGTTAGAGACAAGGCCCAGCAGTTCTAAGGTCTCCACGTAGCTCTGCTCATTCCCAGCTGGTAAGAGCAGTCTGAAATGGCAGACAGAGGTACGCTGGAACTGAGCCATCTGTGGTTCCTGTGAGCCTTGGGATTTTATGAAACTAAAAAACTAAGCAGGAACATGAACCTGTGAATCCACCTCAGATGTGCCATAAAACCTAAAGACAGAACCCAAGACAGGTGCTCAGAATGGACCCAAGGATCCCATCCGCTCAAGCCTTCTGGGGACCTGGTGTCTTTAACAACATCCTGTTGGGAGTGCAGACATTACCATGACCTATCCAATATCCTGGGGATCCTAAATAGAGACCTTATGTCACTCATTCCCAACTGCTGTGTTCGGTTGGGAACTATTGCGGCCAGCAGTTCCTAGTCTTCCTATCTTCTTACTGGCTTTTCACCTTTATATCTTACCTAACAGTGGCTGCTGTGTTTCTTCTATTCAGTTAGGATATTTTACCATCATCAAATGTCTAGAGGTTAGAGTGGGCTGGGCTGTGCATATACAAAAATTGTCATTAGCATCCCCAGCTGTGCCTACACAAGCATGATCCTTTTGACATTTCTCTCCTTGACTTCAGTTGAAGTCTTGTCTTAATGCTGATTTCCTATCTTCTTTCCTCCTAATCCACTGAGCCTAAATATGATACTGTGTACACCCACATCCTCCAAACAGTATATTTTATAATTCTATGCATTTAATTCAACTCTTATATTACTTGAACTTTTATATTAACCTCTTAGAACTATATCCCTTACTGTATGCTCAGACGTGTATATGCTTTCATAAGCAAATGCCAAGATTCTGTGACATATCTCTGTAATGAGCTTAACAGTGGCATTTTTAAAGTAGAAAACACTTAAAATTGTGCTTCAGGGAGAGTGCTCAAATATTTCTGGGACAAACATTGACGTATTTGCACCAGGTATAGCTGTACAAAGTGGAGAAATGTATTGCTAAGAGGCATGGCTGAAGAAAGGAAAACTCAAAACCACCTAATATCACAATCATTAGCACACTAGGGAAGCATATGTCTATGTCTTCCTGTGAACCATTGTAATCTACAAGTAATTTTAACAGAATAATACTTTTAATGACATTTTAATTTTTGTCATGTAAAAATTCTTGAGAAACCAGTATCATATATTTAGAGGTAAAAATGAGGTTAGTTTTTGTTTAAATTACTGCAACATAGTGGGTTATATATGTGATAAACAATTGAATATTTCTAACCTTAGGAATGTATTCTCATTCTTTTATTGTTCTTACTCCCTGTTCTCAACTGCTTAAAACATTCTTCATGAGAGAAATTAATATCAGCCATAAATATATCTTTAATTCATATAATTGAGGTATATAGTAGTGGCGGTTATTAGGTTAATTATCAAGGTATTTGTTTTTCTGAAAAGTACATGGTTGACTCCAGTAGAATTTCAGGAACCTTGCTTTCTAGAAAATATTACTGAAATGTCCTGGGAAGAAGTTGCCAATGGATTTCCCATGCAGAGGAAATATGAAGTGTTGTAGTTACAGGTACATGGACCATGAAAAATAAGGAATTCAATCTTGGCTTTTTGACTAAATAGTGCAGATATTGATTACGGTACTGGAAAGCAGGTTAAATACTCCAATTGATTATTTAGAGAATTTAAGAAAATATTATAAGTTTTCATGCCATCTTCTGTATAAGGCATGGTGATTTACTCCCTTCTGTGGTTTTGTATTAAGATACTGAAGGGATGAAAAAATATGCCTAATATTGCAAATTCTGTATGTCACCTCTATGTGTTACCTGCATAATTTCTGCATGTTTGCCTTAGGACAGTTACTATATGGTGTAGTATTTTAGCTCTTTGTGGATAAGCACATTAGTTCTAAGGAGAGGGATATGTGGTAAAGTTGGACATTCTTTACATAGAAAAAGCATGTACCTCCAAAAAGAGCTTTAGCTGATGATTCTGGCATTGCAGACGTTATGAGAAAATATGACTTCAGAGGTTACCTTTCTGCCATTGCTTTTCCACAGCAATGGCCTGTCAGAGGCTCTGGCTTTGTAAATGGCTGGAGCTGGCAGCCCACCATCACTTACGGGCAATTAGGTCTTCATTACAAATTAATGAAGTGGTAATTGCTCCCTGCAACCTTCCTAGTGAAAAGCATGCTGCTGTTGTTTGCATTATCTTCAGGCAATTCATAATTCTCTATTCGAGAACTTGTGATAGCTTGCCAAATTAAACTACAATAAGAATTTCATAATTAAAGTCATATTTTACATCAAATTATGAAAATCTCTGCAGAACATGCTGTTTGAAGTTCGGCCACATATGGCTTATCGTAAAAAAAAAAAAAAAGATTTGCAAAGGATTCATTGATCAAAGTAAACATTCCTTTATTTTTATGAGGAACATTAGATTTAAAAATTTTTTTTTTCAATTCACAATGGCATGATCTAACTCTATAAAGACACAGAACATTCAGAGCGGAGTTCCTATTTAGTGTAGAACACTACGACACAACATTCATATCTGACAACAGAGGTTTTAGGAACACCGAGTGCAGGCATTTTCCCTTATAAAATTAAAGGCATGTTGTAAGTTTCCTTTAGCTATAGCTTGATGGCTATAGATGCTTTGGCATGAAATCATCTAGTTCCTTCGTATGAGGAACCAAAAAGTCCTTTGTATGAATTTACTCTTAAAAGATTCGTATGCAAGCCATATATGCAATGAATGTTTGAGATGTTCTTGGAGATGATATTTAGTTACGGTGATTAGGTTGTTTGTTTTAATTGATCTCAATTGTGAGGAGGTTTGGGAGTCACAGGACAATTGGTTTTCATCCTGGGGACTGAACCAAGGTCATGAGCATTGGTGGCAAGCACCTTCACTTGAAGAGCCCCCTCAACAAATCTTAAAAATGATTATAAAAATATAATGCGGGTATTTACTTTCCTTATATAAGAGACAAACATCTATGTTATTTCTAAAGTAGTCTACAGTACTACCAGTATTTTGAAGGTATTGTGGTTATCACAATGAAGTTAAGCCATTGTTTTCTCAAGAAAGTTCATGCTCATACTTCTACATTCATCTTAGAATGTATTAAAAAGAGCTTCTGCTGTGTGCTCCGATTGTTTCATAATATTGTGGGCATGAAAGAAAAGAAAATAATTCAAATTGTGACTCTCACACTTGCAAGGTGTGCAAATATTTTCTGACAATTTAAGCATCCTAAAATAAATGATTTGTATTGCTTCACTTACACTTAAACGTTAAATAATAGTCTTCATTTTTCCTTTTATTATAAATACCTATTTTTTTTACTGTAGTATATCCTGATTATAATATTCCTCCATGTACTGCTCCCAGTCCCTTCCATACCCTTTCCATCTGGTTTCACCTCCTTTTTGTTTCTTACTAGAAGACAAACAGTAATGTAAAACACAATAAACAAAAGTTCTATATCAGAATTGGACAATACAAACAAAAGGGGAAAACCCACAAGAGAAGGCTCAAGAAACTGAGAACTCAGGACGTTCATAAAGTCATTAAACTAGAGCCATAAAGCCATCACATACATATGAAAAGCTTGTTAGGTTAAAAAAAAATTATATATATGTATATATATGCATGTGGTCATCAAATTGGCAATTTCTTCATAATTAGGGATTGGGCATATGCTCACTTCATTTACCTTTAGGAACCTATGTGCTGCGGGCCCACCCAGGCCCTGCACACACTACCCCAGTGTCTCAGAATCCCTATGTGCAACAATTATGTGCATCCAGAGGGCTTCATTTCTCAGTGTCCTACACCATCTCTTGCTCTTACTCTTTACCACCTCCAATTCCATGGGGGCTCTCTGTGCCCTGAGAAGGGGATTTGATGACATTATTTTATTTAGGACTGAGTGTTTCAAGGTCTTTTCCTCTCTGCATAATATCTAGCTGTGGGTCTCTGTTCTTGTTTCCACCTGCTGCTAGAGGAAACTTCTCTAATGATGGTACAAGGACTGATCTATGAGTATAAACACATATTATCACTACTTTATTTTGCTTGTTTTAGAATCATACTATTTGATTTTATCCTAGGTTCCTAGGATTTCTAGTGTCAAGCTCATGGACACTCAAGCAGTGTCAGGTACACATTCTACTTTGTGGAGTATGCTTTCGGTCAAATCAGGTATTGGTTGATTACTCCTACCAACTCTGTAGCAGAATTGTCCTAATGTACCTTCTAGGCAGGAAGCCATTGTAGATCAAAGGGTTTGAGGCCAGGTTGGTGCTTATGTTTCTCCTTTGGTGTCATGCAGATAATTTTCCTGAACCAAACAATAGAATGGAGGGGCAATGGATCTATGTGGGTACCACCTCTCCTTCTCCTTCTCCCATGGGCTGTGTAGGTGCCTGTCATCAGAAATAAAGCTTTGCCATCAGAATTTGAAAAGAAGCCTTTAATATTAACAACAAATTGGATTTCTCGGGTGTCTTACAGGGGCTCCTTTAGCTAACAACTCAATTAAGTTGAAATCAGATGTCTGTATTAGAAACTATCTTTGATGAACACTCGGGGCTCTATCTCCCCTATATATATATATATATATATATATATATATATAGTTTTAGGGATCTTCTACTATACTAGGTTTCCATACTAATCCTCACATCTTCAAATGACCGTTAGTTGGAATTGTTCTCACATATTCATTATTTGATCCCTTCTTCTATGACCTTCTCTAGTATATCTTTTCATTTCTGTCTTCCTTCAGTCCATCCACAAATATGTGTTCAATTTTCCTTTCCTGGGGAGATCTATTTGTCTACTTCCAGATATTTATGCCTAACTTTTGTTGTTCTACAGACTGTGGCTTGGTGATCATTACTTAACAATGAATATTCACAAATAAGCAAATACATACCATATTTGTCTTTCTGTGTCTAGGTTGCCTCATTCAGGATGACTTTTCTCTAGTTCTATCCATTTAACTTTAAATTTCCTGATGAAAAAATTTTAATGCCTCAGTGCAAAATACCCTATTTTCTTCATTTTTTTGGTGTGGGAGAACTAGGTTATTTCCAGTTCTGGGCTTTTATGAATAGAGCTGTAGGGAACATATTTGAGAAAGTGCTCTTGTTCTAGAGTGAAGCATCCTTTGGGTATATGCCTGACATTAGTCCAAGTTGATCTTGAGGTAGAACAATACTTATCTTCCAAAGGAACCACATTATTGACTTCCACAGTGGCTGTGGAAGACAGAACATCACCAGCAATGACTGTTTTTCTTATTTCACATCCTTACCAAGATGAGGTGTCACTTGTTTTATTGATCTTGCCCATTCTAATAGCTGTAACATGATATCTCAAAGTAGTTTTTATTTGGATTTCCCAGATGTTGAACATCTCTTAAAGTCATTCTCAGCAACTCGAGTCTCCTTATGAGCATTCTCTGTTTATTTCTGTGTTCCATTTTCAAATTGTGTTATTTGTTTACTTGACTTCTAGTATTGTGTTTATACATTTTGTATATTAGTCCTTTAATGAATGTGTACTTAGTTCAAACCTTTGCCCTTCTGTGGGCTGCTGCTTTATCCACATGGCAGTGTTTTCTTTGCCATACAGAAGTTTCTCATATTAATGAAGTCCCATTAAATAAATATTCATTGTTCATCTTAATAACCATACCAATGTTGTTCTGTTCAGAAAGTATTTTCCTGTGCCAGTGAATTCACTTTTTATTCTATTAGGTTTAGTATATCTGATTTTATGTTGAGATCTTTGAGCCATATGAGTTTTGTTCAGGATGGTATGTATATACTTTTACTTCTTCCTTTGAATCCTCTTGGTCTTTTCAGGTTTTTGTTGTTCATATGTTTTTTTTGGTGTGTGTATGTGTGTGTGTGTGTGTGTGTGTGTGTGTGTGTGTGTTGAGAGAGAAATTTAAGAACATATTATAATGAACACCATAGAATTGATCTCCAAGATTTAAAATTTCTTTAACTTTTTTTTCATTCTAAAAATCAAATAAGGGACTTTGTTCATTATTGACAAGATTCTACTATGGACCCACATGCCTAGCACTAATAATAATTTCTTATGGTTTTTGACTCATTTTTGACATCTTTATAAATTACATGAAAATTAATGTTTCATTCATTTCTCAGTAGTCTTTTTAATGGAGTATTACAAATATGAATAGCTCAAAATTTAGTAATTATATTCTAGAATAAAAGTCTACATTTGTCCTAGAACAACAGATCCATTAGACTGACAAATAAATTGTAACAAAATTATGATTGAAACATTGGTCATCATTCATTCAAAGTTTTATATGGTCAAATGTTCAACTTCATATAATGACTTATTACATGGCCTTTTCTTAAATTTCTAAAAATCTTGCAGTATAAGGCAAATGTATTCATTCATTTATGAATTATTTTGGGTCACTGAATTTACCAAATCTTGCCGATAACAAACACATCTTAGAAGTGCATAGCATAGAAACCGCTTCGTGTTTATGCTGTATTTCTTGTGATACCTTGGCTCTCAGCATGTGTTGGCCATCACTCCACTTACATCACTAATTCTGCCTCTCTTTTTTGCTTTGACACTTCAGTGGGAAGAAATCAGTGGCGTTGATGAACATTACACACCGATCAGGACTTACCAGGTGTGCAATGTCATGGATCACAGCCAAAATAATTGGCTGAGGACAAACTGGGTACCCAGAAACTCAGCTCAGAAGATCTATGTGGAGCTAAAGTTCACACTGCGGGACTGTAACAGCATTCCATTGGTTTTGGGAACTTGCAAGGAGACCTTTAACCTGTACTACATGGAGTCTGATGATGATCACGGCGTCAAATTCCGGGAGCATCAGTTTACGAAGATTGACACCATTGCCGCTGATGAAAGTTTCACTCAGATGGATCTTGGGGACCGCATTCTGAAACTCAACACTGAGATTAGAGAAGTGGGGCCAGTCAATAAAAAGGGGTTTTATTTGGCCTTTCAAGATGTTGGTGCTTGTGTAGCCTTGGTGTCTGTGAGAGTGTACTTCAAAAAGTGCCCGTTTACCGTGAAGAATCTGGCTATGTTTCCAGACACAGTGCCCATGGACTCCCAGTCCTTGGTGGAGGTTAGAGGCTCTTGTGTCAATAATTCCAAGGAGGAGGATCCTCCCAGGATGTACTGCAGCACAGAAGGCGAATGGCTCGTCCCCATTGGCAAATGCACTTGCAATGCTGGATATGAAGAACGAGGGTTCACATGCCAAGGTAAGAGCGTTCTCCTTTCTTTATAGTTGAATTTGTCTCCTGTGAGTTTATTTATTATAAAGTAATGAAAATGAATTAATCTGATCTGCTCTCACTGGACAGCACAGCGAGGCTCTGAATGAGCAGTCAATTCATATGCTAAATTACCCCATTGATGTGTTGATTCATGATCTGTTGTGAAATATTAATGGGTATAACTCTTGATTTCCAGGCTGCACCCTGGAGAGGTGTCATATGTGATCTTTTTTCATTGTATTTTAATTCATTTAGTTAGTTTAGAGGATGCATACCTACCATGGTACATTAGAATTAATGTATTAAGGCTGTTTAAGGAAGTGAGATCTTTTGTTAAGATTTTAATCCTGGTTATCAAACTCAGGTTACCAGTGAAGTAGGCACCTTTAGAGGCTGAGCCATCTTCCTGGTACAGTGTGTCTTTTTTGATGTTTGCTTGTTAGCTAATGATGGATGGTGGTCTGAGTGCAGCAACTCAAGTAGAATACATCTGCTTTTTTTTTTTTACATAAAAGGTGAAAACATATTTGGTACTCAGCTAAATTAATTATAACAGAATTAGATATTATGGTGATTATAATTTGTTTCATTTATTCGATAATGTTTTTGTAATATTTAGAATGTATGTTGGGTTCCTCAATAAAAGTTGGCTGCTAAGAAGATGCTTAAACATCACAAGAAAACCATTTTATTTAAAAATCCAAGGCTGATGTATTTGTATTTGCTTTTTGTGGTATTATTTGTTGTTGTCCGGTGAGGAGAGAATATGAAGTCCCATGGATAGGGAAGCAGGAAGACTCTGGTGAGAAGTTGGGAAAATATAATAAATATTGTATTAAAAATAAAGACATTTTAAATATTCTAAATTGTAAATAGATTATCTGTCCCCAATATTTTATTTTTCTATTAACTTAGACATTAAACATAATTTTCTTGAGCTTATATAATGTGTATTTTATGTTTTAAATAATACTAGAAAACCTGAATTTTGGCATCAATCTGAGTTTTTAAAAAAATGTGTATTAAATATAAAATGACTAACATATTTTTCATATAAAATTATACATACATCAAACATGTTGGATTATAATCCTGTTACAATCAAATTTTCAGTATGTAATTAGGTAAAGTTTGTGAGCAAGAGGACGCTGAAAGTATTAATTACATTGAAGGCTACAGTATAGAGGAAAATATTAGTTTGCAGTCATGTGGCATTTGTTCATTTTCACGCTTTCATCTGCTGTAGACTCTCTTTAGAGAAACGTCTGTCACTCAGTTTATGAGTGTTCAGCAGTCACCATTCAGAAGTCCATGTGAAGAAATGATGCACCCTGGTCTCAGGAATAGTAACCAGTGCTCCTAACCACTGAACTATTCTTCTAGCCACTGTTTGCATTTAGGAATTTTTTTAAGCTAATGCATCGTTCTAACCTTTATTTTTGTTTTGTATCTCATAGCTTCAGTTTACATCTTAGTGCAGTTGTGTTGACATGAGATAGGCAAACAAAGGGTTGGACCCAAAGACTAAGGTCTCAATGTTAGCCACAGTGCATTCTTTTTTTGCCTAATGGTGACAGAAAAGGAGAAATTGAAGTGTATATATTTTATGGGTGTGGCTGAAGAAAAGGTCTTAAAGCATTTGCACAAAACAATGAGGAGAGCAAATATGAGCTTCATATGCATCTCTTTATTTCTGATGTCACTTTTTGTCTTCAGAATTTTAAGAATGATTTGTTACTTTAAAAAAATCACCTTTGGGTTCAGGAAGCTATGTCTGGGTGGCAACTAATAAAATCTGGATTTACATATTGTTGAGAAACTTATACCTGTGAAACAGTCTGTGAAACGCAATTCAGTACGTGTTCCTCTCTTTACTTCCACTTTCTATTTTATTATTATTCTACTAGTGCAATATAAGAATATGCTAGACACAGGAGAAATGTAGAAGAATAAATCATCAGATCTACTTTCCAGGAGCTCACAGTCGACTTAGATTTTAGAGAAGCATAAATTAATGATATTAGTAGAAGGCAGACAAATAAGTCTTCTGTCCTGTGCACAATGAGTCTTGACAATATATTAGAGGAAGACATTCATATTAAAGATTTCAGAACTAAACATAAAATTGCTAATTGTGGCTTTATGTTCTTTTCATACTCATACTTATTTGCTTACAAACTATTAAAATAGGAAGGAAAATAAAAGAGTTGTCCCTAGAGAATCTTCCATATTCCAGGAGAGCGAGCCCACATTTGTTACCACATCATTGTACTACAGAAGACACACGTCAATGGTTTTATGTCAGACCCTTTCACAGAACGGTTTTCAGAAACATTCAAATTTCACTTCTAAGCCATTTCCTACCGTAACTAATGTAGTATGCCAATTATTCCTTCTAATCTAGACAGTTAATTAGGATCCTTAAGGTTAAGTGATATGAATGACAAGAATGTGGCAGGACAATTACACCAATATAAAGGTTTTGTTTTTAATAAACACATCCATTAATTTTTAATAGAAACAAAATAGCAATCTCCAGAGCCTAAATTACTAGTATGGGATTTTTAGCGTACATAATTTATATTTTTATGACAATCCAGTTTTTATGTACTATTAAACATTATTAGATAGCATCATTTTGACCGTGGATTTAAATCAACCTTTACTGAGTCATTAAGATGTGCCAGCTTGCAGGGTGAACATTAGAAATAAAATCACAAATACTATCATTGACAAAATGTATATGTTAGGGCTGCAAAGATGGCTTAGTAAATTACAGTGTTCGCTGCTGTCCTTGCAAAGCTAGGTTTCAGTACCTATGATGGGTATACTATATCCTTTTGTCTACAGTATCAGGTCATTAGACTTCCTCTTCTAGCCTATTCATGCACATGTAGCATACGTACACACACACACACACACACACACACAGAGAGAGAGAGAGAGAGAGAGAGAGAGAGAGAGACAGAGAGAGAGAGAGAGACAGAGAGAGAGACAGAGAGAGAGAGAGAGAGACAGACAGAGAGAGAGAGAGAGAGAGAGAGAGAGAGAGAGAGAGAGAAAGAGAAACTCCTGAAATTAAAATGTATTTACATTTGTCTTGTCTTAAAAAAAATGTCCATCAGTGCCTAGGAGAGAAAATAGAAATAGAAAAACCCATTAGAAACATAAATGACATATAGCTCAGCGAGTCCTTCCATCCCAGTTCTCTGCAGACAAAGCAGGTCAGTTGTGATAACTATGAAGTCAGACAGAGTTACTCTGTGTGTTTCAGATTAGGCTGGGCTGTGTAATGAGATTTTGTCTCAAACTTAAAAGGACAATAAAATCAATTAACAAGGACTCTGGAATGTGATCTATTGGTGCTACTATAAAAAAGAGATTGGTGAGGAAGAAAAGTTATAAGATATCCAAACTCGCAGCATTAGGGTGCAATATTATGTGGCCAATCTTTCTTCTTTTCCCCTTTTATTGGCAAGTCTGAAAAAAAAAGATTCTTTTCTCATACAATATATCCTGATTATAGTTACCAATCTCTCCATTTGCCCACTTCGTCCCCTCACATATCCTCTTTGATCAATTTCCTTTTGTCTTTCTGTATGAACAAAGAACTTTCTTGTTTCATATCTTGTCCTTGTCCCTTTGGGAGGGTCCAAAAGATGAAGTCCAGGAAAGCTGAGAAAATCATGCACCTCATAGTTCAGTGGTTGTTCAGAGGCAGAAAATAAGACAGGAAGAACATATTGACAATAAAAGCAACTTTTCAAAAATCGTTTGCCAAGCAAAGTATGAAAATAAAATTTATATTCCAGAGAATAACAAACACTTACTACATTTAATGAGGAGATTGATGGATATATGAAGCACAAGCCTCAGCATAAACCTTTGAGGACTAGGGGAGGATGCGGAAGGAAGGTAATAACTCACACAACAACTGGGCTTCTCAGAAACTCTTCTAGAGACCCAGCTCTGTTCAAGTCAGCCAGGACTCACATTTAACAGATGAAGAAACTGTTACATCTCTTTTCATGTGCAATGGATGAAATTTAAGTCTTGCCTGGACCTCATTCTAGTATTAAGATAAATTACTACCTCAGAGCTAGAATGTTATTCTACTACACGCAAGGCTTGGCTTTAACCCAAGCACTACAAACTAATAAAAATAAAAATAAAGAAATAATTAAAAATTAATGAATTTAAATACACTAAATATAAAATAAATTTGTAAATTAATATATTTTTCTTGTAGCATTTAGTTTCCTCTTACAATTATATTCAGCACATATCTTCACCAGCTTTTGGGCAATTTCTCAAATCTTGCATTGATTCCAAGGAAACACTATGGTCCTTTTGTCTGTTTTCCTTTTTTAATCCCTGCTAATGAATTGTATTATCTGCAACTGTTTTATTATGAAAAAAGAAAAGAGAATGCTGATGGATTCTTATATGGTCAATTAATTGCATTTGTGGTAGATACCAGGACATTGCTATAAATACTCCTGTTAATTAAAAATTTGTTTAGACTAATTGTACCAAGTGCCTTATTAATGTCACCGAGGCATCTGTTGCTCTGTTCTGTATCTACAAGCTCATTGTAGAATGTTAACTTTGTTCTGTGATCTGCTACATCAGATGCTTAATAGAAAAGTGTGTTTCATAGGATATTCCAAGACAGCTAGGCTTTTTATGACTGTTCAAAATTATTTTCTCTACTGATGACTTAAGATACAAACTTTCCCTCTTGCCTCTTTTCTGTGCCAGCTCAGAAAGTCTTAGAGCAGCTGTCAGGTTTCAAGTAACTGGGTGATTTAAGGATTCATTTTGCTGATTAGAAGAAACTCGAAAGTAAAGACTTCACTGGAATATTTTTAGTGCTTTTTGAGTCCATGCGCACAGCCATAGGCACTGTCTAGAACTTCAAAATGCTTTGATACTTGAAAAAATATGAAAAATGCAGTCCCATAATTTCCAAAGAGGAATATCCTTGAGGAGAAACGCTATAAATATCTCTTTTGACACTGTGTTCTCAGAATTGAGCAAAGACTGAGCAGATTCTCAACTTCAGGCTGATAGGATGAAAATAACTGTGTTTTCTGTCAACTGAGCAGTGTTCCCATGTGAGTCCTCAAGAGAACTTTGTTCATACCATTTATTGTAAACCTTCTAGGATATTTTTAAAATTACACAAATAAAGCTTTGGTTTTACTTTGTTTGAGCACTTTCTCTGTTAGGCAAGATTGATGTATAATTATTAAAACGTAGAATCATCTAAGCCAGGGCAGGAAGAAATTTGAATATTTTAGGAAGAAATAATGACATCATTTGAAATAATTTAATCTTATATATTTTGATGAGTGTTTTATTTTCTACAAAAATCAATCACTGCTAAACTTATTTGTATATACAACGAAGAACTAGTATCTTTTGAAAACTTTTCATACTTGCAAATTTTATTCATGTTTGCTTGCAGAGTTCCCAATAACAGCACTGGTGCTTCCTCTATTTAATTTTTAACACAGGAATTAACTTATGTAGAACTGATGTCTTTAACTTGAATTATTTACATTATTCCTCTTTTTAAGATGGTAGCTTCCTACTTTTATTTTATATTTAATATTTACAAAAACATATTTTTCTCAATTCAGTCAGTTTATTTTTGCTGTTAGTAACTAATAATATAAATAAGTTTTCAAATAACAAAATAAAAAGATGTTATTATAGCTTAGTAATAGCTGTAACTTGATTCTGTCCAGGATCATATGACTTCTGACAAATTTATATAAAAAGTTATTGAAATATTAACTTGAAGCTTAAAATTCACTTAACCTGTATTTGTTGTTTCACTTTTATTGAATTGTTCTAGTTAGTTAAAGGTTCTTTTTACCAGCAAGTGAGGTAGAAATGTGACTTGTTAATTTTGTAACAAAACAGTCTGATAATCTGACTAGTCATCGACAAATAGAAACACCATGATATAACTAATGAAGATCTTGCTTTTCTCACTATATAATGTTCAGCAGTTTATTAAAGATAACATCATTATTGTCACCTATCAGCATCTTTGATATACATTTCGCCTTTCTTCCCCATTTCATTACTTGAATAGTAAGATAACCCCCATTTGGTATTTTTTTTTTTTTTTTTGTTAGCTCTTAATGGTCTTGACAAGTAAAATATTATCAATGGATTTATTTAACTAAGCATTTATTATCATCCCATCATTATACAGTTTCCATCAAAGAGCATGGTTTTCCTTTCAGTAGAAATTTCATTTTTGCCTGGGGATATGGCTTAATATACAGTTCATGAGTAGCATGGGCTGCTAGAGTCAGAGGGTTCTGAGTTCATCCCAGAGAGATGAAGAAGTTAGGGGGGAGAGAGAGAGAGAGAGGGAGAGGGAGAGAGAGAGAAGGAGAGAGAGAGAGAGAGAGAGAGAGAGAGAGAGAGAGAGAGAGAGAGAGAGAGAGAGAAAGAGAAAGGACAAAGACACAGAGTGACAAAAAGACAAAGACAGACAGACAGACAGAGACAGAGACAGAAAGATAGAGACATAGACAGAGACAGAAAACACACAGAGGAGACAGAAAGAAAGAGGGAGACAGAGTCAGAGACAGTGAGACAGAGATAGAGAGAGAGACAGAGAAAGAAAATGAGAGCTCAATTTTAGTCCTACAAAAGTTATTCTACTTAACCTTGGATAATTTTCTCTGCTGTTAACGTTAATGTTATTTTTAAACTTACTCTAGAAAATTCTATACAAATACGCAATATATCTAAACTATCACCACTTTCACAATTCCTCTAGCCCACCCCACTATCTCTTTACCACCTTCATTTCATTTTGTTAGTTTTTCACCTTAAATACCAGTCACTCTGTAATTATCTCATATATTATTTGATCCACTGCCATTTTTTGCATAGTATGAGCCTTTTCAATGAATTATTCTAAATATTTTATAAATTAATAGATGGAAATTTTTATTGTCCATTCAGAAACCGAGATTTGAAATGATATGATATAGTCTTATCATAAAAAATAAGCAAGTATGTTTAAAATGTGATTAAAATATGTTACAATGGGCAAGATATTAATGTTCAAAAGCACTAATACTATTTTTAAAGCATGCTTCTCTCATAGCCTGTGCTGTTAAAGAGGTTGGTTGGACATAAGGTCTTTGCTTTGAAGGAATTTTACAACTCAGACATCATGAAGACAAGGGCACATGTTTTGAAGGGATCGATTTGACTGTGGGAGAAAGCCTTACCTTGTTTTGTTTATTCTACATGCACAGTCAGAATCCATGAAATACTGTAAAAATAGTGAAGAAATTAAATGTTATGGGAAGTATGTGCCATAATATCTCACATGAATAAATACGTAATCTACAGAAAATATTCGATCAAATTATGTCACTGTACTACCTAGAGAGTAATCAAGGAAAACCCTTTGTAAATAGAGAATAGTAGCAGAGGAGTATAATTGATTTATGATTTCTTATGGTATCAAGATTTATCTTTTGAGTCTTGCTAATGACAAACAATATAAATTTTATGCTTATAGGTGTATCCTTAGGATATTAGAAATATATGTGAGTTCTTTTTTCTTTATAGATTACAAATCATATTTTTAAAGTAGTCAGAGATAATTTAATTGCAAACATATGTAGTAGGTGCACAACCATGGTATACTTGAGAAAGTGAAGCTTAATGTAGCTATTCAAATACTTCATACTACTCAAGGATTAGCAATGTACACTACAAATAATCTTAAAATTTTGTAGGAATTCTACAAATGTTAGGAACATTAAACACAACTTTTAAAACGTTTTCATTTGGTTCTATATTCTCTCTGTATGTCTCTCTATCTCTGTCTCTCTGCCTTTCTCTGTGTGTCTCTGTGTGTCTCTGCCTCTACCCCCCCACCCCTGTGTGTGTGTGTGTGTGTGTGTGTGTGTGTGTGTTTGTGTGTGAGTGTGCAAGGTGCACCTATAGAGGTCAAGAACAAATTGCAGAAGTTGTTTCTCACTGACCACAATGTTTGTTGCAGCAACAGCGCTTGGTTCATGAGGCTTGGCAGCAATCACTTTCTCTCTGGGCTGCTTCTTGAGGGTTAGCTTTAAATACATAATAATAAACTACATAAACTCAGAGATAAAAGTGATAACATAACTCTTCTTTATTCCAACCTGTAAATGATAATAAAGGTCTCTATGTAAGCATTTTCTTGATATCTAATATAGAACACAAAATTTCCTATGAAATAAATGTAGGGCAATTGCTCTTTGAGTAAACCTAGCTTCTGTTTTGTTTATTATTATCACCTCTTTTATTGTAATCACTGCTGCTATGGTTGCTATTAATAATATGTAAAGTTCTCAGAGCTTTCAGAGGCTCTTTATGTCCTAGGATTCAAAGGTGTAAGTAGTAACTGAATTAAATCTTTATTAGTAAATGTGTGACCTTTTGAAAGCATTTTATTTGAGTCATGAACCAAACACACAGGAACAGTATTCTCTGTGGGCAACCTATATGATGAAAAATCTCTGCAGTTTAGAATTACTGGAAATAAATTGTTTCCATCACATAACTTCCATTTATTTCCAAAGGACATCCAATTTTTTTGCATAACACTGTCTGAATATTTGTAAGATATAAACTCATCTCTAATGGATTTGACCTCTCCAAGGAAAAGTATATATATATCAGTTCTTATTGAGAACCCAAATAGTGGCTATGTTCAGTATAAAAAGAGAGGTATCTTAATAAATAGTGTTTTATCTAATAGTTCATGAAAGTGTCACAGTAATTTTCAATTAAATACACTGTAATGGTAACAAGTTTTGAAATGTCTTTGTTTTATCTTAATCTGCTTCACATGAGTGACTTTCTATAGTTCTAATGTGCTGAATGCCATTTTTTTAAGTATGTTTTATTAAGTGTATGCCCTATTTGTCTTCTGTAAGGGACATATGAATTTTATCTGTTGCCTCTTCTAACTATTCAAGGTTTATGAAGAATCAAATATTCTAAATCATGAAGATCAAATGTTGTAAATCATTTGAAACTCATGCAACAATTATAGACACAGGTCAATAAACACACTTTCCAATTTATTGAAGTTTAAAATGAACTTTTTCCAAAGTGAGAGAAATCAAATAATGTGAAAATTACATGGGAAGCTGTGTCCTTTCCCTTCAGGTTTTTGGATTCTGTGAGACGTGTTGATAAGTGTTTTCCAAAGGCTGCTTTTGTCCATCCTGGCTCACCAAATGCTTCCACCTTGGCTCCAGTGGTTTCTCGTCCTCAATTCCGCATGTGTTTAGAGTTTTGACGGTCCCTCAGTGGTTACAGAGTAGAATCTATAAGAGCTAATGAGGGTTAACCTTACAGCTGTGGCAGCTGACATTGAACATTAATAGAGAACAATTGTCACTAGAAGGGTAACTTTGGATAACATTTGCTAAGGGTTTTTTTTTTTTCAAGTAAGAACCACTTGGAAAATATGAGGTGCTTGCTAAGAAGGCAGTGCGCATGCTCTTCTGCTGTGATGACGCATCTTTCAGGAAGTGGATAAAACATCCTGTTTACAGGTCATACTGTAGTCAACAATGGGTGTATGATTTAGGAACATATCATTAAAAATGGAATTTGATTATGTTTTCATTGCCAGCAATGCAGTGTGGATCTGTTGCTCTTCTATCAGAACACAGTTCTGTTTCTAATCAGACATATCAGTGAGAGGAGACCTGAGCATCTCATAAAGATGTAGAACTCAGAACCAACCAAACATCAGATAATAGACTTTGTATCATACAAATAGTCAAGGAATATGGAGATGGTTTAGTGTGTAAGAGTGCTTGTTATGAATATATGGGGACCTGGCTTCAAATCCCAGCACCTACTCATAAAGCCTGACCTCATTGAATGTACCTGAAACCTTAGTGCTATGGGAATAAAAGCAGGAGATGAGAGCTCAAGAGACTGTCTCAAAGGTATAAGGAAAAGATGGAGAAAAACTGCCTTAATCAGTTTTCTATTGCTGTGAAAAGTCACCATGACTATGACAATGCTCATTACAAAAAGCAATTAATTCTGGATTGTTTGCAGATTCAGAGGTATGGTTCATAATTCTTCTGACAGGGAGCTTTGTGGGCAGCAAGATATGAAGGCACACAGGCAGACATGATTACCAAGAGTTTAGCATCAGTATGTGAAGGCAGCAGAAAGAGAGAGACCCTGTCCTGGAATGAGCTTTTGAAATCTCAAAGACCAGCATCTAGTGACATTCTTCCTCCACGAAGGCCAGAAATATTAATTCCTTTCAGTGGTGCCACTCAGTAACAATCTATGATCCGATGAGGGCCATTCTCATCAAACTACCACAATCACCAATGTTTTGCTCTGCCTTCCAAATTTGCACGTCCATACACTTGTATACATGCACCATCCCATATACTTCACATTTTTATATACTCATATAAATTACATATATATGTATACACACACACACACACACACACATATATATGTATGTATGTATTGTGTAATAAAGAGCTCAGCAGTATATCAAATTACCACCTAACCCTTTTACTTCAAATATTCCATTTACTCTTCAGCTGAAATGATATGTCTCATAATAATATATCCCATCCTGTACTATGGGAAGCTTGTTGAAAAATGAAAAGCATAATAAAATAAAAATGTTCATTTAGATGTAGCAATTACTAATACTAATGTCATTGATCCTTAAAAAAAGCCTTATAAAGTAAACATCATTAGCCATAGCCTGTCAGAGTAGGACTCAGAGGACGTGCTAATTTGTCTCAGGTCACAGTGGACATTTATATATGGCTCTGAAAACATACACTTTCATTTAATAATTGTTTACTTGATAAAGTTTAATCAAGTCACCATAATATGAAAATGTCGAAGTTCTTGCTATCAAAAAGCTTAGTAGCTAATTTGATTGCTAAGAATTAAGAAGCAAAAGCACACTGCTAATGATTTGTTAAGGAGGCCAGAGCTTCCTAGTCATTAACACTAACCGCTTTCTTTAATATGTAATTAGGTAAGACAACAACACAAAAAAGATTTCACAGGGCTTTTAGTTTCTGGGCATGTGGAACTGAGTCACGCCTCTAATTACCTCTGCTTCTGTTTCCATTGCCCCTGCTGTTGCTGAGGACATGATTGATGGAAGATGATGGTGAATGGGGAACCAGCCTTCAGTAAGACACTTGCTATGTGCCCAATGTTTACGCCTGCACAATATGCCTCATTATGAGCTTGACAGATCTCCAAGTGGCAGATTGGGAATAGGTTCTGAACATGGCTGACATATCTGTCTCTCTTGTTATGGTTGTTGTTTTTTTAAAGCTCATAAAATCTATTTTATAAAAGATTATCTACATTTTTAGATATGTACACATGTGCATATATGTAAATAGACATATAATATGCACATGTAACAAAGTATGTGTATGGTTTTATGCACTACATTTAAATATGAAATATTTTCCATATGTATAAACACTTAGCACTGTATGCTTAGTATATATATTCATATTAGGTCATTAAATATGTTCTTATAAATAAACTTTTTATTCTTTGACAAATTGCTGAAATCTATTCTAAAATATCAAAGTGAATTTCAGATGATATTATGCCAATTCTCCCATTCTTATACTGTTTTGTATTGGTTTTTTGGTGGGGCAGCATACAAACCCCAACTCAACTCATGTATATAGCTTCTAAAATTTCTTGGGATAGTGTGGTAATAATTATCTCAGGTTTTAGGTGTAGCGCTGTGGCCCAACCTAAACGTACTTCCCAGGTTACTAGTGAAGGTGTTCATCAGAAGGATCATGTGTAGGTGCTTATTTCCTTGAAATAGGATAGATCACCTTCTTCTATGTTGCTATGAAAACTATTGCAAACTTTTCAGCTCACCAGAAGTTGAACCCACATTAATTGCCTTTTTTTTGATATACTTGTGAAACTCCTTTACATGTTGATATTCAAGAAATGATGTGGTTATCAAGCATTTCGTTCTATATGGCTATACACTGCTGATGAGAAACATACTGCTTCCAATGCAGCTCTGGGTAAAGATGGCCAGTGGTTTAAGGTGTTTGTGTTTCTGTGGAGAGTTGATTAGAAAATTAAGCTGGAAATAAAAGCTGCCTCTGCCCTTCATACACTTGACAGTTATTAGTAATGAAAGGGAAATGAAAACATTCATTGACTTGCTCTTTATTAAGCACAGTAGGTAAAGCAGATGAACACTTGAAAGTTCATTGAGCTGCCATCACGAAATTTAAACATCCTTTTTACTGGCTGGTGGCCAAGGTTGTGCTGTAAACTCCATGTTAGGGTCAAAATTTCATAGGAATTGTCAGAACTAAAGACACTTTTTTTGTTCCTTCTCCAGTAATAGACTTAAGACTTGCCTAGCAGGCTCCATGGAATAGCACTTGTTTGAGGTTCTAAACATACATTAAAATGAAACACAAAACAATCTAAAGATTCCTTAGCATAGAATAATGGTATCCTGAATTTGATTCTTGCTATCTTGTTTACAATAAATAATTAAAATACTTTATAATTACAGATATAGTGTTGTTATTGGTTTTGCATTTCTTTACCTAGACTATATTATAATAGTAAGAATCCACTATTAAATATTATAACATATGATTCTAAATACGAATGCATTTAGAGATAGAAACACAATTTGTTATTGTTACAGATGTCACTGTTTGTAAGATCAGAGCCTGCTCTATCTATTACCTGATACATTTTTAGAATCTAATTCTGAATCTCTACACAATTGGAAAATATCTCATGTAAATATTTATAGATCTTTTATTATCAATGACTTATTAATTTTAATTTGTGTACTATATGGATATTTACAAGAAAATATTAGTTATGAATATTATTTTTATGGAAGCATACTGTTGGATTATAAGGGCCTAACAGTGATTGCAGCCCAACTTTTAGATATTTCAGAAACATAGCATTGTTCTTTCCTACAGGAATCATTTCCCCCAAATTTATTCAAAATCTAACTTCTGAAAATAGATAAATAATCTGCTACAAGAGTCATTCTTTTTTTAACAGAAAATTTAAATTTTTGAGACCTTAAACCAGATATTTTGTAGTAACAAGAAAATGATTAAGCAGAATCTACTATATTATTGAAAATTTAGTCTCACAGGAGATTTTCTTTTGAATACAAAAGTCTATACAGAGAAAGTAATGGGAAGATGAGATGAAAGATTAATTACTTTAGTATTCATTTCTGAACAGAAAGGATGACCTCGGTGGTACTATTTTTTGACTGCAACACCATCATGAAACAGGTATTGTTGTTGCCGTCAACGTTTCATACAGCCCTCTAATTCTGAGTTAACCCAGAGCATTCCAGGATGGCAAAGTGGACAAAGCAAAGCAAAATTATGCATTACTGTGACCGTGGATTATTACTGCATGCTTCAAGAATATCTAGCTTGCTTAACAAAAGTATTATATACTATGCTATACAATGTTTTCATCACAGAAACCAAAGATGAATTGTTTTAGTGCCATACTCAGCTTCAGTTTGGTAAATCCAAGAACCTCCATTTTGTCATGTGTCTAAATTTTTCCTAACAACAGTTTACAAGTACATATCCTTCTGGGTTAGTTTCCTCACGCATAAATTGGAGAACACTAAAATTTCTATCTGCCTCATGTTTCTGCTCCCCAGGGGGAAGTCAAGAGCAAGATAAATTCAAGGTGTGCCACATGTCCTGGCACACGGACAGTGCTTAATGAGGCGTGTGCTGTAATAAGAATAAATGCTCTGATAGGGTGAAGTCAGATGTCTGAAAAGATCTTTTCCCTAGATTTTCCAGATATAAACAGTCAAAAATGTTACCCTCCAATACAAAACTAAAATAAATTGAACTAAACTATATACAATTTGTCTTATATTATATACTATTTCTGTAAGTATAAATTGAGAGAGCTTTAGTTTTAAACATATTTAGAGTTTCAACTGACCCACGGTTGAAGTTTTTTTTGCAAAATCAAATCACTTCACTTGGTATGGTCATTGGTTTTGATGGTCTGTCTACCATGGTTCTGGGTTGCTTGTTTTAAAACATTGCAAATCATACCATTCTGAATTCTTCATATATACAGAATGACTTTCCTATGCTTTTTTTAAGTAACATAGAAGAATATCAGTTTATATTCAATACCAAATAACTCATATTTTATCAATATCAATACATGAAACTTGTTCGTAACAGCTGAGAATCAATCATATTTAATCTTCCACCATTCATTCTATTGTATAAGACCAGAAATGTATTGTGAAGTATGTGTGTGTCTGTGTGTGTATGTGTGTGTATGAGGGGGTATATTTTAAAATGTATACATGTGTAGGTCAAGAAGCAGCTAATAAGGCAAGCAATCAGGGAAGAGTATAATGAAGCTGAGAGCAGATGAAGGAAAATATATGCATATGCATACACACATACATATATAATGACATAATAGGTATATATATTCACATATAATGACATAATAAGTATATATATACACATACATATCTATATATGTAATCATATAATAGGTTTGGCTCAAATTAGTTTGGAGAATCTACTACTATACTCAGGAACCTATAATATTTTTATATCAGTGTTTTGTCTGCCCAATAATGTAATTATTTTGCACATCTTTATTCATACTTGTGGTACTTTAAACATTACTTTTAAGTATTCTTATTTGCACTGAAAAATATTAGTTCCCACATTAGAAAACACAGTGTGGTTACTAATGTTAACTTTTTAAAAATAAATTGTTTCAAATTGTTCTTGTGAACTCAGTCATAGCCTCTTTCAATAATTCTTAAAATGACTTTCGCTTTAGAGGTAGTCTTGCCTTGGGAGTAAAGATATAAACTTCAGGGATCAATTCCAGGTCTCTGATTCCCCGTTTATCAGTCATAATTTCTTACATATGTGTTTCTAAAGTAAATATTAAGTTGTAGTTAGGAACTGATACATCACTAAATAATGAGTGTTAAGTCACTGCTCAGTATGTAACTACACTGATTTAAGCTCTGGAATTTGGAACAAAGTTTTTCTCATGTCTAGAGACCTTTTGTGAATAGCTGATAATCTTATTTGTGTAGGAAAAATGGATTCATCTGTTTCCCCATGATTTCAAGAAGCCTAATGTTATTCTTATTTATTTCAACTCTTCAGGAAAATTTACTGTAGTAAATCATACTGGGGATATCCCAGAACATGACGGCTATTATTTGGGGCAGTTTATTTTAATGTCCTATATCCAAGAATGACTAACTCTTGTTTAAGCTGAAAAGGTCAAATGACTTAAGCTTCCAACAATTTATTTAGCAAATTTCACATTTGCTTTCAGCACTGCGGTTCTTTTCACAAAGTACGAATATGTTCAGTCTGTAAGCAAAGTGAATTTACAAGGTTAATTATAGTGTATTCTGCATAGCACAGTCATTTTGCTCAAAGTTCAATATTATGTTTGGCGTGTGCGACAGCATTGCAAAGTGGATTTGCTGTGACTTTGACTTTGCTGTTTTTAGTTAGAAATGACTGTTCTTTTAGACATACTCCCCAGATAAAATGTCCACTGAGGGTTACTTAAATAATAAAAACAAAGACATTCCTGCTGAGAATAATTTCGGTTGTTAGTTGACATTCAGGGACAGAGCATGTATATATGGACATGTGTATTTAGTGGTTTACTGTATTAGAAAAGAAAGCACAGTATTTAAGGTGCAAACTTGCCTGGAATATTTTGAAAGCAAGTTTAGAATATAAGCATTCGAAAGCCTGCCAATACAATTAGCTAAGTCATATCTACAAGCACATCTTTGCATGTACAATGCCTGTGTCATTCATCATCATAGGGAAAATGGTGAAAAGCAAAACAATGTTATGTTGATATAAGTGAAATATTGTATGAAAAATAATGAAGCATGACATTCACAAGCTAAGTACTTTATGGGATCATAAGATTAGGAATAGGGTTTTATATATAATTTCTAACATCTATTAAGTTTAATACACTAAGTAGAATATTGTTCATAATGTAATGCTTAGAAAAATGGGTTTGGTTCTCAAAATACTTAAAATCTAGTAGAAGATTAATTCATAAACGTTTGTGGTATACACACAGTTAGGTTATTCATGTCCATAATGTTACTTCTAATTAGACTCAGAGCCACGTGGGAAAAGGAAATATGAACATGGGGAAGTGACAAATTTAGAAGAGGGTAAGTTTGAATTAAAAAAGCCTGGCAGATACCCGAGGTAATGGGGGGAAGTCTAAAATTTATCACACACACACACACACACACACACACATATATATATGTATGTATACACACACGTGTGTGTGTGTGTGTGTGTGTGTGTGTGTGTGTATGTGTGTGTGTGTAATACAGCTAAGAACACAGCTATTTAAGCTGTGGAGTTTCCAAAAAGTCTAGAAGAACACGTCTAAATCTGAAATCCATGTAGCATGTACTCAAGAGATTTAGTCTTTCCCAAGAGGTGTGGCATGCATTTACCCTCAAGGAAGTTAACTTTTGTATGAGTACTCAACTTTTGTATGTGGCACAGCTGACCTTCTAGCAATTTTATTTTATTTAAAGCTTGGCTTTAAATATTTCTCCTCCACTTCTTTTTCACACTGGCCCCTTGCCTTTTTCCCTGAGGCAGGCAATTTCGCTGAACCTTCCGACTTGCTGAAAACATTACAAAGGTAGCTTGTCTTGAGGATACAAGTACTTAAGAAGTGAGAGGTTAAAATCTTGTGTTAAACTTGTGAATAAATAAGTATAAAATTATACTCCAAGTCAACCTTTGCTTTATTCTTTGAAATTCAAGACATTTTAAATAATGTAATGATAAAGTAATGAAAATCACTCTATTATTTTGACAATTCAAGTTGAAAGAATTAGTTTTACTGAAATGAGAAAAAGGTTTCTATTTCTATTTAATTAAGCATATAAATTTTATTCTATAGTAAGGGTTAACTAAAAATGAATCCTGTCTTGGGGTTAACAGTCATATCTGTTCTTTGGGAGTGTCTAGCACATCTTGGTGAGATATGTAAGTTTAATAAAGTTTTAACACACTAAGAGGAAAATTCTAAAAGGAAAACCTAGCCTGTCCACCTATCAAAACACCATACTATAGTCTATTAACTTGAGTAACTTCTATGTTTTTAATATTTCAGGTATATACATATACATATATAATGTAATAAAAATATAAAAACATGTACATTGTTTTATTGCCACAGCATATGAAGGCATATGAAAAAACAAAAAGAAACTTTAAAGAGTAATAAATAAGAGAAATAGATTTCTAATCTTTTTTCATGTTTTCTTTGAGCCACCAGTCATAGATATTTCAGTTTGAGATTTTTAAGTATAAAAGTAAATTTTGATGTAAAATTTTTAAGGGCCCTGTAGACAGGAAATAAATGCTGAAGGAAAAACCTTTGTGCCTATCAAAGAACTTGATCAAGTATTTTTGCGTGAATCGTTCTCATACCATGTATATAAAAATTTAGATATTGTTAGGCGATTTTAATGAATATTATACCCATTTTATTATTTTTGTATTGTGCATTATAATTGCATCATCACCCCTTCCCTTTCATCTCTATCAACCCTACTGTATACCTTTCTATTCTTGTCTTTTTATTTAACTCATGACCTTATTTCTATTAATGGTTGTAACATATGCAGGTGTCTCCCCAATAGTGTGTGTGTGGGGGGGGTGTATTTGTGTGTGTGTGTTTGTACATGTACATGCATGCAAACATGTTCTTGCATACAAAAGTACATGTTCTGTCTCTATAATGTTACTGGTAGACATGATAAGAAGAATGGTAGAAAATCCAGCATGCCTCACTCCTAATCAAAGAGAACTACAGGCAATTACAAAATGCTGAAAGTGCGAGTAAAGTCTTCCTCAAAGATAGGCACACCCTGATTATCTGTGACCCACTTTGTTTTGAAATACCAACATCTATAATCAATCAAACGGAAATGATGAATTTCCAATACTTCTTCAATTTCTTCTCCTCATCATCCTCTGCTTCTTGAGATTAATATAATTACATTATTCTCTTCCTTATCCTCTCTGAATTCACTGAAATACACCTCCTCAGTTTTTTTCAATTCCATGACCTTTTATTTTTTTTAAATCTAATAGTTATTTAATTCTATTTTTCCTGCTAGAATGTAGACTAGCTATCATCTGATACTTTTCACAGGAAAGGAGAAAACTTTTATGTCACAGTGAGAAAAATGCAAATAAGAGAGTTAACTTTCTTTTATATCAAAGTGACATATTTCAGTTCATGGTTTGAGCTCCAACAACCACATGCTTTAATAGGATTTTAAAGAATAAAGTGATGGATGTTCATATGATATGTTTTTTAATTATATGTTAAAAATGTCTGGCATCAAGGGAAGGAGAGGCCTTTGGACCAGAGAAGGCTCGTTTTTCCAGTGTAGGCGAATGCCAAGATGATGAGGTGGGAGAGGGTGGTTGGGAGTGGGGTGCATCTTCATGGAAGTAAGGGGACGGGGAAGGGTTAGAAATATGGAGAAAGGGGATAACATTTGAAATGTAAATACAGAAAATATCCAATAAAATGATAAAAAATAAAAATAAAGTATTCAGAAGTTGGACAAAGACCAATTTCTGGTCAGATTTAAAAAATAAAAAACCTTGATACTTGGAGAATAGGAGTCCAAGCACTCCCTACGTATCTAGAAATTTGGGTACCAGTAATCTGTTAAATAGGGTGTACAAGAGTATGAAGAAAGAAACAAATTTATAATAAAAATAATAGTAGGATAATAAATGCTTCAAATAAAGTTAATGAAAATAATAGAGTGCTTAGTTTGGTAAATTGCTGCCTTTCAAGTATGAAGTCTTCCCATTAAAAGAATCAAGTCTTGGGATCTGTTCCTCAGGCAATAGCTTTCAGAATCACCTAACTACAGTTTGAGCATGAAGACTGTGACATAGTCAGTAAATGAATCCACCAATGGGTTCAGAATATGAGACCATCTTTAGGATGAGAGAGAACAAGGATAAAGGAGTCTGGTTGAAAGAACTGCATCTGTGTGTATGTGCCCTTGAAAGGTGTGTCATGTCCCTTCCTGTCCCTTTGTCTTTGTTTCCTGTCCTTATGAGGTGAGCTGTTTTTCTTTAGTGTATATTCCACATCCTGCTGTTCAGCATTTCTCCACAAGATTCAAACCAGATGAACTTGAACAGAGAGATCTTTGGAACCCTGAGCCAAACAAATCTTCCTTCCCTTAAGGCTTCAAGGGGAAGGTATCACTCATGTCAGGTGTTTGGTCAAATGTTAAGGAACAGAATTATTTTCATGTGCCAAACAAGAATTATTATTAATATTATCTTTTCTCCTACTGATTACTTAATTTGCCATTTCCTCAATTGATGCTAGATTATTGGACCATAAGGATTATAAGAATGCTATGCAGTCTGCTCTCTCCAACTTGACAGGGGGTAAAGAAAAAGAACCCAAGAAATTGTTTAAATAATATAAAAGGTAATCATATATATGCATATATGTGTGTGCATACATATATGCTAAAATCCAAACTCTAGTACCAAAGAGATTAAGATGTATGCAAATTTATTTGCCATGTACTGAAATCCCTCCGTTATCAGAATTAGATACAGTGCAATTCACCTGCTCTCTCCAGTATCTGGATCTACTACATATAAAGCACCCTGTCTTTAAAGGTGTGAAAGAATGAGGTATATTTTATATCCACATGTGATCAAATTACAACTCTAATATTATAATTTGTATTACATAAGATCCAGGATTTCCCATGTCTAAGGGCTTACCTTTGGCTCAAGATACCACTCAGGATGGTCTTATCCTCAAGATGGCAAAGGAAAAAAGAAAAATAGTAATTATTATTTTCACACATCAATATAATCATACCTAAGATTACAAAAAGAGTGCTGGAATTTTGGAGCAGAGTAAGCTCTGAGCAGTAGTATTTGTCCTCAATTTTTCTTTGAGCTTAGTATGTAAAATGCACTATTTATAAAACAAAAGTTCAGAGTGGAGAAAGCAGAAGGACTTTCTTACTGGCAGCATTTTTAGAAAATAAATACAGTGATCATGCTGTTTAATTAAGTGTATCCTTCCAGAGGTCTGCTGTGTACCTCCATGTTTCTGCCTTTGGCATTGAACTAGCAAGTATAAATGAGGTTGTCTGCACTGTTTGCCCATTGTTAGGGTAGGGACAGCAGGCCTGCCTTTAGTAAGAAGGCTATTCACAAGATCAAAGCATTCTAAATTCATTCCATTGTTATTGCATTTGACAGGACCCTTTGCTTCTGTCTCCCCGCTGAGCCAGACCCAAAGAACTCCACACCAGGATTGTTTTTTCTCATGTCTTGAATTGCTGCCTGCTTGAAGATTGCAGTAGGAGAGTTTAAAAAAAAATCCACAGATTCCCAGTTACAATTGGCAAAGGGTGACTAACAGTTTCTAACTTATAGACTAGAATGCTGTCCTCTCTGAAGAAAACAGGGTTTGGCATGGCAGAATAATAAATGCAATTTTATTTTGCTAGAGCAGGTAAAAGGTAAATTCAGGGCATTTCTTCCAATGACTTTGATTTAGCTTTCTCTTCATGCAGCAGTGATACTCGAATTGAGATTCCTGAGAATTGAAATACTAAGAACGCTTCCTGCTTTGTTTGTTTCTGTATCTTTAGCTGACTAGAGCCCAGTATTTTGAAGCATCCATACACAGTGACTTATTTCTACATTCAACAGATGCTGAAGTGTAAGAGAAAATAAAACACTATTGCTGGTATACCTATAGAGTTGCCTTTGCACTGTGAGTCCATTTCTAACCCCAGAGTAACCTGTGGCAAAAACCACAGGTGTTTGGAGTTCAATCTCCAAGGGCCAGGCCTATGCATGACGATAAAACATGTATGTCTTACAATACACAAACATTGAAGAATAACATTGGTGCCAGGTTCTCAATGTTCTATTAGTCCCTGGAAGTTTAAAAAGTCCTCTGTTTTTACACATGCATTCAGACAGGAAGCCTTGTGATATGGAACACTTGATTTTTTTTAAAGTGATGACATATAATTTTAAACGGGAGGCCACCCATAGAAACTTAAAACCTCTTTCTGTAGATCAAATTAATTGCTATAATGAAGTGATTGAAACTTCCTTATGTTTTATGAAAGCAATAGAAAAGTGGATGGTGTTTGGGAGCCTCAGGAAGAGTACAGAAAGAAAGACTTTGATTGCCAGCAGGAGTATAAATAGGAACTTTCCATAGTTATAGCTAGGCTTCCCAGCTCAGGTAAGCCAAAGGCAATCGATGTCAGATAGGAATGCAACAAGTAATGCCTGGAAGAGCAAAAGAAAGTAGTAACACTTTTAAATGACAATAAAGATCAAGAAAGCATAGTTTTACAGAATAACCATAATGTCCTATAAACAGAATGAAAGACAAAACAAGAATTTATTTAGTACCATAATCATATAAAATCTTAATATTGATAGAAGAGAGAAAATATTTATCCTGGGGTTTACATTAATTTTTTTTTGTTAACATGTTCCATATGCCAGCTGTTTCCTTATATTATGGTCAATGAAATTGTATGATGTTCTATAAAGCCAAATGGAAAAGTGTTTAATGGAATAAATGCCATAATTCAACCTAGATAAAATTTACCTTTTTTTAAACTCTGAATTGGTAAAGTAATTTGCTATGTTATGATTTTAATCAGGAAGGACCAAGAGAACTTGCATTTCCTTCATTGGTAGTAAACATGAGTTAGAAACAGTGAGACTGATGTGTCTGAAGATGGATATTAAAGAGATGAAACTCTGTAGTATTTTTTTTTTTTGGATTATAAGGATATTTAAGTATAATTGTAAATATATTCACCTTCCCAAAAACAAAGAATACGGGGAAGAAGTCTGTGAGCGGGATGGGCAGGGGTGGACAATATTTCTAATTTAAATAAATAATATAATTAGATAATAATTTAAAAATGATAGAAAGTATAAAATTTATAACACTAATACTGTTATTTTGTCAATATTTCACATTAAAATTTATATATCATTTATAATAAGGAGATTTCCAAAGACAAGAATCTCATTTTTGCCCTTAAAATTGCTAAAAATTTTACTTTTATCATTTACATACATTAACAATTATGTTACGAAGCCTGACTAAAATTGAAAATTTTTATTGGAAGTTTTCAATAGGAAGCAAACTTGGTAAAGGAATATGTTTTCAAAATATTGTTCTTGTCTGAGGACATACTATATATCTGTTAAAGTTACCTTTGTTGTTTTTCAAAGTCATATAATTTTTCTTTTGAGGGCCTGACTAATGATTAATGATAAAATTTCCATTTAACTTATATTTAGTTTAAAATGATACAATTTTTCGTTATTTTATTTATTTACATTTCATGTTGTTCCACTTCCTGGTATCCCATCAACAAACCCCCAATTCCATTCGACCTTCCCCAATGCTTCTATGAGTGTGCTCTCCCACCCACCCTTACATTCCTACCTCAACACTCTAGCATCCCCTCATGCTGGGGTATCAACCCTCCACAGGAAGGGTCTCCTTCCCCACTGATGCCTAATAAGTCAATCCGCTGCTACATATGTAGCTGGAGCAATGGGTCCCTCCATATGTATTCTTTGGTGGTTTAGTCCCTGGGAGCTCTGGGTCATCTGGTTGATTGATATTGTTCTTCCTTTGGGTTGCAATCCCTTGCAGCTTCTTCAGTCCTTCCCTTATCTCTTCCATTGAGGTCCTCAGGCTCAGTCTGATAGTTGGTTGTAAACATTCCCATCTGTATTGGTCAGTTGCTGCTAGAGCCTCTCGGGACAGCTATACCAGACTCAAGTCAGCAAGCACTTCTTAGCGTGAGCAATATTCTCAGGGTTTACTGTCTGTTGCTGTTCCCTAAATGGGGCAGTCTGTGGATACCCTTTCATTCAGTTTCTGCTCCATTTCCTGCCGGCGTTTCCTTTAGATAGGAATAATTCTGGGTTAAAATTTTTGAGATGGGTGGGTGGCCGCATTCCTCAATTGGGATCCGTGCCTATCTACTGGAGACGGTGCGCACAGGTTCAATCTCCCCATTTTTGGTTTTTTTGGCCAATGTCATCCGTGTTCTATCCTGGCATGTGGGCCTTTCTAGTGGCTACCCCAAGTTTCTCATTCCCCCATTGCTACATATTTCTGTTCAATTTCCTGACTCTCTATACTCCTCTTCTGTCTCTTCCCATAGTTGATTCTGCCCCCCCATTTCTTCCTCCCCCTCCTCTCTCTCTCCCAGGTCTCTTCTTCCCTCTGTCTCCTGCGATTATTTTGTTCTCAGTTCTAAGTAGGACTGAAACATCCATACTTTGGTCTTTCTTCTTCAGCTTCATATGGTCTATGAGTTGTATCATGGTATCTGAATTTTGGGGCTAATATCCACTTGTAATTAAGTACATACCCCTTGTGTTCATTTGTGTCTGGGCTACCTCACTCAGGATGATATTTTCTAGTTCCATCAATTTGACTGAGACTTTCATGACATCATCGTTTTTAACAGCTGAGTAGTACTCCATTGTGTAAATGTACCACTTTCTCTGTATCCATTCTTCTGTTGGGAGAAATATCTGGGTTGTTTTCAGCTCTAGCTATTATAAATAAGGCTACACTGTACATAGTGAATCAGGTGTCCTTGTTATAATATGTTGGAGCATCTCTTAAGTATGTGTCCAGGAATGTTACAGCTGGGTATTCAGGTAGAACTATTTCCAGTTTTCTGAGGAACCACCAGATTGATTTCCAGAGGGGTTGTGCTAGCTTGCAATCCCAGCTCAATGGAGACGGGTTCCTCTTTCTCCACATTCTTGCCAGCATCTGCTAGGGCCTGACATTTTGATGTTAGCTATTCTGACTGGTATGAGGTGGAATCTTAGGGTTGTTTTGATATGCATTTTCCTGATGACTCAGGATGTTGAACAGTTCTTTAGTTGCTTCTCAGCCATTTGCTATTCCTCAGTTGAGAATTCTTTATTGAGCTCTAGACCCCATTTTTAATAGGGCTATTTCATTCTCAGGAGTCTAACTTCTTGAGGTCTTTGTACATTTTCAGTATTTGATATAGGGATGATAAAGATCGTTTTTCAATCTTTGGGTGCTGTTTTGTCCTATTGACAGGGTCCTTTGCCTTACAGAAGCTTTTCAGTCACCCTTATTTGTAAACTCTGATCCAAAATCAATAAATTAACTAGTATGATCAAATAGCATTCTGTAGTTTTTATATTTCTTTGAAAGCATCATCACCTGTGATTATAGCTGACATCTATGAGAAAGTTTTAACTATGAAAAGTTAGTTGCTGAGGAGATATTAATAAAATAGAATAACCTGAATCTGTTAGTCTAAATCATAACTAGCATTCTAGTTTTCTGTATTATATTCTAACAAAGATTTTGTATTAAAACACTTTGAGGAGAAAAACTCAATTAATTTACTTATATACCAGAATATATAGACAGGAAAAATATTAATTGATGTATTAAAATCAAAGAGAAAACAAAATTTTCATTACCTTAATATTTTAAATTTCCTTCCATGAATTTCTAATTTTGGACTTCAAGAGTATGTTTCTCTAAAGACTTACATCTTCTACCTTGAGCCAATGTAATAGTTAGTTACAACACAGAATCAAGAGTATTCTAGTTTTTAAGATATATATATATATATATATATATATATATATATATATATATATATATATATTGGCTTAGATAACATATATATATATATATATATATATATATATATATATATATATATATATATATATATCTGTTATCTAAGCCAATACCCTTAAAACCAACCTACCCTTGTAGAAGAAGTAACCTCTAGCAAATATCATGAAACAGTGGCCAACATGAAGTTAATCTTCCTTTCTTTACTACATTGCATGCTGTAAACAAATAACACACACAAATGTTTTATTGCAAAATTACATGTTAGTCTCATTTTATTCTCATTTTACATCTTTAAACGCATGTACTTCTAAAAACATTGCAAATAATCAAAGAACCAATTTATGAAGATTTAAATGAGTTACACCAGAGAATCTGATTATGTTTTAGGGGAAAGAAAAGCTTCTTGAGAGAATTTTGGAAGCCACGAATCTATTCTTTATTTCTTTCAGAAAAAAAAATATCATTGTATTTGGTCTTAACAGATAGTTGTATTTTACATTAAAAAATCATATTTAGCATGTAATATATATGATTACTATTATAGTAAAATAAATTAGGATTCTACCTGTCATGTCTATAACTGTGCCATATTAATTGTGATTATATTAAATTATAGACAATGAAAGGAATCATGCTCACTGAAGAGGTTTTATTGTGATCAGTAACCTTGTTCTAATATGAGCTTTATTCCTGTTACTCCCACAGCTAAGGACTTTAAAGAATAATATTTTCAAATGATTCCTTTGTGTTCTATATTTCAGAAGATCAATTGCCTAAATTCAGATGACTCTACAGTGCGATCATACCTACAATGCATACGTACTGGTGTTTTATAAACAATTATGCTTCAAATAAAGTGCAGCCAAGCAAGCAAAATTATGATATCAGTAGTGATACTAACAGTAATAAAGAAGAGTTTTCAATGTGAGAATATGACAAAGTTACTACTTTTCCTGACCATTTTAATTTGAAGTATTATTTGTTTGGTCTGTAAATAATACCAAAATTACATGTTAGTCTCATGTTAAGTAGGCAGAAATTCAAAGGGGTATTTTTAAAAATAACTTTATTTTTTCTGAATGTTTTATTTTTGCTCATAGACCTGAACATATCCAAGACATTTATCACCATGCCTCATTTCATTGTCCCTTTGAAAGGGGCGTCATTCATCAAACAAGTATTTTTCAATAATCTTTGTACAGAACACTTTGCCTTTTTTTGATCTTCAGGGTGACAGATTGCAAAGGTGGAGCCATTCTGACTTAAACCACAGACAGACTTGGATTTCAGGTGCTTTCCTGTCTTCTGGCTGACTTGATTTATAACACTGGAGGTAGTGCAAAATTAAAAATTAATTAATTTGAGTGACCTAGTAATACAGGAACCGAGGGGCTGTATTGAGATGCTAATAAGCCTGTCTCAGACCTATTCTGGCCATCTGATCCTCTGGAATATCCAACAGCTGCATGTGGTAGGCAAAACTGACAACTGAGCACATTCAGAAGAAAGGGTCAAGGTCAAGGGTTTGTCTTGTACAACCAGTGCAGCTGAAGCTGGGGCTACTTTTCCCAGCTTCTTGTTGGGAATAAAGAGAGGGTCAGCTAGTTGAAATAACATATTTGTGTGAGAGACTCTCTGAACATGAATAGTGAGGTGGTCTTACAGTGTAATTTAGTGAGATTGTAGTTTTTTTCATTTTGTAGAAAAAGGCTTCCCAACAAAAATCTTGAAAAGTTTCGAAAAACTATGTTTGACTCACTGACAATTTTACTTTTAAAATGTGTGACTAGAACAATTAATATTTATAGATAAGCAAACTATAAAAAATTTTTAAATCTGCATACATCATAAGTAATATGTTGTGATTCATGTATAACTAAAATAAAATATGATCAAATATTTTGGGAATTAGCATTACTGCTGAGTAAGCAATTACATTTATGACACATAAAATTCTTTGTCTCATGGTAGCTGAATATATAAGCTATCCAATTGGCAATGTACTGGTATAGGAAGTATTTATGTCTATTAAAATACAAATACCTAGCTATATATTCTCTAAGTATACATATCCAAGTTTTGCTTACTTATTACTTTGTAAATTTATTAAAAATGTCATGCAATGAATTTTGATCGTATTCACTCCTGCACTTTCTCCAGCCTCTCCCTAATCCACACGTCACACGAAGGAGTTGTGTGCTGGGAGATGTTTTCTTCTGCTTTTAGAATAATATAAAAATAAGTAAAAATTATCACATTCAGAGAGTTTTCCAGAATTATTGTATGGATAGGCATATAATCAAATAATACATAGTGCCAAGGAAAAATATATATAGTGGCAACCTAATGTACCACTTGTCTATACTGACAAATAAAACATGATATTCGGAAATGTCTAAATAAATATAAAGCTTCTTGAAAATTAAGTATTTACACAGGAAATCCGTTTAGAGTCACCATTTTTTTAAACAAAGAAAATTTTCCTTTATAAATAATTGCTTCATTTTTTAAATACATTAAATAAATCTTGTAGTTTTTTACACATAGTACAGTTGAGCTGTTACTTAAAAGTCTAATATAATACAAACATCAAAAACAAAAATAAATGAAATCATCTCTCTCTTGGCTTCCTTCTCACCTTCCCTCGGAATGAGAAGGGAATGTTGCTTAACATTTCTACTGGAAACCCAATTGACTCAATGTCCCTAGTGGGAATTTTTATACCCTATGCTAATCACCAAATCAGCCAGTCACTGTTGACATCCTGTAGCTAAATGTCAGCTAATTGAAAATCAATGGGAATTTCCCCCTAATTCATGCATTCAATATAACTTATTGTGTGGGATCATTTTTCACCTATTTAACAATCCTGAAATACTTGGTATTGTTATACCAACAACAATAATAAACATAAGATCACACTCACTTAGACTTTTATTAAAATCCTGGTGTTGTTAATTGATGCACAATGATGAGTAACAGCTCACACTTGTTTTCTTCCTTATGATAAATTTTATTTTACCATAACCACATAACATAAATCCATACCTATATTCACATATAAATAAGCCATATTCATTTAATCACCATTAAACATCTCTGAGAAACCAGGGAATCTTGGGGGTTTACAGGTCATTTCTTCTTTCAGGTTTCTACTATGTATACCAGACAAAATACTATGTATGCTATTTTTTTAATAGCCATGTGCCACTCCTATAACAGAATACAATGCAAAATAAATGGGTTGGATTCCAAGACATCTGCAAGAGCAGATTTATTCCAACAAACTTGCTAAATATTTTCTACAATCCTTGAATATTTCGATTTACTTTTTCCCCAGAGATAAGCTAAGGAGATCAGTAAGCAGATTTATGAGCCTGGAGCCTTGGTCACTTATTGATGGGTCAGTAAATAAAATAACACTTCTCCACTGCAGAAAACAAGATGAAGCTGTCCTTTAGTGCGATGGAAAGCTGATTTTCAACATGGGTTCATTTTCTGAAGGTGCTTTCCAATCAATGAGGATGTGAAAGAAAATGCACAGTTGGCAGAGCTGGTAATCTGACTCAAAGACTTAAAAGGACTGCCTTTGTCTAATTGCTACAAATGCTGCAACCGGAGCTGATGAGCCTCAAAGCAATTGTAGGCCAAGGATTGTAATTCTACTGAGACTGACATTCCCGCTACAGGGCAAAATCTATACGGGATTCCTGTTAGATGTGATAGTGGTACCATAGCAATGCTTCTAAGAACAAATGGGTTGCAACATAAGTATGAGATTTCAGTGTCACAAAGTGCACTGTAAGATGTTTCTACGACAACACATTAAATAAGCACAATTTTTGTACTTATTTTGAATATAGTTTTCAAATTATTTTATTTGAATATACTAAGGGACAGATAGTAGGAAAACATTTATTTTCTTTTCTTTTAATAAGTATAAAATAAGTTCCAGTCAGGGCAAATAAAAATAGAGAAGCTCCACCTTCATATTTTCTTATTATGAAATTCGACAATTTTGTGAAGAACCTTGTTTCTTAGGAATGCTGTAGTTTTGGTTTGCATTTAAAAACATGAAAATATTGTTATGATATTTTTTATTTTCAATAATAAGCTTACGTTTCATTTTGTACTCATGAGCTTTAACTCATGAAAAAAAAATACCATAGGAAAGTTGAATATTAACAAATATTCTAACAGATATGTTAGAATCATGTAAACCAATAATTCTTCAAACAACTATAATTTTATTTCATTTTTTTCTTTTAACAAAGGTGCTTCTTTACTAATGGTAATGTTATAATGATTCCACAAGTACCTATAGAACAGAAAAAAGTGCAGAAAATACTTTAAACTGCCTTTATCCCATATTTAAGTATTCATTTATTACCAATGGGTCAGCACATTATAAACAGTAACAGTGTATGATATGAATATTTCTGTATCTGTGTCCTGAACACTAAGTAGTATCATTAGAAGTCATGACTTTAACTTGTCCAAAAAATTGCTTTTATGTTAAGCATTTTCTTGGTAGATCATGGCACTTTTTGTAGCTCAGCAAATACCATAGGCACAGCTCAGTTGCAGTTAACCCTCTTGGGTTACCTCTGCTCCTCTTACACAATGTCTTTTGGTTTAGTCTGAACTTTATACAGGAACTGCAGAAAGGGTGGGTGTGGTTGACCTTCCTAAAAAAAAAAAAAAAAATTCGATTAAATATGATGGTAGTCAAGCAAAAATATTCACACATACAACAATTACTACTCACAACTAGATCATTTGTTAAAGAGCACAGGTAAATTGTGTGTGTGTGTGTGTGTGTGTGTGTGTGTGTGTATGTATGATATGTCTTATGGAGTATACACACACTGTGTGCAGTGGAGTGTGCACAATGTGTGCCATGGAGTGCATACTTGGACCATTTGACCAAGTGTATACACACCACAACACACCTCTAGCATTTCTTCCTTCTGAAACAATGCAACTTAATGATTTAGTGATGATAAAATTTTGAATAATAGAGATAATTGTTTGAAGAAAGATGGGGAAGAAAATCCAAGGCAGAAGGAGTGAAACCAGGGCATTATTATTTTGAGGTGGTTGTGTGTAACCTGTGATTGGCTGCTAATATTAACCTGGAAAAAATATAGTCTCCACTCCCATAGGGCTTATTTTTTACTTTGACTATATGAAAGAGAAAGTCGAGTTTATATCGACTGCTCTGATTAAATAGAACAAACACAAAACATCACTCACATCATTGTGAGGAATCCTACTGCAAGAGGCAAGATTAGTCCTTCACACCTTCTCTGAAGTGTGAATTAAACTTGATGTCTTCCAATCCTCTGGATCTGAAGTAGAGGCTTTGAACATCACAGGCCTGGCCACCCCGCTGGGAGCTATTGTTATCAGCCATCTAGCTCAAGTTAGTTAAATAGATTTTGCTTCACCTTAAAAAGGCCTTTAGGGAAATTGTTCAAATTGTACAAGGACAGCTTTTCTAATTCTGTGCATAATAAGTAAAAGTAACAGTGTCATCAGGTTGCTTACAGTCTTGAGGTAGAGAAGATCATTTGGCCACACTGCCATAGAGGTCTGGGGAGATACAGTTATATCCACTGCTGTGCACCGCCAAGTCTTTCACTGAATATTGGTATCTCAGGTCTTCTCATGTTGAGCCACAGTCAGCTTATCCACAGAATGGCTGATTGCTCAAAGGGAAACCCATGGAGACAATGGCATGTTTTTCCCAGAAGATGTGAAAGTTCTCTTTCTGCTGCCTTCTGGATTTAAACCATGTACATTTAATTATTGTCACGGGACTGAAAAAGTCCCAACCTCCGATCCCATAATAAACATATTTATTCTTAATGGATATATGTGTAGTATTAAGGAACCCTGAAATAATAATTTCTCTCAGCTAATTACAAATCTCTCTACATATCATTCAATTATATTAGAAATTGTTTATTTGGTATATAATAACTTTTGAAAAATAAGGGAAAAATTTACTTTCAAATGAAACAAAGTTTATATAGCTGTCTTTTGGAAAGTCAGCATGACATTTGATGCTTCTAACAACACTTTAATGTGACATAGGACATATCTGTCTAGACTGTATAATACACATCTGGTCCCCTGTTGGTTTAGTTCTTTGACTCTCTCAAAGAGCCGTGTCAAAGAGCACACAAGGAACACAATGAGGTTGCCATCAAGTCCCTGGGCAATGGCAGTTCAATTATTTTCTCTATGAATCTGCAGGGTGACAGGTACTGCTCTGAGCTCTATTTGATACACTAGACATGCTTTCAATCACTGCTTATGACAGAATTTTATATAGTAGTTAGGAAACTGAATGTGAATGCTGGGGTGGAACTTTCCAGGCTTATTTAGAAATTCATTCAGAAATCTCACTTAAATCTAATGTTCCCTCTGCTTTATATTACATTTGAATCAATCAGTATTGATGTCTTCATGTTCCTTGGATGTTACATTCTTCCTCCACAACGTCAATCCGAACTCTAATTCCAGTAGATCACATTGATTCCTGCTAATACTTGATATAAGAGACAGTTTGTGTGTGTGTGTGTAAGCCTGTATATATATATCACATAAAAATACATAGTATATAAACAATATGGGTCAATATATATTCTGATAGACTGGTAAGCACTGACAAAAGAACTTTTGTCAAAAAGCACTCTCAATAGAAATAATTTTGTATCAAATCAGTTAAAACATACTGAGTTATATCTCTATGACAATACTTAACTTGTTAATCAGAATTTTTGCAAATGTGCATGAGAACGAAAGCCTCCATACTTAGTTAAGAACAGGCAGCAAATAAGTAACGGAAGTAATTTTAACATCAACATTATCGGCCGAGACTGCAGAATCCAAATCTATACAGGGTATATTGGGAAGCTGATAGACCTCTTCATCTGGATCAGTTACCTGGCACAATTTTACGACATCTCAGCATTTCGGTTGTGGCTTAGTTTTAGGTAGCTATTTTATTCTAGGTTTACAGGGAGAAATGGGAGCAAAAGAACACATCAGAAGGGTCTTATGTTTAGTTAGAAAAGGTGATGTGAACAGGGATAAAAGATGGCCTAGCTTTTGAAGAAATAAGTAACAGTAGCATGAAACCACACATTTTTGCATTGGGCAAGGCCAGAACACTTTGAAGGCTGTTCTGTCTTTGGCTAGATACCCATTAGTTGCAAGGGTACAGAAGTAAAATCATCCAAAACATGTTCATCTCTGTTCTCATACGGACACTTGGAAGTTGTTTCCATGTGACTTGTTTATAGAAATCCCAGTAGGTATAGAGTCAGAAAAGCTCCCAACCATTTTCCAAGAAAAGCTGGAAGATCAAGCAATGTGCTACACAGGCATGTCAGTCTATGGCCACAGCCTCAAAGAGGATGGTGCATAAAATCATGTTGCTGTCAAATCCCCAAGGTGCAGGAGATGTCACAAATACGGATTTTCTTCCATCTGTTCAGAAAAGCACTGAATACCACTAGCCTTCGACTGAGAAGCCATAGATTGCAAAGTTTAAAGTTGGAGGGACAAGGCTGCAGAAACCCTTAAGAATAACAGATCAAGTCATCTTGTGCCTTGAATTCTAGACATGTGCTAAAGTATTTAATGTTTATCCTCTGCTCATTCTATTTCTTTAATCTTTAAATTTTTAATTTAATTTCAGACACACCAGATTTGGATGTCAGGTTTTATTACAGATTGTTGTGAGCTACCATAAAGTTGCTTGGATTGAACTTGGGACTTTTGGAAGAGCAGTCAGTCCTCTTAACCACTGAGCCATTTCTGCCACCCCTGCCCTGTGTCTTATTTTAATGCCACCATTCCTTGTATAGAACAGGAATAGTTAATCTGTGCCATTGCATGTTAGAATTATATAAATTGCTTTTGAAATCTAAACAGGTGCTCACAGATAAATATTTCCTCTTTCTCAGAAGAGACTTTTTCCTTGAAGTTTTGTAACATTGTTGGAACTTTTTAAGGGGTAGACAGAATTGGCAATCTAGATGTCCCACTATACTAGGTTGATGAAACCCTAGGATATTAGTAACACATACCCTTTGGTATCTGTGAACATATTTTTCTGAGAGAATTAACTTGGATGAAAGACCCGCACTGAGTATGCACGGTTCTACTGCACAGGCTGGGGCTCTGGATGCAAAGACAAAAAGAGTACAGAATAGAATCATAAATGATCTTTCTCTCTGATGTCTGGCCACTGTGATGTGATCTACATTTTTTCTAGCACATCCTCCATACAACAATGGAATGAAACCTATGAATCTACAGGCAAAATATTTCTTCCGTTTTCTTAAGATTTTATCTCAAGTGTTTGGCCAGAATGATGAAAATTGATTAAAAGTCATCCCTTGCTTTGAGTATTGGACTATGATTTTTCTATTTTGTGCTATGCTTAAGATTATTTTATTAGCTTAAGTACATATAAAATGATAGAAATGGATTATCTTTTGATGCAAGGTTTATTTTACACTGTGATAACATCCTACCTCTGATTGGTTATCTGTGGTTCAAAATAGTCTTTGAAAATATGCTGAAGGCTGGTAATATAGTTCACTGACACAGTCATGCCTGATATCTGCAATGCAGTGGGTGTAAACTGCTAATCAATCAATCAATCAATCAATCAATCAATCAAGTTCATGTTTTTACCTTTACTGATATCTCAGAAACTGGGGAATAACACTCATTATATCTGAGACATTTTTAGTATATATGTACTGAGTATCCCAGAAATAGGAGTTAAATCACAAGAATTATCAGCATGAGAGTCAGGAACACTGGGGTCTTTGGAATCTAAGCTGAACCTGCACAAAGCAGTTTTCAGTTCTTTAAACTGAAGCTCCACTTTAAGTACATTCTTGGGGAAAAATGGAAATCTTGGTTTTAAAACTGTAAACAATAGCAGAAAATCCACTAAAACCAAAGTTAGCAACTTGGAACTTGGAACTTGGAACTTAGTGGCACATGTTCATCAGCTTTTCCAGGCCATTTTTCTAAATTAGCAGAAGCTCTTTTCTTCATACCAAAACTGGAAATTTCAGTTAGATTAGGCTTTACATCACACACTGTTCATCAGTTATCCCTGTACCACATCCAGGGCGGCTTTATGTTAAGTTCCCGGCATACAGTTTCAATACCTTAATGCCAGTGCCACGTGAAAACCCTGCTGACCTCACATACTCTCCTCTCCATTGTCACTTGGAGATGTCATTTCCTCCAGAGTTGCTTGAGTTAGGCTTATAGGGAACAAAAACCAGAGGGATCCTTCATGAAGATGCTAGAAAAATGAGATGGAGAATTGGTTGTGTGGTGCCAAGATGCGAAGGGTACGGCCCTGAAACTAAGCATTTGCACAAAGAGAACCGTAGTTTTATACCTTGAAAAACCTTAATAATGTCAAGAAGCAGATTCATAACTATCTTCCTGTCAAACTGTTTTTCATTTGATTTAGAACCTTCCAGAGTGAAAACAGAGGAAAATGGGACAAAATTATTTAAGTTCCCTTGATTAGAATAGAGAAATTCTTTTCAGAAGTTAAACAATAAAGTGTTCCAATACGATATGATTAGTTTCTAAAGAAAATGGTTTATGTAACAGCTCATAGATAGGGATAAATGTTTCAATCAATGCAAACAAATTAACGTATAAACATTGAAATGATATAGGAGGTGGGCTGTGAAAATGTATGAAGGCATATTATGTATTAGATGTGCTGCACATAATATTTCAGCAATAAAAGTAGGCAGCACAGATCCCATTAACAATGATAAAAAGCATAAATCAGAGATGTTAATATCTCCAAGTCAGCAAAATCAGTAAGATGCACAACTTTGATTTAAACACTATTGGTCTGATTACTGAGCCTACTCTCATGAAGCCATAACATGGCTGTAAGATACCATATATAATGTAATCAATGTTCAAGTAACACAATAAACCCAAACGCTATCTTTATTTTTAACCAATGCAGTTTATGCTAATTTTTCTTACTTGAAAAAGGAATATGAATGAAAAGTATGAATTAAATAACATTACAGGTATATATTCTATCTAACAGAATAATGAGGCATTTTCTTATTTCTAATATTTCTGTGTATAGAGATGTCAGATGACATATTTAGTTTGGTTTGACATTAAATGGAACATATATGAGTAAAATTAATTATGGTACATATAGCCTAAGACTAAGAAAATCATGAATTATTTTGCAGTCACTCATTATATAGATCTCCTTTTCAGAAATAATAAATTCTGGAGGAAAAACATGTCATAGCTATAGGAATATTTCTTTTCAAAAGAAATAAGAAATATTTGAGGAGTAAATGTGTTTCCATATATTTCTCATACTGCAAACCATTTCCAAATTTCCACATATGCTTGCCAAGAACAATGATAATTAATGTTTCATTGAATTCTTTGAGAAATGCTGAATGCCAGAACTGGTTAGGACCATATTTAAACATATATTATGTTAGAGTAAATTTCAAAAAAAAGAGAGAATATTTTATATTTTTGACTATTTTTTTCTAAAATCATACTCAAGTAGACTACAGATGCAAAGGACATTTCGTTAAAAAATAAGATACAGCACTTACACGTTACTCTTTCAAGCACACACACAGTCATACGCGCACAATCACACACACACGCACAGACACACACACACACACACACACACACACTTTGGCTAATTTTAAAAGAAATGTTCAGTTTTTAAAGTTTTTATTTTTTATTAATCATTTTTATTTACATTTCTTTTTATTGCATATTTTCTTTACTTATATTTCAAATTATATCCCTCTTCCCAGTTTCCTCTCCATGAATCCCTATTTTATTCCCCTTCTGACTCCTCTCTTTGCCTCTCAGAAGGTGCACTCACCCACTCCTGCCTCACTGCTCTAGCATCCCCCTACAGTGAGGCATTGATCATCTACAGGACCAGGGGCCTCCCCTCCCATTGATTCCAGACAATGCCATCTTTTTTCTACATATGAGTGTTGAGCCATGGATCGCTCCATGTGTCTGGGAGCCCTGGATAGTCCAGTTCATTGACTTCACAACTGGAAATAATCAAATTGTTTGTTCAATTATAGATTTAAGTAATATTGTTCAATTTTGCAACTTATTGTTTTTCTCTCTGAAGTTATATATATAAAATCAATTGAAAGAGAGACTAAATAATTTATATAGGCATAAAATATATCTAAAAGACTTTGGTATGATGTAGGAACATTGAAGAGATAATGAGTATATGATTGCATAACAAACTGAACATTAAACATTTTAAAATTAGTTTTATCAAATTATGTAAAGCCTATATATCTTCAGGTTAGTATACTCCAACATTTGCTTGTTATTTTTATTTTCTTACATTTTATTTTTTAAATGGTCTTAAATGCACACGTTTATAAGGGAGTATGATGTTCTGACATATCACTCTACTATACAATAGAATGCTAGACCTTTACCTCCTGTCTAAATCTAACACAATTCTGTGACCAACATATCAAAAAGTGTATAATGGGACAAGTGAGAGCACTCTCAGTCTGTCATTAACTTTTTATGTGTGTGTGTGTGTGTGTGTGTGTGTGTGTGTGTGTGTGTGTGTGTGTATGTGTGTCTGAGAGAGAGAGAGAGAGAGAGAGAGAGAGAGAGAGAGAGAGAGAGAGAGAGAGAGAGAGAGCTAAAGGGGATAGGAGAGGAGAGAATAGGATAAAGGAGAGACAGTAAGAAGAGAGGAGAAAGAGAGAACAGAAGAAACAAGGAGTAAGTATTCCATAAGGTGGAAGTAAGTAGGAAGGTGGAAGTAGTTAGGACCTGGGAGGAATTATAGGAGGGAAAATCATGATCAAATCATATGGTGCAAAAACCTTTAAATAAAAGTTTTATAAAACTTAAAACAACATTTAAGTGTATGTGTGCACACAATTTGTTGACACATTTACATGCATACACAAAGAACTTTTATTTAAGATAATGCTGTACAAAATAAGTTTGAAAAATCTTGATTGGGTTTAGGTCTTTTGAAGAAAAATGACTAACTGTACTTTCTTTTGTCCCCAACTCAGTCATTCCTCATTGCCAGATGTCAGTTAGTTATTCCAAGCAATGGAAGAAGATTTATGCATTGACAAGTGGGGAAGTAAAGCACTGGTTAAAGAGCAGTGTGCACAGTACTTCTGATCTCAGCAGTGTGCACAGTTCTTCTGATCGCAGCAGGATTTATAGGCTTACATCAGAAAATAGGAGAGCAGAGTTCTCCCTGATAATAACTGTAAATTATGTCCATAGTATTTTATCCCTCTCTTTTTTCCCTACATCTATTGATACCTTACCTCAAGGGTAAGATAAGTGCCTCAAGTGCACAGACAAGATGGATGCTATACATACATGACATTTGGATGTGGCTCTTGAGATTTTCTTTGAACAAATCGGAATTTTCATATTAATATATACAAAAAATTCACAACCAGATCCTGCTTTCTTCCCACCTCAATGGGACAGTTATTTAAAAGACAAAGGAAGGAGAAGGCAGGATATGCAGGTCATTCTTAATCAAAACAACACAAACCTAAACCACAGCTTGATCATCCTTACCCTTTTTCCTGTAAATGCTATCATTCTAATTTCTTGTTGCGATGACTTGAGGCATCTTTGCTTTTCTCTATCTCTTAGACTCCACATGCAATGAACCTGCCTTTGAGATATAATGAATGCTCACCATTTGTAGTGTATGGATTTGAACTGTTCCAAAGCTGTGGCCTTGCACATGTTCTAAATGAAATTATAAATAAGACTTCTCCCTACTGCTTTCTTCTGTCACACTTCTCTAGATGACATCTTAAACAGTGACCATGTGTTCCTACAGCTCCCTATCTAAAATACCTATGAGCTCCCAGAAAAATGGTTGGCTCCATAACTAAAGCAGAGGATGATTAAAGTGATCATTAAATACTCCATTATTCTAAAGCTAGAAAGCATTCAGTGACTAATGGATATAAGACCAGGGTACATAGGATTGAAAGAGTTCATGTTGGTCAAAATTCAATTAACATAAGAAAATTACATGGTCGTTAATAACATTGATTAGGCTTCTGGGTCTCAGTCCACTGACGCTTGGGTCTAGGTGACATCTTGTCAATCACTTTGAAGCTGCCCTCTTTCCATTTTCTGCTTCCTGCGTTGTCTGCTGGGGTCCTGTTGCTGGGGTCCTCTTCTGTCCTCTACCCTGGGTCTTGCTTCCCATGTTGCCACCTCCATCTTGAGGAACAATGAACGGGAGGGCTGATTTTTGGGATCTGAATGCACAAGTGTCAAGACCAGTTCCTGACATCGGGGGGTTGGGGGGATGGTCTCATTCCCACAGAGGAAGAGTAGAAACTCTTTGCAGAGTGCCATGAAGAATGCGTCTAGTTCATATCTGTGCCATAAGCAGCCACAAGTATGTTGATTACTCAAGGATTAATTAGTAAAGGAATACTGTCAGGTCCTCCAGTTTGATAGAAGCCATATTAACAGTTGTGAATAAAAGGTTTCTGTAATTTACATTTATAGAGAGTTTCATATATCTGCTGGATATTTTTATGTTTAAATTGGTTGGTATTATTTATATGCTTTGCCTTTTTATACTGGGCTTTCTTCTTTTGTTGGATATTTTAGTTATTTACATTTCAAATGTTATCCTCTTTCCTGGTTTATTTTTAACTTTTAACTGGTAATTAAAGATTTTGGACATTGGTCTTTAGAGAGAGAAGTACACAATTTGCCTATATGATATTTTTTAAAAGTTTGTTGATCATGTTTTCCTTTGCTGTACAAAAATAATTAAGTGAATTTGATTGAGGTAAAACTCTGAAAGGAACAGATACATATGTAGACATTGTCCTACAGCTATGGCTGTAGGAAGCACCGGAAGGACTTACTCTTTCATCTTCTTTTGCCTTTTTCCATCACATGCAGTGGAAATCTCCATGTGCCCCATTGCCATTGCAGGGCCCTGCATGAAAGGCAGGTGCTTCCACTGCTTCCTGTCTGAGCCTTAGCCCAGCCCCAGCATCCATCCCTCTGTGTGTGAGGCTTTCTTGCTACTTGTAGTTCCTTGCAGTTGCTAAGGTGTCCTGCTGGCCTTCCTTCTCTCTGTGCTTCCTTCTTGCCTGTTACAGTCCAGCAAAGGATATTGGTGTGGCCATGAGCATCCTGCTATTGTAGTAAAAGCCAAGGCAAGCTGGCTACAGTGTTACTCATCAGACCCCTTCCAAACACAAGTACAGAGTAATTCTTTTCAGAAGGTTGAAACACTTGAATGATAATTTCACTTAGTACATCCATAAACTTATTTTAACACTTGCATACAATCTGTCTTTGGAATATTTGACAATGTGATTTATGGCTCAACTGTCTTTGTACCCACAGAATATTTTGTTTTATTTGAATACTAATCTCTTGCCTTGTTCATACCTTTGAATACTTCATTCTTCAGTTAAAAACTATTGATTTTTATGTTCTGGACTGAAATTACACCCTCCCTGCTCTTCCCCCCTTGGGTTCCCTTTATATACAGTGTATTATATTAAGCAATTTTTAAACTGCGGAGATTCTTTTCTTGGTTTTCTGTCCTGCATCCTGACAACTGCCATTGGGTGAGTATATGGAATATACTCAAGTAAGTGGTTCATATTTAATTAGGTATTTGAAAATGGTTATTTCCTCATGTTAAAATAGTATGTTCTGCATAAACAAATAAGTACAAATATAAAGTAATGACACCTAGCAGCCAGCAACTTTAAAGTAATGCATTTCACTGTTTTTTAGAAAGTTGTCAGTAATTTTTTTATTTTCATATAGTCCTATAGAAAGATATACTGTCTTTTACTAGCAAATATATAGGAACTAACACATACAAATAAACATGCACATATTAATATGATGAATATCCTATTGATATAATGTGATTCTTTTTACTTTATTAAATATATGCTAAGTGATAATCTAATCCATTACATACATGTCATGCAAAATATACAATTTTGTATTGGAAAGATTCTATCAAGGTATCTAACCTAAAAATTGACTTTTCAACTTATGACTGTATAGCTTATATAATTATGGAATAGAATTCTAACTGTCCACATACCTCTAATAGTGTCTGCACTAATTGCCCCCAGATTACTTTGATAAATTGAGCTAAAACTGAATATTAGTTTCTAAGGGATGCTGAGGAATTACTACACAATTTGCCAGTGTTTTGGAGTCTAAACATTCAAAATCAAAGTCCAAGAGTTCAGGGATCCTCAGATGTTATTAAAAATCTTTGAATCTCTCTTTCCTCCCACCTGTGGTTACTGACTCTCCTTAGAGTTTTTTTTGACTTCTAGTACAAGAATCATAGTTTTATTTTATTGGTCTTTCTTCCTAGTGTGTACTAATGGACATGGTCATGCTATAAGAACACCTATCATTAGCTTAAATGCTCATCTAACCTGGCATGAACCTAACCTAACCTAACTAATGTAGCTTAGCATTATTTACAGGTATAAAACTGCCAATTGCCAAGGAAAGTTACACTTTAAGTTACATTTAGATATGAACTGAGGGAACATTATTCTGCTTAATACATCTGCTTTATGGTTCCTAAATGCTCATATATACCACTTGCAAGTGATGTCAACACAACCCCTTTCAGCATCAGCTCCAAGTTCCAAATATTGATTTACATGGTATCAACTGAAATAACCAAGTAGCTTATGGTTTAAATCATCTATGGCTGAGATTTTCTCTTTATCTCTATATCTTGATTTCAGTAGATGTATTATTTCTCTTTTCAGTACTGCCCTGGGACAGGCATAGGGCAAAACAATCCCAGTCTCCTAAAGAGAAAATAGAAGGAGTGAAGGTGTTATTTTTTTCCAAGCAATCTGAATTTCAGCAAAGGAATATTGTAGTGGTTCAAGGTCTGAGAATAATGCACTGTGGGTCCTTGCTTAAGCCCATGAGCTCTCGGGAGTTTGGTCAAGCATTCTAGTTTAACCCTACCAGTACGCATAGACCCATTCCGCCATGCTACGGTTACTTCTTTACCAAATTTGCCCTCACAATACTCCTCAATAAAATCCTTTTTGTTTTAATGCAAGTATAACTATTTTTACGCGCATATTATGGAACAGATAAGCTCCCATGGACATAAGATCTCTCACACATACTCTTTCTGTTTCACACTAAAAGAGAATCAATGCTAAACTGAGAATCAACTGTCAGTTATGGTACAACATATGAAACAGTGAACTTTGATTACTCAGTAGATTTAAACTGAAAGAATTCATGGTTTTGCTTACAAATGTTTGGAATAATATATTGAAATTATTATAACAAAATAATGCAATATTTCTTAAATACCATATTTATCCTCGTGGATAAGTTTAACACTTTCTTTATATTTTAATTTCCTTTTAAAAATCTCCATGACTCGTGTATTACTATTCTGTCTACAAATTGTTATATTAAAAATCATTGAAATGACATTAATTCATAAACAAGAAGGGATAACAATATATGAATGATGAATCAAAGATTATTCTAGTACAAACCGCTCTTCTTGAAATTGAGTTCATGCTTTGTAGCATATCTTTCTTTAGAAAGAGAAATTTACCCATTTCACAATCACGTAGCTGAGATTGTTAGAAGTAAAAGATTCATAAGAAAGTATGAAAATAGCATCTCCCTTTGAAAATGAGAAGATCTAATGCTCCCTGCCATCCCTTTTATCACTGTGGTCTGTTTAATTCTTAGGAGCAATGTTCAGCATACAATCAATGTGCTTTGTAAATAAAAAGTGATTCGATAAGACAGAAATGTGACAAAAGGTGATTGAGAATAAATTCAGTCAGCAAAATAACTGTTTTGCCAAAGTATATATATTTAAAACGTATAGTAAATTAGGATAGAAACTTCAAGAAATTCAATTAGTAAGCATTCTCATAAATGTTGCATATTTGACTTGGAAATGAATGCATGTTGTCTCAAAGCGTATAATTAATTTTCCCTGGTTATTTTACACTATGGCTAATTTAGATGTTACTCTCTCAGGTAGACAAGGAGAAACTTGATTTATTTAGTCTGGTGTCCTATTCTCATTAGGAAAGAAATGGTTTGACACCTCCTGACTGACACTTAACAAGTCACAGCTTGTCTCTAGGAAACAGGGAAGCTGAATAGTAAGGAAGCCCATCATGTGGGAGGAGCCGTATTAACGAAGGCCTGGAAGGGAAACTGGTTGGCAGATCAGTATTTTCAGAATAATATTAATAGCATGTCTTAGGTGGCCAGCGTTGTTTGTTTTTAGTGCAAATTTCTTTTTATTTTGAGGCAGGGTCTCCCAACATAGGCGATGCTATCTATCTGAATGTGGGTTTAGTATCTAAATCAATCAAACCAACAAACACCCAGAACATAAATGCTTGTGGATAAATAGAGACAAAGCATGATTTAACACTCTACTAGGATGCAGGCAGTTTCTTGGATGACTCTGACTTAAAGTTCAAAAACAGAACGTCAAAAGAATACCTATGATGGCATCTTGTTTATAACATCTGGTCCCATTAGGCTGCACACAGGTAGCACTGTTTATTTTAACTGGCGTGAAGTTCTTTGCTATAGTCTTTTTCGAATTAACTTCCAATCAAGTTCATCAGATTGCCATAGTGCTGGAAAGGTCAGCTCAGTACCCAAGTGTGATTACTGGAGCAGGTCAGGATTGGTTGTAACATTAATTGGTTCTATTGGCTAATGTGCCCATATTTATTTTTTCCTGATATGTTCACTAATATGAAGACATAATTCCCTTGCCTCAGACACACAAGTCACTATCATGGGTTGGTGTTAGAGAAAGATTTAAAAACCCACAGCTATGACTCTTGTAATTCAAAACCAAATCAGTTCAAAGAGGTCCCTTGATGCTAAACCATTTCCATGTTGGAAATGTGTGCTTCTTAACAATATTTCTGAGGTAAAATGAGTCTGGCCTTGAGGTAATGCATCAAATGAAAGAATAAGAGCAGGTCGGTCAAGGTCAGTGAACCTTAAGGAGTCCAGAGAATCCTTAAATTTAAAGAAAAGACTTGTTTCTCTAAATTCCCATTTTTCTTTCGTTTTCCTTTGTCTTTTCTTACTTCTTCATGTGTGTGGTCTATCTGAATTTTATGTGTTGTGTTTTTACTTTTTAAATATTTGTGAAATCATTGAAACTTTTCATTGGTAAAATTGACTGTATTTTCTACAATGTAGATGATCAGACTATTATAAACTATTTCTATGATACATCAAAAGAGAAAGCCCAATGGCTGACTTTTCATAAAAAAGAAATCTCTCAATACTCTCAGCACTTTAGCTATTGCAGTAAATCTTCAGTGTATTAGAAGTTTACAATGTTCCTTGAGAAAGGTGAAATTTATTATTAGCTTTTATAAACTCCATTATTTTCACAAAGTGCTATTAAATAATTTTACAAGATTTTTTTTCACCTTCCCATGTTATAGTGAGCGATGTAATTCTTCTTCCTTTCAAGTTAGAGGAAAAGAAAGCCAAGGTGAAGTCAAAGCAAGAATGCCTTGCTTACACAATGTTACAGGAGAACCCCATGAGCACTAGAATTTTTTATAAATACTATGGACTTATACGATGAGAATCTAGTTTTCTACTATTGTAAACATTATATTACAATTAAATGGGGGGGGTTGTGAGTCTACCACATCCAATACTAAAAGTCCCTTAAGTTTTTAAATTATCATGTGCTAGATCCAGTATTAAATGCCTTTCACAGGGTTACTTATTCCACAAAGCAATAGTATAAGAAGATTGTTTTATTCATTTCACAAAGAAAAATCGAGGCACGGATAATGCATACGATATAACCATAGAAAATACTGGAGTGTGGTAATTTGGAGCTTTTGTTTCACTGATGTCATATGGTAATACATCAGAGTTACATATGCTTGGCTGTCACCTTCCACTCACGGAGACATCCAAAACATATGGCCAGGCAGTATGTGTTTTACCACATGATCTCTATGCTGCAATCTAACAACTGCTGCTGGTGACAGGGAATAGGACATCCTGGGAGACACAAAGAATGAGATGACTTCTATTCACTGGCTCAGCATTTAGTCATCACCAGAGCAAGGTTCTGAGGGTCCAAATAAGGACTCTCAAGGAAGATTTGTTACAGAGAGAAGGTGGGAGTTCCACTACTCCTCAAAGTGAGTACGACTTCTAGGGCTTTGCACACTGTATTTTATGGTCATGGCAATGAAGGGGAGAATGAAAAATGAAATGAATGAGGGTATTATTTATCCCCTTTCCTGTCCCACCAAGATTTCACATATATGATGTATCAAACTATTATGGGAATACAAAATGTCTTGCTGCTAATGATATACTGATGGCATTACAAGAAAGCAGAGGATGACTAGAGATCAAGTCGTGGGGCATGTTGCTTCTAGGTACTTTGGGGTTACCTCAATTATCGCTGAATGTTCAAGCTTCTGTGATGATATCTTGAATTCTGCCGTGACAGCAGCTTTCAGTTAGTCTGTGGTTTTGTTTTTTCCTGTAATACCCTCTGTTACTCTGGTGTGGATGTAGAACACCCATACTAAACACACTCACCAGGTTATAGTCATCAGACTCTTATCTATCAAGTAAATGATCTAAAGTCATCATCAACATTTTTTGAAGAGTATGCTGGATTCTGGGGTGTGACTGCCAATTAATAAAACATGTTTGATGGTGCTGTCAGGAGGAACCTCTTTAATTGGTTGGATTCAAACATTCTCTTGCTACCTATCAGTAAGTGGCCTACAATTGAAATGTTATGATTATTGTTGCTAATGGGATTGTCATCCATTATTTTCAGTACCAGTCACAATTAGTCTTGTTCACAATTAGCTTATAAGTTTACCTAAGATCTTATCCTTAGAAATCCCTCTTCAGTCTCCCAATATTTACTCATCTGTGTCTGTGTGGTTCAAGACAGCTGTTGGTCCACCTGTTCTTATAAGTAATATTATCAACCATGGATAAAACTTCTCTGGAACCATAGTCAATGTGATAATCATGTCTCTCTGTGTTCCTCAAGAAGACATACAATAATGTGTTAAATTATTTACTTTGAGAATGAATTCAGCATGATATAAACATATAACACTGAGAAGTCTTTTAGGTTATTTGAATATGACTAACAACATAGATTTGACCAAATTATATTTGTTTAACACAGTTTTAAGATTTTTGTCAACTCTCAAATACTATTTCTGAATAAGATTTCTTGTATGTCATTGTGTTGGTTCTTTTTCACAAAACTTAGGTGTCAGTTGAAAGTGAGGAAAATGTCTCAGGCATTGGCATATTTCAGTATAACAATAATATGTACCCTTGTTGATTGAGCATAAAAAGCAATGTAATGGAAAAATTATGCTCTTCCTCTACATTTTCTAGTTGTTATCCACATAAAATTTACATTATACTTATTTCATGATTCTTATTTGCCGACATCTATACATTTTTTGTTTGAGTACTGAATAAAAAGCATAATCAAAACAAAAATAATAGCACCACCCCTACCACCATCACAAACAAAAATAAAATTCTTGAGTTTTTTTTTAATTTTTAGTATATATGTAAGTCCCACAACAGTGAGAAAATTTAACTCTTAACCATTGTGATACCTTTGGTGTCTAAGTAGGCATAAGTTAAGAAAAAAATGCAACATTTGAAGTAGTAACCCCATGTGGTGTTATACAGACATCTGCAGAAAGAATTATTCTTCATGTCATAAACAAAGAGATCTATATTCTTGAAAGATTTTTGTAGAAAGTTCCCTCTTAATTCTTTTATTGTGAAATGCTACAAATTATAACTTCTCTGTAGGAGCGCAGATACATGTGCAAGTTTAGCAACACCTTGTCTCTAGTGTTAATTAATGTGATTATTCGAAAAAAATGCTTCAGATCTCTGAATTTATGATCTAATATTTTAGTCAGCTGGTAACACAGTAAAAACAAACTGTAGTCTGTTTTATCTTCTTCCATATTCCTTCATTTATCTTGATATATGATAGTTGACTGTACCATGTTGAAGTAAAAGAAAAATAAAAGAAAAACAGAAAGAAAAGGAGATAGGGAGAAAGGAGGAAAGAAAAATGAGGGAACAGCCAAAATAAATACCCAGAAAAATGATAAACTGCCAGAAATAATATAAGAAAAGGCAGAACATTGAGTGAGTTTTGTTGCACTTCGTATTAAGAATTTAATGTACTATCTTATAAAATAAAATTTCTATGGTTTTAGTGAAAATGAAAATAAAATATTTAATCATTCATATGGTTTAGCCGATATACCTCACATCTTTGACTCTATTGCTAGACCATACAAAATATTATGACCTTTACCTCAAGACTCATTGTTACAAATTAAAAGGAAAAAATCTTTGAATTTTGCTGGTTGGAAGAATCAAGTAATATCCATTAACATCTGCTAAAATAAATGAGCAATGTGTGGAAGAGTGCTTGCCTAACATGTAGTAAAGCCTAGAATCTGTACCTAAGACCACAAAATAAATACATTAAGTTTTAAAAGTAACAGGAAGCCAAACACTGTGCCAGGCTGTCAATTGTTAAGCATGTGATGTTAAGAAAACTAATCTCTATCTTTAGTCCAATTGTATGTGGGAATCACACATCAAACACATTAAAGTCTAATAGGTCTTGGATTGCATGTCTAATCAGTATCTGTATTTACTGTGTTTCCCTTTGTCCAGGCTCTTACTATTCAGACTGCTTCATGTTTAAAGGTAACCACGGGATACTTGGAAGTTGGAACACTCTTAAGGGAATGAAAGAACGTACTTTTTACAACTTGGAGTCACAAAGAGGTTTTTAAGTAAACATGCAAATCTGGGAGGTATTTTATAGAATTAATGTTCTCTGATGGTTACCATAAAAGTTCTAAGTTCTAAAGTATCCCCATCTCTGTCCTGAAATCCAGTCTGACTTTATTACTCCTTATAAAAACAGACTCTCTATGATCTGCCTATGCGTTCATTTAAGAGAGTGGGTGTTTTATTTAACCAGCCATTTATAGATCAAAAATACATGGTTTCATGGTTGGATAAGTTTCCAAGTAATTTGTTAATGTTAGTAAATATTGTGAGCCAAAGATTTGGTTCTTCAATCCAACTGCTCTAGCCATACTGAAGTTCAGTTTAAAGATATTACCTTATCTTTCGGAGCCTCTCTGTTTTCTTTGTTACTTGAAGATACCAATCTTAGAAATATGAAGGAAAGGTTCGAATTAGTTAAAAGAAGTGACAGAAGCTGAGAAGCACTGCTCAGAATGCTTCCCTCTAAGCTGGGCGTCTCTGCAACCCACTTACTGCCACTCATTTTCCATGAGACGTTCTATGTCCAGTGCCATAGGTGTCTTCTTCCTTCCTGCTCATTTTCATAAAAATTATCACTGTCACTCTAACTTAGAAAAAAGCTTTCATCAGCACACCACATACAAATGTGTACTACATAAGTAAAGCTAGAATATTAGCAAATATACTTAGTGTTTGAAGTGACTCTTGATTGCTAATGGACAGTAGAATGCCATTGTTTCTGGTAAGAACTTAATTTGAAATGATTCACGCAAGTAATAAGGTGAAGTTCATGACGACACTGGTCACATTTTTCTTATATTAAATTCATCGTCTTTCTCTCCATATATATGTATTCTATATCATTACCTACTACCTATAAACATATCACAATTACTACTCTCAAATACATTACTTTTTTCTGTAGCTATTATTGTAATAGACATACATACACATATATGTACAAACATACATACATGCATACATACATAGTACACAAACAACAGATATATAAATATAATATAGTGACTCTGTTTAGTGTTGTCTGTTTGCATATGCCTTTCTTAGGTCTCATGACTTAGCATTAAATCATTAACTAAAATTATTTTTCATGGAGTGATTCATTCTCACTTACTAAACATGAATTACCTGTAGCTCTTCATCTAAGGGTGGGGCCCTGAGAAATTGCTGCCATTCTTATTGGCATGTTAATTAACATCATCATTGTTCACATCTTGTTTAGTTAGCCATATTGTTGACATTTTATGCCTATCAGTATATAACTTTGATTATTGTATGCTTCTGCTCAAACAGCTTTTATAATAAATAGTTAATTCCTTATTACTAAACTATATTATAACTCATATATTAAAAAAAATCACTGCCAAGGAAAAATTGTACCAAAATAAAATTCTTAAGCGTTGTTTTTACAACTTTATTTTAAAAACAGAGACACATGTACAGATTTTTAAAGGCATTTTAGCATAAAACTATATGGATATATTATTATCAGTACTTGATTTTTTTAAAGGTTTGATAGTATGCATTGAAATCTTACTAGTTACAATAAGCATAAAGTACATGTAAAACAAAACGTAACATGGAAATAGTCAAAGTTTTTTTGGTGTGTATAGATTAAGCATAATGACTCTTAGCTCTTGAGTTATTAATGATTTGAGATCTAGGTTAAACTTTTTAAATTTAGAAATTATGTTAAATTTTTTATCGTTCCATTAAACATAAATACTGGGTGCGTTGTATGTTCTCTGTGCTTCTTCAATGTTTGTTCCTATTGCTTAAATCAGATTAAGTGTATCTGTCTCCAAAAATCTTTCCATGTCTTTATTCTGAAGACATTCCAGAGTCTCCTCTTTCTTCTGAGATGTGAAGTACACTCCTGTTATCTGTAGGGCCCGTGTTGTTCACCTCAGATTCTCTCTGTCATCCAAGTGTATCTTAACTTTGTTTCAGCCTCCTTTACCCAAAAGAGTGATGCTTCTGATACACAAACTTCACTATAGCTTTCTTTCTTTTTGTATTTTTTTTTTTGCATTCATGATCACTACCTTATACTTCTATTATAAACTTTGGGGGCATTTGTACAAAGAAACCAACAAAAATACCACAAAATATAAATATTGTAGCATTAAATAGAAAGCTACTGATGAGACTTGAAAGAAATGGAATTGTCCTCGTAGATGTCCTTGCTCAGTGTGTGTGGTGCAAGTCAGCAAGTGGAAGCGGTGTGGCTTATTGACTTCGTGGTCATAAACAAATGTTTGGGAGAAGATTTCTAAATACAGAATCCACAAAATAAAGGCAACTTGTTCGCTATGTCCTATGTATTTGCTTTCATCTCTGCCTCCACTAACAACATTGCTTCTTCCTCTGCATCTTTTCAGACATATTTTAAGTGAGAGAGGTTTCATAATTAGATCCAGACTGGCTGAGATTAGAGGACTTTCTATTGCATTGAAAGCTAATGGCATGTCTTAAAATATGTTTTCTTGCTAATGACATGTTTTAAGATATGTTTTCTTTGAAAACTTTTGAGAAGAAAACTTATTCATCTTTATCCGGCAGAGGTTCTACTGTCTTGTTTTGTTTGAATATTCTGTAGAAGCTTATGAAAACCACAGGTACTTAGGCACTAACTGTTTAGTTTCTGCTCCAAACTCAGGTAAATATAAGAGAAAGAAAAGTAAGTTCAACTACTTTGTCTAAAAGTTTCACTAAGCTCTAAGAGTTTTTATTAAATAAAGAATATAATAAAATATTATTATTGTAGTTAGAAGTGAAACTGTATGTGAATTAGTGGAGAATGCTATGTTGTAAGAGGGAATTGCTCATGTGCTGGTTAAAGTCATTATATGTGCCTCAGCCATCCTTTTATATGGCTATTCAGATGTCTTTCTGGCACCTGCCCTCCATGCAACAATACTTTATGCAAATTTGAAGACTAACTGGTGACTTACAGTGATCACCAGGGAAAGATAGACTAGACTATTCTAAAATACTAGAGACCAGTAGGAATACAATAGTTTCCAAGACATTTAAACCCAGGAGAAAAGTGGAATGGACCATAAGATAATCATCTGTCTTCACATGTGTCAGTCAGATCCCATGCTACTGTGTTCTCGCTTCATGTCTGTCAAGGACTTTAAATTTACATTACTTTTCTATTTCTCCTGAAATCTTGCCCTAAGTCCATAGAGTTTTCTCAAGGGTAAGCCAAAGGTAAGAGAAGCTATGCCTTATCAGGTCAAATCACAAGTGAGTGATTCAATTAAAATTCTATGTCCTCAGCTTATACATTTCCCCTTATATCCGCTTTATGTGAGTTAAAATAAAGTTCTTAGTCTTGAGTCTGTTATCAGGAAGTTTCCAAGGAACAAGATCAATTCTATGGACTCCTAGAGATACATTTCATCCAAAATGGCCGGTAGGCTGTGTTCACAATACCAGCAGATGGGCTGGTTTGATGAAAGAGGAAGGTCCAAGCCTCACAGAGACTTGAAGTGTGAGAGTGGAGGATAGAGGGTCGGGGGATGTGTTCAGAGGAGGGGGAAGAAGAGGGCGGATGAGGGCAGAGTTGTTGGAGGGAGTGGCCAGGATGGGGGCAGTGAGAAAGATGTAAAGTGAATAAGTAAAAATACAATTAATTAAATAAATTTAAAAAAATACCAGCAGAGTAGATAGAGAGATAGGACCTATGGTGTGCTCTACCCCAACAGTGAACATTCTCCAGATAGGAAAGAGAGACTTTTCTCCTCTGAGGGGGCACTTTATCTTCAGTGTGTGTGTGTGCAATGGGGAAGGGATGGCTACCATAATGCAGTCTTTCACTTGTGAGAACTTCAAATGTTCATGAATAAAATATAAAAGCCAAGGCTTTTCTCTGTTGGATGTGCAGGGCTCAAATGAGACAACATAAGCAAAAATTACTTTAAAGTACAAGTTCTCAACCTTGTTACAAACATGGTCACTCTGGTCAAGGTTTTCTCGGTTGTCAGTCTTTTCTCGAGAACAAGTTAAAGTCTTCAGGATTTTCGGAACCAAGTTGGTAGTGGACATGATAATTGACTCCATTTGTGTACTTAACACTTTCGGACTGTTAAGTATTTGGACTCTGCTTCAGTGAATGATCTGTTACTCACTGTATGCTAAGAGTCGTGCACTGTTCTGAAAACCGGCTCTATGGTAATGAATTGAGCAAGTCTCTCCTTTCTACTATAATGAATGTGACAGTGCAGTAGGTGACGAGAGTTATTCATATTCACAGCCCAGAAGTGTGTGTTAGAAGGAATCTGAGCTTTAACTTTTAGGGTGAGCAACTTCCAGTGGTCCCTAGAACAGGGTAGAAAATAAACAGACCATGGAAATCTCTGCCCCAGAACCTGCTGTTACTGATTTATGAGTGGGGCAGATAGTTTTGAAGACCACATAAGTAAGAATCAGGCCCCCAACACTGTGTCTGTTATCTTTCCCACAGAAGAGCACTGTGGTGCCTTCAGAATCTCTGCCTGGGTGCTTAGACTACTTAGCAAGCTGCCTGTAGCAAATAACCTACACTGGGTATCTTCTGCTTGTAAAGAAATGCATTTTTGTCAGTACTTGGCTTTTTAAAAGGTTTGATACTGTGCATTAAGATCTTACTAGTTACAATGAGCATAAAGTTCATGTAAAACAAGATGTAACCTGGAATTAGTCAAAGTTTTCTTGGTGTGTAAAGATTAAACATAATAGCTTTTCATTTTCTTTTGATTTTAAAATGTTCATGAAAATGAAGAACTCGGGAATCCAAAGTGCCAGGCATTGACAATAGTGTTTTCTTTAGATGCTATCTGAAGGAAAACATGTATTTGGTTTGACTGAATGGGAAAGTAATTCCTAGCAGGTTTGCCTTCCTAAAGACGAAGATTTATGATTCTAATCGAACTGGGCCTCTCAGGAAGCCCAGGTTCCCATAGAATACAGGAAATGATACATTTTTTCCTACAGCACTAAAGGACATATTATCTATTAAAGAGGACAACTATAAGTCAGGGCATTTTGAAGCTATCCAGCTGTACACTTAGCCTAAAGATATTATAGGGACTTTTACGCTTTTGAGGTTTTGTGTATCAATTTAACACTTTGGAGTAAGTGCCTGGTTTTTACGAATCTCATCACAGGAAGCCTAGGATTCCTCCCACACATATGAAATGCAAGCACCTGTCAGATTGCACACCTCCTCAAGCAAAAAAGGCAAATGCACAAAGAGCTACTGAACTTCACAGGCTGAACCGTTTCCCTGTTTGATTCTCTGCTGCCAACTTTGCATCTAGCTAGTGGTCCTATTAGAGGATAATCTCAAATGTAGTTTCGGATTCAATAGCTGGATAATTTCTTATAATAAATGTACCTCTCTCCTTTCGAGTAATACTATATTAAACACATTTCACTTAAAAATTATTAAGTAAAATATTACACGTACATTTAAAGGAGTAGAATATCCAACATCTAACTATAGGATGTGATAAACTGAATGAAATGAACCTTCAAGCTTTTCAATACATGTGTGGTAAACATTTAATGGCCACATCACTTATTCTAATATCATTACATCTGCATAATTGATTTATTGATCAGATATGTTAAAGGCTTTTAAATCTAAATCTAAATGGTAGTTGGGAAGTCAACACACATAAATTTCTGCCATGAAAGTTAGTTGAGAACCACGTGGCAGAACGTTTTTGAATCACCAAATACAACTTGTACTTTTAATAAAGCATGTATTTTTATTTCTGCATTCCAAGACATGTTACTAGGGATGTGGATAGGGCACACCACAGAATGCATCCATTTTTATAGTTTTACAAACTTGAAACCACCCATTTCTAAGGGGAAGAATGATTTCAGTGTGTAGTCTTCTTCGTTGTCCAAATATGATGCCCAGTGTTCTGTGGCTTTTACTCTAAAATTTCCTAAGCCTTTATTCGGCAGACTAATCATTTTCGTTTTCATAAAAATTCCCAGCACATAAGCTAATATGATTTAAAGCATTTTTTTTCTTCTCCTTTAAAAGAATCTTTTACACAATGATTCTCTATTGGACCCTCCGTGGATGCTGAATATAGTTTCAATGGGGTGTTTAACTCTTACATCTCATACTAAGGCCAGGATGCTGGCCACAGCTGCTTTTCTGAAAAGGTTCATGAGGTTCGTCTCAAATATATTTTAGTTTTGACAACGAGCTTTGCTTTTACAAGCGTTATGATGGGTTTATACTTTTTACAAGACGCCGTTCTAAAAATATGTATAATTCCCCAACAGTCCTTTAAAATGGAGTCAAAATGCTTTCCCTTTGGACGGACTTCACCCCAAAGGCTAGTATGTTATATATATTTCCTGCTTGCCTTTTCATTTTAAAAGATTTATTCTTAATCCCACGCATATAGGAACATTATTCAGACAGAGTATCGGGTTAGCTGGGCCTTAGTTGCATAGTGGCAGCCTGCATTTTGCCACAAGAGTGCTGAGAATCGGGTCTCTGCCCTGTAGGTGGTTGAAGCTTGGAGAAGACTGGGTCTTCCAGGGGAAATCAAGCTGTCAGGAAGACTCATGGAGTATGATTAGTTTACTAACTTCATTAAATGAGAATATTCGCAGTGCAGGGACCCCCTGTTCTCACTGTCTGCTGCTGTTAAACAAGCCAGTGTTTCACAGGCTGAGTGAATACCATGTGCAAGCCCAGCAGGAGGACATTCCAGAAGGCCTGTGGGCTTCCTTACCTTGTCATCTGTGGGCTTCGCGTGAGCAAAGCCCTATTTGGGAGGACTCGAAATCCCTTTCTCCATTACTCAAGTAACCCAAACCTCAGGCACAAACATTTCAAACAAAGTAGAGGCTTTGCTTCTCTTTTTAGATCTTGATAAATCTGATTTCAGATTCACTCTATAAGCTCTTAGCTTTGGGGCTAGAGGGTGTCTGATGACTGGGCCCATTGCCTGGGAGAATTGCCTTAATTTCCCAGGAGAAATGGTCCAAAATGAGTGTGAATTAACGTTTTAGGAAAGGATAGAATTCATTGCTCTTTGAGCCTCAGGCTGGGGAGGAGCGCTGCTCAGTTCATAGTTAAGTGTCTTTAGAACAACATTCATACGACTTGTGGATTCTCGTATGTGTAGCCAACTTGCTTTGTGGAAGTTTAAACTGCGGAAAATCTGAACCAAATGTGTATATGTTGGTTTTCTTCATTAAAAAAAGTATTTAAAATAGTAGACTGTGGAATATTTAGACTCTCACAGAAGGTTGTTATTTGAAAAGGGAACTGCTATGTTAAGCGCACAAAAGTTGTTTCAAAATTAAATAATATCATTTTAATAGTGTTTAAATATTTGTTTTTTATTAATATTATTATAACAGGTATAAAATCTTTTTTCATGTAAAACAAAATTACATGATATTAAAATTTCTATGACATTATTCTTTCAACTCAATATACCTGCTTAGCATTCAGTGAAGTATTCCAGACCGTGAACATACTTTAATGGAGGACTTTGGTTAATCGATTTTTTTCTCTCACAATTAAGTGTACTTTAAGAAGGCCATCTGTTTGAAGAGTGCATACCGCACTGCTTATGTGATATAATTGTAAACTAGCTGTAGGGCAGCTGCGATATATACATCTAACAGCTTGTCTTAGTGTTAGCCCTTTATCCCCACCCCCAGTCCTTTTTGGTAAGAATCAATAAAGGAAAATAGTAATAAGCAACTCAATTCCTAAGATCTCCATATTGTAAGTGTTACAAAAAAATGGGAACTCATGTGAGAAGTAAATGAATGGAATGACTTATAAAAGAGAAAGAGAACCACTCTAAACACCTAATAAGAAAACAATTCAATAGTAAGACATGAACATTATTAAACATATTAATAGTGTCTAGGAATGTATAATTATCAGTCTAAAATGTGATCTTTATTCACCTCCTACTTCTTTAGCTAAAGAAAAATATGTGTATCTTGACCACTAAGTTTAAATAATTGCTATGTTTTTCAAGAAATATGTACATGTGACAGGAAATGATAAAATGTAATTGTAAATGATTAATCCTAAATGTAAGATTAATGTAATGGCATAAATGACTATAATATTTTATTAATTATACATAATAATCTTGTTTCAAACTGATTTCTAAGGGCTATTTCATAACAACAAACACAATTCCAGATAGAAAACTAGGTGAGTTTTCAAACGACTTAAGAAGTTAGTGAAAAAGACAGATTGTCTCCAACCCTGAGATTCAGGTTCTGAGAACAACTCAGATGTTAGTGACCAATGTACAGCCTCTGGTATGTTAAAAAGAAAAAATAATGAGACTGGGTTGGGCAAAGATGCTTCCATTGCTGGGCTCCTGTCTGATAAACAGCCATTACAAATTGAAATGTTGGAGAAGTCAACCATTCTTACTGTGTAGCGCAGAGCAAACATTTCTGGAGAGGATTGTTCATATTGAGACGCGAGCATGCTAGATGCATGCTTCAGTTATGTTGAACAATGCAGGTGTCCATAATTTTACAACCATGATTTTGGTGTATGAGGTGGTCTGCCCTAAATTTGTATTTTACCTTCTATGCATAGTTTCACAGAAGAGCAAAGGTATATCAACCATTACTCAGTATGACATAATCATTTATATTATAGAATATTATTAACACTGCCTGGGATGTAGCTTTAAGTTGCTATATACATTTATTTGGATTTCTGAATGATTTTTCTCAAAGTAGAAGTAGCACTGTGTTAAAATGACAATGTATTAAAGCATAATCAATGTTCTTGCCATTGACAAGTAAATTTTCTTTACAGGAGTAATTCATAATCATAATATATAAAAGTGGACTTTAAAGTACCTGCCATGATATTCCTATGATATATAACCAAATGAAGAAAGCATGTGGTGATTTTATTTATCAGCAGTACCTTTTATAAGAACACATTCTACTTCAAAACTTTGAATCATGGTAGGACAGCAATTTTCAATGCCACCTAAGCCGGTCCCACTTCTGTTGGGCTTAGAAATATATTTTTTAATATTTTCTTTTTTTAAACTTTATTTTAAAAAACAAAGATAAAAAATTTAAACATTTTTGCATAAATGTATACAAATACAATTGTGTCAGTGCTTGGCTTTTTTTTTTTTCTTCTTTTTTTTAAGGTTTGATACTCTGCATTAAGGTCTTACTATTTACAATGAGCAAAAAGTACATGTAAAACAGGGTGTAACCCAGAATTTGTCAATGTGTTCTTGGTGTGTAAGGATTGAGCATGACATTTTTTTTGTTGTTGTTTTCTTTTCTTTTCTTTTTTTCTTGAACTTCACACAGTCTGTGAGTTGTTTCTGGGGCAGTGCAAGCCTCTGGGTTTAGCATCCCACTATCAGTGACTGCATATTATGTCTGTTCTTTTGTGACTGGGTTATCTCACTCAGGATGATATTCTCTAGATGCAGCCATTTTCTTAAGAATTTGGTTAAGTCGTTGTTTCTGATGGCTGAGTAGTATTCCATTGTGTAAATGTACCACAATTTTTGTATCCATTCATCTACTGAAGGACATCTGGGTTCTTTCCAGCTTCTGACTATTACAAATAGAGCTGCTATGAACATTGTGGTGCATGTATCTTTGTTGTATATTAAAGTGTCTCTGGGGTATATGCCCAGAAGTGGAATAGCTGGATCCAATTTTCTGAGGAATCGCCAGACTGATTTCCAGAGTGGTTGTATCTGTTTACAACCCCACCAACAGTGGAGAAGTGTTCCTCTTTCTCCAATATTTTCTTAAAAAAAGCTCACCTACATGGTTGGCTTACAAATTTATGAGTGAGTTAATCTCTAATATATTCATTACTTTCTTTAACAAATATTTACTCTTAAATAATTGTATAAGTATTAGTAAATGCAAAAAATATTTAGGTATTTACATTTATTTAAAAAATAATGTCCCTAAGTAGTTTCACAGAATGTACAGCTACAGTGTATAACCTATGAGGATAATAAAAAAATTCAGAAAATATATGTGGTATATGTTCTTCACACTAATGCTATAAATTGTCTCTTGAAATTCTCCAGTAAAACATTCAATGTCACGCTGCTCAATACTTTGAATTTTGTGCCTACTGATAAAGAAATGTCCATAGTGTAACATTTCCTGCAGTAAACAAATACTGTATTTTCAATGCCTACACTTGTTGCTTCAGATCATTTGTAAGCATTTATTGAGCTGACGAAATAAACATAAATGAGACTTAGAAAAACAGGAACTGTGAGTTCGATTATACACTATTGGTTGACTTACCTGTGACAGCTGTTGTTCAGTCTTTTATTATAAAATTCATCAAACATTTTGGATGGGTCACATTTTATGGTGAATGCACTTGGGAATTCTTGGCTTTTCTGATAATTTTAGTAGTCAAGAAAAAGATACAGTAGTAATGATTCAACCATGGTTGTGATGATTGCTACTATAAACTGTTTTCAGAAATGGCAGAAAGTGACATTTAAATTGGCATACTGCAAGTCTTAAGAGAACGATTTCTCAGCAGATATTTTATTGGATGTCAGGAAAGTATAGTGATATTAGATGCTTGGTCTCTAAGACAGAAGATATTATTGTTTTCTTTCTTGGGATGTATGTGCTACAAGCCCTGCTCTAAAGACTTTATTTTCCTTATCTCTCTAAGACTTTTAAAAAGAAGGAGCATTGTATTTTGTCAAAGGCTTTTTTTTTTTTTTGGCATGTAATGAGATGATCATGTTTTTTTTCTTTGACTTTGTTTATGTAGTGTATTGTATTGATGGATTTCCATGTATTGATTGAATCATCCCTGCATCCCCCTAGGTTGAAGCCTACTTAATTGTGGTGAAAGATAGTTTTGATGTGTTCTTGGATACAGTTTGTGAGGATTTTATTGAGTACTTTTGTATCAATATTTATAAGATAAATTAGTCTGAAGCTCTCTTTCTATATGTTTTGTTCTTGTGTGGTTTATGAATCAGAGTAATTTTGACTTCAGAAAGTATATTATTTAGTATTTCTTCTGTTTCTATTTTGTGAAATAAAACCAGCATCCAACATCAAAAAAATAGAGAAAAACTTGAAGCAATCCCAATAAAATCAGGGACAAAACAAGGCTACCCACTCTTTCCCTGTTTATTTAATATAGTACTCAATGTTATAGCTAGAGCAATTAGCAAGCAAAGGAAGGTCAACAGGATACAAATTGGAAAGGAACAAGACAAGGTATTGCTATTTGGAGATCATGTGATAGTATATACACTCTTTAGAAAGTAAAGAGTAAGAGACCTGGAAGGTAAGAGACTAAAATGGCAAGACCTTAGATGAAATGCCCAAATGTGACTAGAGGAAACTTGTAGAGTCTACCTAGAGTAGGAAGCTAGGGCATCAGGTGCAAAGATAGGGTAAGCATCCCAGTGTTGAAAACTCTGATCTAGAATTGTTCCTGTCTAAAAGAGCTGAAGGGACAAAAATAAAGAATAAATTGAAAGACAGCAGGTCCACTGACCATCCACCTTGAGATCTATCTCAAAGGGAGGCTCCAAGGCCTGACACTATTACTCTGTGAAGCCCAACCAGCAGCTGACTGACAGATGGATATACACCCAAATATTGGACTGAAGTCAACTACTCTCTGCTTCCTTCTCAAGTTTTTTCCTATTAACCACCTTTTGCTTCTTTAATATACTTCAACGTACTTTTTGTTTTCTACTCACCTAAAAATTCAAGCAATAATATTACAATATATATTATTTGATGCCATTTCCTTTTCTTTGCTTAAGAACAGGCAATATCACTTCAGCTGCTAAGCTCTTCCATATTGCCTGACTTCCTCCCTGCTCCTTTCATTCACCTGTCAATATCTATGTCTCTGTCTGTCTGTCTGTCTATATCTCCCCTTTCACATTGCCTGATCTTCCCCCAACTCCTTTTGTTCCCCTGCCAACATCTATGTCTCTGTCTGTCTGTATCTCAAAGATTTCTTGTTCTATATTCATATATTCTTTCATGAATGCGATAAAAACCTGAGTAGCATTTGCCTACTAGTCCATTACATGGCTAAAATTCAGCATACGGTGACAACAGGAAAACATGATAACTTGGGATGTTTATACCATCTAGATTTACATTGTGGAAGAAAATAACCAATGATTAGGCAGTAATGGCTTTGGGATAAGAGAGAGGGAGAGAGAGGGAAAGAGGGAGAGAAGAGAGAGAGAGAGAGAGAGAGAGAGAGAGAGAGAGAGAGAGAGAGAGAGAGAGAGAGATTAAATTCTGGGGATTGTGAATAATGAAATTTAAGAGAAAATATTAACATTGACCCCACTAAAAATATAATATTTGAACAGAATACTCATAAAATTTGTATAATAAATCATTCTGATAAAAGAACAGTAATATTCAGCCATTTGTAGAGGCCTTAAATATAATATATAATATAGCCATTAAAAATACAGATAACCTGGAGGTTAAGAATTGTTATATTTTTCAGATTCTACACAGGGAACCTGAGACTTGGAAACACTAAACATCTTCTGTGTTTAGGTGGGGAATACTTCTTGAAGAAAGTACATCAACCTGGTGTCTGTTTTGCAGTTGGGCTGAGATTATTCTATATTAATATTTAACAGAAGAAAGAAATGAGAAAAGTGAAGTCACCAGAAGTGTCATGTCTTTAAGTCTTATAGGAGATTATAAACCACTGGAATGATGTGTCAAATGAGAAACAGTAAAAATAGAGTCTACCTTAATTAACTTCATAACAAATTTACTAAACTATCTTTCAAAACAGCCAAGAATAAAACAGTGCTTAGGTACAGCAATGGATAGAGCTTTATAGCCCTTCCAGAAGCTGAAAGTTCTCTCTCTCTCTCTCTCTCTCTCTCTCTCTCTCTCTCTCTCTCTCTCTCTCTCTCTCTGTGTGTGTGTGTGTGTGTGTGTGTGTTTGTCTTGCTATAAGTTGAGAAACTGAGGAAATTAAGTCACTCATGTACAAATACAAATGGATCTCAATTCCTATCATGAGCATTTTCTTCTCTTCTCAAAGTTTATCCAGGGTGGAATCCTGACTTGAGTTTTCCATAGCAGATGAAAACACAGTGGATTGTGCTTTTCTCTTCTGACAGCGAATGTCTGAATATGGTAATAAAACTTCAGTCGCTATTACAGCTGCACAGAGTTATGTCTACTTGACAGGAAAACATACCAGAGCTGATATTTGGGGGAGAAAATAATATGGCAAAGGATGTGTTTTTTTTTTTTTTTTTTTTTGTCAAGAAAAGGCATATGGCCAACAGTAACAAAGGGATAAAAATTAACAACAACACACTCATGCAATAGTTACATAAAAAAGTTGTCACTATGCAAAATAACTTTTTCCAGTCAAAGTCGGTGTTGTGCATTCAGATTAGATGCCCTATGCACTCATCTTCATAATATAGTGTACTATGTGAGAAACGCCGTTCTGTAAATGGATGGATGTGTCATGCTATTACTTCATAGGACAAGAGTGATTGCAGCCTTAAACTGGTAATATCCCTTCCCGACACAAATTTAAGACTATGATGATGTATAATGTTGACATTTATGGCCACTTTCATAGACTTTATCTTAAATCCTTGAAGGGATACATAGTGTACTATATATCTGTTCTAAAGTGCCTGCATGTGGACAAGCACATGAGATGAAAAGCATTATAAACTTCAATATTCTCTGGTGACAGAATATTCTTAGAAGATGAAAATATAGACTTGGCCAGTGCTTCTGTGTCTGCCACAAATGCGCCCTGCACATAGCTGGGTCTCAGATGACAGCACAACTAAGTATCCCTGTGATTAGTTTTATATAAATACTGTTTATGAAAGCCTTTGGGCATTATGATTCATATTAAATTTAAGAACATCACATGGGTTATACAAAAGATATCCCATTTATTAAGCATGGTAAAATAGTACACCATTGTTTACAATATCATGAGCAGTAAATGAAAAGCAAGTTTATTTCTAATTTTCACAGAAATGCAGTTTTTAAAGTTTTTAACCATTTTATGTATTCTTTGATCACACACACACACACACACACACACACACACACAGACACACACACTCACACATGCAAAGCTAAGCCCTTATGCATTCTAGATAAGGACACTATAGTTGATCAATAAAGTTATCTGTGAGGATAGATATATCTTATAGATACCTTAATTTTTACTTTAGAATTGTACTATTCATAGCTCATTTTACAATAAAAGATAACTATGTTATAAATAAAAATCCAAGAGCTTATTTTTATTATCCAACATATATCTACTGGGCTCCAGTTATCTTCCTGCTTGTAGCTTCCCAAGTAGCTAGCTGAAACCATGGATGCATGTCATAACACCTCACCACATTTCTGTATTGGTATACATGCTTTTTCATTAGGTTCTATTCATTTTACATACGTTTGTGTATGTGTGTGTGTGTGTGTGTGTGTGTGTGTGTGTGTGTGTGTGTGTGTGTGTGTTTGTAATGGAATTTGACCTCCTTTCCCGACCAGATCCACTTATTCTCGTCTCTGTCTCCCCATCCACTTCCTATCAATTCTTTTTGTTCACCTAGAGTTTAATTTTTATATTTACATCATATACGTACTTAATTTTTGTGCTTCTGAAATCAGGTATGTACAGGAAGAGAAACATGCAGTCGTTTTTATTCTGAATCTGACTTAATTTACTCAATATAATAATATTTGAGGGCATCCATTTCATTTGAATGCTAGAATTTCATTCTGCTTCATGGCTGCATAATACTCTATTGGTTATATGCACCATATTTTCCTTATTCATTCTTTGTTGACAGTCATCCAGGTTGATCTTATAATCTTTATGCATAGCAGTATATGAACATATGGTATCTTCTTTATATTAAATTCTTTTTATAAATACTAGGAGTGATATTAGTTAGATGGAAAATGTAGTTTTAGATTGTGGAGAAATGTACACACTGATTTTCATAGTGGCTTAGCTAATCTAAATTCCTACATACTGTGTCTAACCCATTCTTTACCTTTGCATTCTCAACATGATTTACTTGTGTTATAAATTGTGACAGTTTCGGCTGTGGTGAGATATAATTTCATGGAAGTTTTAAGTTTATATCTTTCCTATGGTTGGTGATTTTGAATAACTTTTTATGTTTATTAGCCATTTATACTTCTTTTGTGAACTTTATATACAATTTTTAATCCTATGTATTGATTTTGTTATTTACTTTTTTAATCTTATAATTTTTAATACGATATTTTATGTATTTACATTTCAAATGTTATCGACTTTCGGCCCCCTTGCTCTCTCCTTCTCCCTCTCCCTGCTTCTGTGAAGATGCTCCCATTCCCACATGCCCACTCCCACTTCAATGGCCTGTTTTCCCCCTACACTGGGGATGCAAGCCTTCAGAGGACCAAGGGCCTCTTCTCCTATTGATGCCAGACAATGTTATCTAATGCTACATATGCAGCTGTAGCCATGGGTCCCTCCATTTGTATTCATTGGTTGTTGGTTAGTCCTTGAGAGCTCTGGGGGAGTGTATCTGGTTGGTTGATCTTGTTCTTCCTATAGGAGTGCAAACCCCTTCAGCTCCATCAGTCCTTTCTATAACTTCTCCATTGCAGTCCTCATGCTCAGTTCAATGGTGAGATTTTTTTGAAGTAAGAAAGCCATCATTGGTGTTTTGTGCATATGTATGTCTTATTTTCTCTGGATGAGTTATAAATTTCTCTATGACAGGCATATAGACCATATATCTTAGTGTCATAGTCTTCATGTTCGTAAACTTTGACTTTACTATTTAGATATATATGATTATTGTTTCAGCAAAACCACCTAAGCCAGTCACTATAGCTGATTCCACAAAGTGCTTACTGACAGGAGCCTTTTATGGATGTCTCCTCAGAGGCTCTGCCAAAGCCATTCTGATACAGATAAGGATACTTACAGCTAACCATCAGACTGAGCACAGGAGCCCCAATGGAGTAGGTAGAGAAAGTACTGAAAGAGCTGAAGGGGTTTGCAACCCCATAGGAAGAATAACAATATAAACCAACCAAATTTCCCAGAGCTCCCAGGGACTAAATCACCAACCAATGAGTACAAGTGGAGAGACCCATGGCTTCAATTGCATATGTAGCAGAGGATGGCATTGTCTGACATTAATGGGAGGAGAGGCCTTTGGTTCAGTGAAGGCTCAGTTACCCAGTGTAGGAAAATGCTAGGATGATGAGGTGTGATTGGGTGGGTGGGAATGGGAGCATCTTCATGGGAGCAAGGGAAGAGGGAGAGAAAAAAAGGAGAGGCAGGGAAAGGGATAACATTTGAAATGTAAACACATGGAATATCCAATAAAATTATAAAAAATAGCTTGCTTAGCAATGGCAGAATAGATATTATAGAATAAAGATTAGTTAATGTGAAGAAATGATAGAATTTATATAAAATAAAATGTGGAAGAAAAACTATTTTCAGTGAACAGAATGTTACTGATTAATACATGTGGCCTAACCTACTTGCATAACTGGAGTGTCCAAAATGAGGAGATTACAGGGAAAATGTTTCAATAAAAATTGCTTGCTTTCTTTATATTTTGCTGTTTTAATGCTTTTTACTATATTTTAATTTAATTATTTTTAATTGAACAACTTTATTTTAAAAAACAGAGATAAATGTAGAGATTTTAAAAGCATTTTTGCATAAAAGTATATGAATACATTTTTGTCACTACTTAATTTTTTAAAGGTTTGAGTGTATGCATTAAAATCTTGCTAGTTACAATGAGCACAAAGTACATATAAACCAAGATGTAACCTGTAAATAGTCAAAGTTTACTTGGTCTGTAAAGATTAAGCATAATGATTTTTAATTTTTTTTGGCCTTGGTTTTTCTTGAACTTCATATAGTCTGTGAGTTGTTTCTGGGGTTTTCAGAGCTTTCTGGGGTAAGTATTCAATTATCAGTGACTGCATATTATGTCTGCTCTTTTGTGACTGGGTTATCTCACTCAGGATGATATTCTCTAGATCCATCCATTTTCTTAAGGATTCCATAAGGTCATTGTTTCTGATAGCTGAATAGTGCTCCATTGTGTAAATATACCACAATTTTTGTATCCATTCATCTACTGAAGGACATCTGGGTTCTTTCTAGCTTCTGACTATTATAAATAAGGCTGCTATGAACATGTGGTGCATGTATCTTTGTTGTATGTTGGAGCATCTCTAGGGTAAATGCCCAAAAGTGGAATAATTGGGTCTTCAGGTAGTACTATGTCCAGTTTTCTGAGGAACCACCAGACTGATTTCCAAAGTGGTTGTACCAGTTTACAGCCCCACCAACAGTGGAGGAGGGTTCCTCTTTCTCCACATCCTTGCCAGCATCTGCTGTCATCTGAATTTTTGATCTTAGCCATTCTGACTGGTGTAAGTTGGAATCCCAGGGTTGTTTTGATTTGCATTTTTTGATGGCTAATGATGCTGAGCACTTCTTTAGATGCTTCTCAGCCATTCGATATTCCTCAATTGAGAACTTTTTGTTTAGCTCTGTACCCCTATTTTTAATGAGATTGTTCTGGAACATTTGTAGGTAGCACAATTTTCTTCCATTTTGTAAATTGTCTCTTTACTCAATAAATGATTTTCTTTCCTATGAATTTGTCTTTTCCTTTTATGTAATCTTAATTGTCATTTCTTTATTGCCCAAGGAGCTGGAGTCAGCCCTTTAAAAAAAATGATACCTTTGTTTCCATCTTGAAGTATGTTTTTTCCTCTAGCAGTGTCAGACTTAAGGTCTCTTAATCCAATTGGAGTTGTGCTGTCCTGTTACTATGCTTTGCGTATTTGTAGTACTGTGAATTTTCACATATGAGGGTATACATGTATATGTGGACATTTGTACCAATGTTAGACCATGGATGTTAAAGGCGAATGCCCAGTATGTTTTTCACAATCCCCTTACTTTATTTACCAAGAAATGGTATCTCAAGTGAACTCCGAGCTACAGAGTCAGGTTAGTCAGTCTACCTGGATTGCTCAGGAAAGCCCCCAGACCTAATTTATTCAACAATAGGTTTTCAAATACAAGACTCTGTTATTTTTTTAAACCTAATTCCACAGTATCGTTTAATGACAGGGATTCACTCCAAAGGTGAAACAGGTGTGAGTGTGTCCTTTCACTACAGGGAGCAGCAACAGAAAATGGAGAGCAGTGACCTCAAAGCTTTGTATCCACTCCCTGAATCTCTGTTTTTTTCTTTCCACTCCTGTTTCTCAAACAGAAGCTCACTCTTTCTGATACATTTTAGTGAATGGCATTTCTGAGCTAGTGAATGTATTGCAGATAAAATGTGGATGTCTAGTTTGCTGATGTTAAAGCAAATTCAGCCTGAGGACTGTGGGATGTAGCTCTGCCTTGATGCTCCCCTTGAACAAGCTGATTGTCCTATGTGATGATGTCCAATGATGTCCAATGATCGGAATTACCTAAGAAAAAGCAGCCTCCGGTTCCTTGTGAGACAGTTATGCTGTGTTATAGAATGCTCTTTATTTTGGGCAAAAGTACCATTTCTCTCATTCCAACTTGGCACTTTCCCTCTGACGTTTGATTAGAGAAATATGACTCAGCAAAGTGCATCTTCATTAGTGACCTGGTCCACCTAAAGAACATTTACATATTTTAACCATTTCTCCCATGAAGTTGCTGATAAATATGCTTGAATAATGCTCACTCCTTTTCAGGGGTGGCTTGGTGAGAAAAAAAGTGTTGCAAATGTGATCTTTGAAGAGCACTGTGATCTGGAAAATTTTTATATGTGTAGCATACATGGCATAAAACAGTAGCCACCCCTTGGACCCAAATGCAACAGTAAGTGTTAAAATGCCACTTTCAACTTGTTATTCATGACACCCTACTTGGAAAAATTTAAAAAAAACACAACCAGAGGCTTGAGTCAGAATAGAACTGTACTACAAAGATTTCAAAAACATTACTTCAAAACAGAATCCACACTACACAATATTTTTAAAACCCTATGTCCATAGCTTTGGTATTAAATAGTGAGTTTGTTTTCCTCTGTTAATGTGAGATGAATGTGCTAGGTAAAAGAACTGCACAAAATCTATTTAACGTGGGATTTTTTTTTCATTTCTGTGTCTGTTGGGTTCATTTTATAATTGAAACATATGAAATAAAACTAGTGGATTTATACTGTTAAGAGTAATAAATATTTTGTTCATGTAGTTTTAAGGGAAGATTAGCATGAGGCATAAAAATGAATACCAAGGAAAATTGTTGGAATTATACATGGCTTAGTAACTTTCTCTGCCCCACTTGGGTCTCCCATCCCTTGACATGTGTCCAATTGTGTATGTATCACTTGTAGTCCATACGTGGCTAGATAGTTTACTTACTCTAAATAAAGTTACAACTCTAGCATTTAGTGACTTGGTTTAGAGAGTTTTAAGTGCTTCTCACTCAATTTCCCATGTGCTTTGATTATAGATTTTTTAATAAATCTAATTAATTATAGAGGATAATTCACTCTACATACTTTTTTCCTTTCCTCTCCTTTACTGATTTTTGTTTCAATCAAGTTTCATGTATTTGAAACTGGCCTTGAACTTACCATGTAATTCAAGATTACTTGGTTATCTGATCTCCCTGCAACATTGTACCAGTGTTGAATATACCTTACCACCCTGTCCAGTCTACTCAGGGTTGTGAACTGTACTTTTTGCATTACAAAGGAGCTCTTCACCAGCTAAGTTAAGACCCACCACCCTCTGTGCATGTTTTCATTTTCAGTGTGTACTACAGAGAAATATTTTACCAGGTTATTCATTAGATAAGACTTGTGGAAATTTTTGGGTATAAAAGTATTCTTCAAATTTAGTAGAGTTGAGATACAGAACATTTGCAACTGTTTTATAAATGAACACTTGATTTTTGACCAGCCTTCTATAAAAATATGACAACAGATAAAACTTATTTACAGGATCCTTGAGTAGTAAAATCAGTAGCAGAGGGCAGATGTAAGAGGACGTATGGTCAATTGAGGGAACTTAATATGAAGAGCAATTACTGCATTCCATCTGAAAACCTTGAAGTGTGATGTTGCATGGGATTATGTATAAGGATCATTTGCTCCACTTTATGATACTGACACTTAAAAGACGGGGACTTTCCATCCATTGAGGCTAATGTTGGATCTGGTTTATGGGACATGTGCCAGCCTAGCAGGCTAAACGAAAATATCTGCTCCCTCAATGCACTTTTGACAATCTATGATTCTTAGTATACAGCTCAAAGAAAGATTAATCTTTATAGTGTCAATACCATCTAGATCTTTAAATTGCTTACCAATCAAATTAGCACGGAATGAATAAATTACTGTGCTCTGGTACACAAAAGTTCTTGGTTTTCTGAGATTGTTATGACTATTTCTACAGCTATAAAAAATTCAGAAGCAATAATTCTTTTCAGAAGTGGCTAAAATAGTGTCCAATAAAACAAAAAGGTCATGTAAGTGCAAAATAATATAAAGCAATTCTAAGAATTAATTAATACAACTCTTCATAAAAAACAGAAAACACGTCTTCATGTATTATGTGAAATGTGCTGCATGCTGAGGTTATATGTTAACCCAGCATTCTGTATCACAATACGTTAAAAATACTTATGTATACTTGGGTTGCACATACTTTGAGTTACTAAGACCATACTTCCTCAGCATTTTTCAAGGTGTCTAGTTTCTCTTTCTTTTACACGCGCGCACGCGCGCGCGCGCGCGCACACACACACACACACACACACACACACGGCACACACGGCACACACAAAGTGACTGGTAAAGTTCATTATGGCATTTTTAATTATTAAATTTATTACCCGTTTTAATAAGACTTTCTAAATATTCACCTTGCTAACTTTTTAATAGATGTTGAGCAGAATATTTACTGCAACAGCATTTCTTTCTATCTTTCGATAGTGTAAGTGTATTTTCCACAACACTTGGTACATTTCATCTTCTACCAGAAATATATGTGGGCTCTACTTTATAATTTTTTTTTATTTTAGGCTCTCACTTTTACATAACTTAACCAATCAATCACCAAAATTTGTTTTTCTGAAATGGCATTTTATTCTATATGTAATATGAATTTCTGTAAACTAAGTACGTTAAATATATTTATGTACCTATTTTATCACTATCTTTCATTTTGGACAATTACCAACATCCATTGGGTCTAGTTTTTCTGTCATTGCTATATAAGGTTCTTTAAATTTTGCATATAAATTCTTTATTAGATTCTGATTTACAGTTATCCCTCATAGTTTGAATGGCTTTCCATTCTCTCAATGGTCTTTTCAAGAGCAGAGTTTAGCAAACTATCCCAAAACTGTTGCCTGCCCATTTGTGGGATATGTTCTTCTAGCTGTGCTACCTTGTCTAGGCATCAGTGAGAGGATGTGCCTAGCTCTACAGAGACTTTATATGCAAAGGCATTAAGATTCCTGGGAGGGGGGAACCCTCCCAGAAAAGAATAGGGAAGGATTGTGGGAGAAAGTGACCAAGGAAAGGAGCAATGAGCAGGATGTATAATAATAATAATAATAATAATAATAATAATAATAATAATAATAATAATAATACAAAGTTTGAGACCTGGATGAAACTTATTTCTATCGTTTTAAATGTTTTTGACATCACATATTTTGCCTACCAAAATACTAAATTTTAAGGCATAGATTATAAATAATTGAAATTTATAAATCACTCAATGGCTTATCCCTGAAGTTGTACTAGGAAAGCAATTATGAAAAATATATAAATGAATGGGAACATGGGCACTCTGAGAATTATGTATTTGATTTTTATGCTATTTTATCTTCATATTTTCAAAAAATAATGTCTAGTATTTACAATCATTTAAATATACAAAAATAGTCTTCAATTTAAACCATAGAGTCACAGGTGAGATCTAGCTTGTGGGCCATGGATGCAAACCCTTTCCCAATTCAAAGCGATAATAGTTTTCTACTATAATTTCCTACATAGTTTTAGCATTGATACGAAGAGCTCCTGGGTCTTTTCTTCTTGTATTGAAGAAAACAGTAAAAAAACGTTATTTGAATCAAACATTTTTTTTTTTTCACAGACAAAGCACAACAAAGGTAAGGAAGGAGTTCATGGCATTGCTCAGAGAATTTTAAGGGTCTTTTATGAATAAGAACGCAGTGAGCAGCTTACTGGTGGGACAGGATGAGTTCTTCTATTTCTCAAACCAAGGCTCCAAGGCATTTGCACTATGTTGAAGCTGAGGTCTTTGTGGACTGAGAGACCATTTCATAGTGTGCATGTGGGGGAAAGAGCTCTGGTGTACAACCCCTTTTAAATCTATCTGTTTTTTAATTGTCAAGCCTGAAGAGCTCCCATGGAATATACACAAATACGAGTTTTTGTTTTTTTTTTTTTTTAAATCAGCATGATAGCCTGTGTTCTATTAGCTCTTCTGATTTCATTAAAAAAATTGTTACTTCTTTCGAGGTTGCACCATTTATTATTATCACACTAATTCTCCAAACTCTTCCCAGATGCAATCTACTCCTTTCTACCCACCCAGATTTGTGTCTTTTAAAGAAACAAATCAAGACAAATTTGAGCAGCCCAAATATCACGTGTGGTCCTACTCTGGAACACGGTGGACTTACCAGACCCTACATTCATAGAGAACACTGTCTCTTTTCCCAACAGTTACAACTGCCAAAAACTCATTGGCACTGGGAAGAATTTTGTGCCCAACTATCTCATCCCATGCTAGGATATGGCTTGGCTTAGGCTTACACTATAATTACACTTTTTTAAAAAACTTGGGTTGCAAGATCATATGTTTCTATATTATCTTTCTGCACACCCTGCATTTGAGTTAAGTTTTTCTCAACTCCTAGTTTCCCATCTACAGTCCCTTTCCATGTTTGAACCTGCAACACCAACTCTTACGATTTCCTTCTCTCTTATGTTCACCTCTCTTTTTGTGGACCTTACATCATGTGCCTATCATTAACTACCTGGCTTATCCATGAACTCCAAATTAAACACATTAAAAAAAGAATCACTGGTTGGAAACACATACAAGAAATAAAATTAAGTATCAGCCTTTCCAAGTCTGAGTGATTTCACTCCATATATATTTTTTTCCATCCATTAAGCAGCTTCTTTCATTTCTTATTTTGTTGCTACTTATAATTGTAATTTTGCTACTGTTATGAACCTTAGTGTAAATATCCATGTTCTCTGCTCATCTTGGACACTCCCGGTGAGACTTTCTTTCCACCCACAAAAGGTCAAGACTCACAGGATGTACTAAGAACTATAACTCCTTTGCAAGTGTAAAGGTGTTTCAGAAATTTTTTGGTTTATTTTCCTTTCTTCACTAAATTATATCTGTTCTTTAAGGAAATATATTTTTCAAATATTGCCTCACTGACTTGAAAACAACAATGACTATGTTATAGTAATACAATATAATATATTGACACTTGTGAATTTTCTTTACATTTTATAATTATTTTTTTATGTCTTTCTTAATTTCAGAAAGCTTTTATTGCTTTGTGCTCAAGCTGATGAGTAGTTTTCATCATTGTATTAGCCCACTAACAATTTAATTTAACATATATTCAAGTAGCCTATAGTAACTTTTAATCATTTTATAACATTGATCCTGCCTTGTATCTTATCCACTTATAGTAAAAGGTGAACATTTAGGTCATAGTTATAGCCATCATTCTAAGTGCACAATCGATATACCTCTGTATTTGCCACTTTTATCCTAAAACTTACCTGTGGACCAACTTAACTAAAAGAAAGTAAAATTAATCTTGACTTACAGTTTCAAAGAGGAGTCCATAATGCTATCAAGCAGGAAGCCAAGGGTTCTCCTCTTTAGACCCAAATGCAAGCCCAGGAAACACTGGAAGTGGGATGATGCTATAGACTCTCAAAACCTGCAACCAGCGATTTACTTCCCGCTGCCAGGTGGACCACGCGAATGGTGCCCAAAAAGAGCCACCTGATGACCAATTACTCCAATACCGGAACCTCTGGTTCTCATTCAATCCACTACCCCTACTATCTTCTCAGACTCTGAACTGACTTCACTTGATTATCCTTTTCTGTCAGAAGTATATTGTGCCGCAGGACATGTTATTTTCCATGAGATACTTAGCATTCTTTATTTTAGTTTTCAGTGTTGGATAGTTTTGTATCCCAATTATTTAGCTTTTCAGTGAGACATTTGTCTGGTTATGAGGAAACAGTTTTGCCCTTGGGAGATTTTTTGTTTAGATTTACTTCATTGGATAAGCTTAATACTTATTCGAGGGCTGGTTATTTATCTCAACTTAGGAGATATACCTCTGTGTATGCAGTCCACCATGAATCTTGAGGTTTTCTAATTTAGTTAATGAAAACATTATTTGTTGTTATTGTTTTAAAATATATTCTTCTCTTATAAAACACAGTTTGGCCATAGTCTTCCCTTTCTCCACTCCTCCCAGCCCCCCAACCCCACCCCCACCCCTGCCTCATCCATGTTCTCCTCTTTGGATCTACTTTCTCTCTTTCTCCCTCCAGAAAAGATAAGCCCTCCATGAGTCAACAACCAAATATTACAAAACAAAATAAAACAAAGACAATGTAAAAATATTACACTGAAGTTGGACAAAAAAACACAATAGGAAGAAAAGTGTCCAAACTGCAGGCAAAAGAGCAAGCTTTTATTATAACATCAAGAAAAAAAAAACAAAACAAATAAACAACAACCTCCAGTCCTGGTGCTTCTAGTAATTATGGTATTTTTTTCCTACAGTCTTAGGAAATTTTCTTGTGTATAAGTTGACTAAGATTCTGATGAAATCCAAATAAACATCTTTTGCAGATATGACAGTTCTTTCTGTTTCTAGTGTTTGCTTTTTGCTTCTAGTATATTGTCTCTGTAGGTTTTCTAAGCTCTCCTTTGGTTTCTTGCCTCTGTGTTTCAGACAGAATATTATTTGAGCCGTAAAATGTTGTGTATGCAGTCCTTCAGTTGGCATTTAGTCTGTTTTGAGGTACACTGTTGTTTGTTTTCTGATATCCAGGTAGTGAAAAATTGTATTTAATGTATTTTTGCATGCTGCTCCTTGATTTTGTTTTGATTGTTTCCAGCATGATGTTTATTTAATTCAGTTCCTGTTACTTTCATCTTAGATCAATTTAGTTTTGATATGAAGCAGTACCTCTTAAGATTATTTATAATTTGTGATGAAAAACTCTAATGACCTATAAACTAAAAAAATGTACTACAGATAATCTTTAAGGACATTAAAATATATGGGGTTTATTGATGATTTAGACACAAACCATGTGTGGTATCACATGTCTCCAATTCACGCATTCAGAATGCTGAGGCAATAGTTTAAGGTTGAGGCTGTGTAATTTCATCCTGTTTTAGAAAACAACATATACACATCATAAAAACTTAATAAATTGTCAAAAAATAGCAAGGAAACTTTAACTATAAGAGTTTAATAGAATTTACTGAGGGTTCTGCTGACTGAAAGTAGTTACAATGGGATATTTTGGTGCAGTCTTTTTAATGCTAAGTCATATTTTATAAGGGTATATTTTATAAATTGATAAATTATTCTCCAAGAAAGTAACACAGGATAATATGTTCAAGAAGTATTTAAATCGCCCACTTCAGAAGTTTTAAGATTATATTTTTATATGCAGGTAGCAATAAACATTAACTCTTTGGAATGTTGTCATGTGATGATGTAAGCCATTTTCAAGTAAATACCACAAGGAAAACATGAAAATAAATAAGTACAAGTCTAGAGTATAACATAAAGACAACTTATCTATTAACTCTATGAATTGGTACAGGGACACAGACAAAGGGCTGATGGAATAGTCATGGCATCGTGTAAATTAGCAATAGTTAGGGCTGATGGCATGCTTCAATGAGAAAAAGACACTGCTAATGGTATTAAAGTTTTGATGAAAACAATGTTGAAATTGACAGTTGCAAATGAAACACCCAGAGATCTCAGTTAAAAAAAAATAAATGGACCAGAAGAAAACTGCAATATAGTAACAGGAAATGAAGAGATAGTAAGTTTGCAATAGATAAAATAAAGGCTTTCCATTGATGGCACCAGACCAGAACTGTTATGAGGATTTTCTATTGCCTTGTGTTCACACATAAGGATGCTGGTAAGATTCTTCTACCCAATAACACAGAGAATGCTGAGCATGACATTTAGACAATTAGTGCATCTATGTCTAGAGCCCGTTTTCTTATTACAGATCATTATACTGTTGAGAGACAGGTGCATTATTAAAAGACCTTCAAATGTTGTATAAGAAATGGAAAAATAATTTTTTTATAACTTTAGGGAGATATTATAATAATGTCAAACAGCAGCTCCTCCAATAATTTTTTATTTCCCATCTAAACAGCCATTTGCCAGGTGAATTTTGCTTCTGCTTCTACTACCTACCTGCTCTGTGGGGTTTAAGAAAAAAGCTAGATACATATCTAACCTTATGTGTCATGGTTGTACAACTAGCTAAAATTCAAACAAAAATTTTACACTATTTATAACAAATATTAACCAGGATCTAATCCAGGTAAAATCATGTCCTCACCTACTGTGGGCTGCTTTATTTTTGTTTATAAGCTAGATACACAGTAAATCTCTTACAGTCAAGCCTCAATTTTATAATGTCTTTTCTCCCCCAAATGCCATAGTTTTTTATCAGAAAAAATAACATGCCACACAAATAAATTTTTTTGCAGAATAAGTTATAGTTAACATTAATATAATTTATTTTTAGGAATCTATATAGCATTATTGATATTTTTCAAGGTTCCATATTTTGAATGTATAACACATATGAGGGAGGGGAGGCAGAGAACAGAAAAAGAAAAGTGTGAGCTCTGTGATGGGAAACTATTGTTTTTGGCACCACCATAAGCACTTTTGTTTGTAGATCATACCTAATACTTTCAACAATCATGTCCATTGTCTGACAGCTACCTGATATTAATCAGATAATGCTTTCCCAACCGGTTTTTACCCACTAGTGTCTCACTTCAAAGTTCAAGTCCTTGAGCACATGTTTGAACTCTTCTGTATTAAGATGTACTGAGTCAGTATGAACAGCCATGTACATTAATTAAGGAAATCCTGTGCAGTGAAGGCAGTTTCTTAAGAATGAAATATGCTCAGTAAGTGCACAATCCACGTGTCCACAAATACAGTCATACTTGTTTTCCATAGATCCCATCTCTTTTCTCTGTGTCACAACCTTCCATTAGGAGTCTGTTTATAAATCTGGGACACGTGTGCCCATGATGGTACCACCCTATGTCTTAGGACTTACAGATAAGTGCAAATAAGTAAAACACAAACATTTTCTTTTGAAAGAAAATTTCAATTTTTGATGATTAAGCCTTTTCTATACTTGAAAAAAATTCCAGGAAATCACCACACAAAATGTCACATATAGATTTTGTTTTAAATTTGAGTCATAAAAGTAAAGCTTCATGGGAATTGTTTTCACGTGAATCCAAAAATGTTTATCATGGTACATGAAAATATTTTAAAACATAATCTTATATTTGCAATGTTCATGATAAACATAGAGAGACTTCCTTTGCTTCCACTTCCAATGTTAAGGTGCCGCAGTAATTTAGAATTATATATGATAAAAAATTTTTGTATAAAATTCTGATTATGAAATGTTGCAGTAATTTTATATTTATTGATAAAAGGAGATTGATTGTGCTCACACTAAACAGGGACTAGTACAACCCCTCAGAGATGATTAATAAATGTACTTTTTCAAAATAAAATTGTTTTATATTTCCTAAGCCAAGTGATACGGTGCCTCAGTTTACATGATGATAGATGTAAAACATCTCCAGTCAACATAATCACAGAATAATCTGAGAATTCTGGGTTCTAATAGAAAAAGTTAAATGACTGGATGGGTGTAAATTCCGTGAAGTAAAAAAGTGCCACATACTTCGAACAGGAGAGATGTTTCGGCAATCAATGGTGTACTTCTCTCGGAAAGTCCAAATTTTTGTCAATTGACAACTCTGACCTCTGAGGGCGCTGTTTTATCATGCAGATGCACAAAGATACATCCATACTTTAAAATAATAAAAATAAATCTTAAAACCTACCCTACTTGGAATTGAAATTATATTTTCTTCTAAAATGAAAATAAATGAGACCATACATGATTGGAATCTTTTCTTGACTCCATATTTAGTCAAATAAGCTATACTGCACCTAAGTCCTTCTGTGTGTCAATATGGGTTTTTACGTGAATTTCTTTACGTGCGTTGATAGCCTTTTGCCTTTTGATAGCTGTCTCATTTCATGTTTGTGTTTAATAGTTAATCTAGAGAAACAAAAGTGGGCTTAACCATGCTGTTTTTTCGTGAGCATTGTGAAAATTAGTGTAAGGTTGGTCGAGGGGTTTGACATGATCCCAACTCATAAAAAGCTGCAAAGTATAAACTGAATAGGTGGAAATGATTAGAGAATTACAGTCGGGGCAACGTGGTGAAAGATACTGCATGTGGGTGCCGAGCAGCATCTGGTATTCATTCCGCATGTAGACCGTGACTGCTTATTTTTTTTCTAATGGCCTTCTCTCCACATGTTTTAAGATACTGGGAAAAATATTCACAAATTTCTGTTGATTTTCAGAACCTGGAGTCACAGATAGAACCAAAGAATGTGTCTTCATAGGTAAAGCTCTTCTCAACCCGTCTTTCCTCTCGTTTCCTTAACTCTTTTGTTCTGTGTGTCCTTCATCTTTCCTGTGTTCATGCCTGGTCTAATTCTAAAAGCTGTTTAGAACGAATTAGGTACAGCATCAGCCGAACTGATGGTTTTTGTTCTTGCTTTTGTTGTAAATGCTTTCTGAATGTTTAGATACTTTGTTATCAGGACCTCTCCAGGTCCTTCTCTGTATAGCCATTTCTGGAACTGTTCTTTCTATTCTGTTTTCATGCTTCTCCTCAGAACTCTTTATAGAAGTATTTTCTCTGTGTCTGAAAAGTGTGATTTTAAGACCCATACTATGGTCCCTGGCAAAAATAGGGGACAGAAAGAGAAGGCAGAGAGGATAAGCTAAAAAGGAGAGATGGGTAATGAAAGAAAAACGATAATTTCTTAAATTATAATAAGTTTTCATAATTCATATATCTCAGTCGACAACTGTTAGGTCTTTATTAAAAATCATTTGAGGAACAACTGAACCCACATTTAAAGGATGTTTTGGAAAATATTTCCATTCCTTGGGAACATTTTTGTAAATAAGTTTTTAAAAATGCTCTTAGTAGCCGGGATTGTATATTCACGACATTTACAACAAGGTACATTTTTTTGTTTGTTTTAATTGTAAGAAAAAGAGTAATATTCATTCTATACACACCGACACAGAGAGAGAGAGAAAGAGAAAGGGGGAAGGGGAGATGTTTAGATGCCTCAGTGTGGATCAAGGGAGTTTTATGACTAAGGTGACTGAGGTGAATTTCAACTTTGCATTTCCTTGTTTGTTTCAACCAAATACCAGAATGAGTGATTTGGTGAGGATTTCAACTTGGAGCTACTCTTCCATTTCAGCTGTCAACCTATAGAACTTGCTCCCCAGCCAAGACCACCACCTTTGTTTCCAGTGACAGTCTGTTGTCTGCGACACTAAGAGACATCATAGTTCCTTTAGTCTCTCTTCCCAGTGTTCACATGGGTGTGGATATTTAGTTTAATGACTCTTTTGAAAGAGTGTAAGTTTGTAGCTACATTTTCATAAGCTTTTGGATCATACTTAGACTTTTACCAACAGACTCCGTCTTCTCTTCTTGGAAAAGGGTCTCTGTTTAAGCCTCAATTAAAGCCAGCCGTATCCTTTTATATTAATATTCTCAAAACAGGGCAGTATCCTGCATTGGTTTGTTCTCATTGCTAGACATCCGGTCTCGGAACCTCCATTTACTCAGGAAAGTGGCCAGAATCCCCAGAGTGATGGAAAATTGTGCACCGCTTGACTTCACAGTGCTATAACCTTCTTCATCAGTTCCACCACTCCAGCCACACCACATCCACTGACTTTCCCAAGTGTGCACTCCTCCTAGACATTCACTCTATTTAATACTTGACCACAAACATCCTTCTGAATGTATCTGCAGGAAAACACCTTTATACCTCTTACAAGTTGCCTCAAATACTCGACAAACTAATGTCTTTGTCCACAATCTTCCTTTCACTTGCTTATTAATTGTATCCAAGATGTAAGTTTTCATTATGCTATGTTAATTTATCTTTTATCAAATGTAACAGGACGTGTCTATCTATTATTAAATTTGCAATATATCCAGTTCTTTTCCTCTTTTTCTTCTTACGCTGTCCACTGAATTATGCAACATGGACTCCCTGGACATTGAGTATTATTTGTTCTTTTTGCTAATGAATCCTAAGCCACTTCAGGAGGGCATACAATACAAGTGTTGTTAAGTATTTATTGAAAGTTTTCAGAAGCATCATTATTATAATGGACATATTATTTTCGTGTTTATCTCCAGTCATACATAAAAATATAATTTATTTTGTGGATTTTCTTTCTAATTTTATTTCTGATTAAGACTGTATTCACATAACAATTTGTATTCAGTTCCTCTCATTGTGATTTCTTGTTTCATGAATAATTGCTTTTCTGAAAGATTTCTTCTATATCAAGTCAACATAATTACCACATTTGAAGAAAGTTTAATTATTCTATCATTTCTCCATATCATAACTAACTTTCTACTTTTTTTAGTAAATGTTTCTGCCATATTATTTTGAACTGTATGATATCATGTGTTTAGCACAGTCCTTGAAATTTACTCTCATTTTACATAAAATCATGAGGCCAAAATATGTTCTTTTACATTGAAAATGATGCCATAAAAGAGTCTTCATAAGCTGTAACCCTTGTTTTATCCTATTAAACACTTTAGTTTGAAGTATAAAATAATGGGTATTACTATTTTTTCCCATTTATAATGTACAATACAGGATAGACAGATTTCTATTTAAGAAATTATAGATAAACATACACAGTGTTGCTACTTTTGCATTATATAAAATGGGTAAATTATCGCAGATCTCTGAAAGATATCGCCAGTATTCTCAATCTATGTGAATCTTGTTTGGTAACAGAAATACACCACAATACCTATTGTGATGGAAGCATTTTGCTTCTGTTTTCACTAAAAACCATGCCAACCTCTTTCTTTGGATTTTACTCAAGACTCCCCACTGGAATGTTTATTCAGATTAGTTGATATTATTTTCCACCACAAAGAAGAATATTGGAGAAAAGAACCTACTTGTGTATCCTGCCCCACAAAAAAATATCAACAATAAATCAGCTTATATATTATATAAACCAAAAATGAACTTTTAGGGAAAGGTTCATTTTCTAAGACAAAGTTGAGTAGAAAAGGAAAGTCAACTCTGATTCAACACTAGTGCAACTAACTGAAGAGTTAAACAAGTTCATTTCGAAGACCAAACGGACTAAAGCTTCTCTACTGTCATCAGGGTTGTGTCCAGGGGTTGATTTCTCATTGTATTCTAGAGCCAGTATTACAATTACTATTACAGGTTATGAGGGACTTAGCATGTTAAACCTATTTCACAGATGAGAAATTTGAGAGATAATGCAATGTTTCTGTAGATGCAGACTGGATAAGTCATTATCTACAAGTCCAACTTCAGTGCCTAGGTTTGTCACCCGTTTCCTTCATGACTGTGCTGGTTTGAATTTATCTTAATTACTAAAGTATATAAAGAGAATAGACATCACAATAGGACAAGATCACTAACTCTTAAAGCTTCCTATGAGAGCCAAAGAGAGAGTGTTCAATGACTCCATAAACATTTTTTTTTTTTTTTGTGGTCAGAGTGAGCTTCATGTTAACAATGGCTTTCAGAAAATTAAATTTTACCATATTACCCACCTTAAGAAAGTATCCCCCAAAGTACTTAGTGAACATATTAAAGCTTGGAATGACAAATTATAGTTGAATTTTGGGTCAGACCTTTGGGAAACAAAGATATGAGCTATATAATAGCAGTAAAATTAATGATATGAAATTCAGGTTTGATATATTATCAGACACCCTGGCTTTCCCTGGCTGACTTGCCTAAGCTCAGTCTAGCCATGCCTTCACAGCAAAATTGTAAATAATACTCAGAAAAGTCTTGTGGGTTTGGATCTATTTGATCAGAACACTACTGTGGTTTTGGCTAGCCTGAAGACTGTGTCTTCTACTATTTGTCAAATGGATGCTTGCCAACTGGGGAGTTAGACTTTTTGAATTGGACATAATCCTCTCTAGATGAAGGAATTCTCAGAGCTTCTCTTGGTAAGAATGAAGAAGGATGGCTATGCCTGAGATTTTATGTTAAAATGTTGCTCTGTTTTCTTTTAAAGATATTTCAAACTGGTTTTTGGATAAAATTTCAAAGAAGAATAATTTGTCATCAAAACATGTTACTATAAGGGAAAATTTTTTAATCTGAAAATAAGGATGCCTAATTTAATGAAAGTTGAGGGAAGTGAAAGTTTTTATTAGAGTTTGAGTTATTTTCATTGGGAAGTTCATGTTGGTACATTATTGTGTTGATCACCTAGTCTTTGGTCTTCTCATCCCGCTTCTCACAGTTTGATTTACCCTCCCCCACACTACTTAAATATAGATTCTGAATAACAGAAAACATATGCTATTTTTTTCTTTCTCATTCCTTCTTTGGTTCCTCATCCCTCCCTTTGTTCCTCTTTGTTGTCTCTATTGATCCACTTATATTTCCACAGAATTTGTCCTATATATGTAACTTTGTGACCACTGACATTACACACACACACACACACACACACACACACACACAAAAGAGCTTATCTCAGTCAAAATGTATTCATGCAAAATCTGCGTATCACATGCAAACCTGATGTCCACCAAAGTTAGAAACAGCACCAGATACTCTAGACCTGGAGTTAAAGATGACTGAACCAGTATGTGGATTCTAGGAATGAAACTCATGATCTATATATGAATATTCAGTGTTTGTAATTCCTGGGCCATATCTCTTAACTTAAAAACTAGTAAAGACTTTAATTATTCAGCTGTTAGCATTAATATATCTCAACAATATGAAATCAATCATTAGCTTAACCATTCAAAAAGTTTTTTTTAGCAGAATACAGTAAAAACCACATCTGTGGCTAAGATCAAAACTTCAGATGACAGCAGATGCTGGCAAGGATGCAGAGAAAGAGGAACACTTCTCCACTGTTGGTGGGGCTGTAAACTGATACAACCACTCTGGAAATCAGTCTGGCCTTTCCTCAGAAAATTGGACATAGTACTACCTGAAGACCCAGTTATTCCAGTTCTGGGCATATACCCCAGAGAAGCTCCAACATACAACAAAGACACATGCACCACATGTTCATAAAAGCCCTATTTACAATAGCCAGAAGCTGGAAAGAACCCAGATGTACTTCAGTAGATGAATGGATACAAAAATTGTGGTATATTTATATAATGGAGTACTACTCAGCTATCAGAAACAATGACTTCATGAAATTCTTAAGGAAATGGAGGGATCTAGAGAATATCATCCTGAGTGAGATAACCCAGTCACAAAAGAACAGACATAATATGCAGTCACTGATAGTTGGATACTAACCCCAGAAAGCTCTGAACACCCCAGAAACAACTCACAGACTATATGAAGTTCAAGAAAAAACAAAGGCCAAAAACAAAAAAGAAAGAAAAACCATTATGCTTAATCTTTATACACCAAGAAAACTTTGACTAATTTCAGGTTACATCTTATTTTACATGTACTTTATGCTCATTGTAATTAGTAAGATTTTAATGCACAGTATCAAACCTTTAAAAAAATCAAGTACTGACAAAAATGTATTCCTATACTTTTATGCAAAAATGTTTAAAATATGTATATTTATCTTTGTTTTTTAAATAAAGTTGTTCAATTAAAAAAAAAAAGAACCACATTTGTAACTTTTCTTGTATGCCAAATTAGCCTCATGTCTTTTGAATTAAATTTCTCCCATATAATTCAATAGTGTTCTTTAGTGTGATAATCTTGGTCATGTAAGTTAAATATAACTAAAAGATACTTTGTGATATACAATGCTTTCTGGTAGTTACTGCATTTGAAAGTTGACTTTAAGTAGAATAAATTTTAGAATCATATTGTTTAGCTTGATTATATAATTTTCACATGGAAATATTTTCACTGCATTTACATAGGGAAATATTTTCGGCACAGTTATGTAGGCCCTGCTTGTGGAGTGGGTACTGTGTTATTCCTTTCTTGTAAAAGCGTGAAGAGAAATGTTTGAACAAAACACCCATGTCAACTAGGACAATGAGATTTGGCAACTGAACAGCAGTTTGGAAAATCAAGGTGATTATGTCTAAGGCAAGGTCTGGGCAAGTGTAAAAGAACACTAGAGATCCTTTCTAGGAAGCCTCTAAATACACAGAGCAACATTTGGGCTAAGAATTTTACCAGGGATTGTGGAAGGAGTAAGACAGTAATTCATGGAATAGGATAGAAGGAATAAATTTTATTTTCCTATTTGTCAACTTTAGAATTTTGAGGAGAACAAATATGCAAACATAAGAAGCCATAGCTCACAGCACAGTTGTTTGTCCTTTATGATAAGGGCTTGAGATTTGTGGAGAATAGAAAAGTATCTTTTAAAGGCAACTGAAAATAATAGTCGAAATGAAGCTCAGCAACCTTGTATGTAGATTTCTGGAAGATCATCAATACCTCCCCAGACTATCTGTAAGTGTATTCAACCATTACTTCCTAATAATAGAATCTCAGGGTGACATTTCCAAAAGGGAGATACCAAAGAGCACCCCAGAACCTGGACAATAAAATGAGAGGTCTGAGTCAATAGCCAGAATTCGGATGGCTATGAAGGTGGATAGACAAAGAGGTAATTTTGTGTAACATCAAATAGACCGAGGAAAGACTTTCGATTTAACAACTCAAGACTACTCTTGTGTTTCTTCAGAGGGGTTCATTTGAATTTGCAACAACTGAAAAATAAGTAGATATACTGAAACAAGGATGACGTGGAAGAGTTTTCATATTAATTTGGAGGAGTTGAGGATCAAAAATATTAATCAGTGTTTTAGTATGGAAAGAGCAGGAAGAAAAGTGTTTTTTTTTTAAATCATGGTTAGAATAAGGCTAAAAATACAAGAGACATCATCATGATAGTGTCTAAAATCATAGGTGGCACTGATCAAGAGTGGGAGTGAAGAAAGATTGGAGTTCAAAGAAATTATTTAATATTAGTTCCTGCAAGCAAAGGATGCTCTGTCCTACCACCTGTCCTAGTTTACTGTCCTAGCAGCCTTCTTTCCTGCACACATGAGTACACACAAAAACACATGCACACACACATACAAGTGCACACACAGTTACAAATGCACACATGGGCACAAATATAAATGCATGCAAATACACACACAGGCACACATACAAATGTATACACACATACACACACATTGATGATTCGTAGGCTCTCTCCTTCACATGGACTCTACAGCTGACTCCAACTTGATTCATCTGCTCTAATATTGTTTCTGTTACAGTAAATCTTTCATAGTCCTCAAATAAAAAGATTTTGAGTTTCACTGCCAAACTTATGTTCCCTAAGTCAATAATAATATAAGTCAAAAATTTAAGTTTTTGAGAAAAACATGTTTTTAGTAAGGAATGCTTAGAAATTTAAAGGAGCTTGTTGGGCTTGTTTCTCCTTTCTCTTTTTTACAGAATAAAATATGGAGCGAGAGAGAGAGAAAGAGAGAGAGAGAGAGAGAGAGAGAGAGAGAGAGAGGGAGAAAGTATGAGAGAGAGAGAAAGAGAGAGGGGGGAAGAGACAGAGAGACAGACAAACAGACAGAGACAGTCTGACGTCATCTCAGAATACATTGCACTTCTGCAGGTTTAGCACAGTTTACAGAATACATAATTCCTCACCTGTAACTCAACTTACAAATTGCTTAAAGCTTAAAGCTCAGCAGAAAATTGAATGTTTCAACTTCCAAGTTGATCCCATACTCTATGTGAAGTTTCCAATAGAAACCTTGCCCTGTGATAATCACATACCTATAAACTGTGGCTGGTAGAAACTGACAGGATTTCTCCACCCACAGGTTCCCTCAGAGCTTCTCATGAGCATATGGCCTGGCATGGAAAAGTAAAAGACAAGAGAGACCGTGTTCAGGGGACCCCTTGAGCTTCAGTTTCCAGAAAGTGAAATGAGATATGGTCGTATTGTAAGAAAGGCAAGGATTGAAAGCATTTATCACAATTACCCTAAAAATATGCTTAGAATGGCCATTTTAGAAATAGCATGACATGGATTCCTTAAAATATAGTAACTACAGTGTTGCAATAGCTCAAATCAGTGTCTTCACTTACCACTGGCTGGCACACATAATAGAGGCATTTTTATTGCGAACATAATGCTTAAAGTACTGTCATGCCTCCCTTTCTACTCCTAAAAACAGCCACTGTGTTGCTTTTCCTCCCATAGCCTGATTTTACCTTCTCTTAACCAGCTACATCTTCCATCCATTAAAGGGCAAAAGTGCAGTTATGAGCATACATCTAAATCTGTATGTGAAAATAATGTCAAATTAGAAGAAACAAACCAGATGTGAACTCTTGGAAATCAGTAAAAATGAGAATCTTATTTATCTCTAGACAGTTAATTGAATATAACATATGGATAACCATTTTAATGCTGATATGTTATATAGTACATATATGAAGTACAAACTTCCATAAAAAGCAAATTTTAGTCTTTAGGGGTAAAACCTTACAATAAGTTTGAGGCTTACGTTTGTTGCACAATTCATTCAAAATGACTAGTTATCCTGACTCTCCCATATTCTATCCATCACGTATGCAGTACCATGATTTCTTACATAAGTTCGCTTACAGTGGCACTGTCAGTAAAAACATATAGAACATTACATTAAACAGTAAAAGGATAATTGGTCTACGTTGAGCCTTCTATGAAGGACTGACTTGAGAAACGTTTCTCCATCAGTGATCTAACTGACAGGATAGCTAGTTTGGTGGTGTACATATAGCAGATGTTGATGCTGGAGTGATGGAGGCAAATTTAAAGAGTCTGTGTTTTGTGTCCATGTTTCTAATTTCCTTAGAATGGAAAATAAATTATAATCAGAACCGAGCCAATACATATTTAGAATTTTCAGTTGTGGTTAAGTTCAACATTCTTCTCCAGGGGACCGTGTGGATTTAAGGGGTTCAGAGTCTGAGCCATCAACTGTCTCTTAAAATCAGTGTTTATCATTCTGCATTAGTAACTGTAGGGATTCTTTCCTCAGCAAATGCCAGCGCGGTTGTTTATTAAGTGTCTGTACCATTAACACTTCCAAGGGCCTCTTTGACCTCCATGTATGCTTCCTTGTCAAGGGGATCTATATTTGTAACACTTCATAATTGATGATGTAAGTTGGAATATTTTCCACCCAGTGTCTAAGAAATGTTCTGATGCACCTTAGTGAAGACTATTGAAACCTTCGTTGGTGTAAGTAGCTATGATTTTGTGGGAATAAAGAGAAAACAAGAGAAACTCTTAGAAAAACATTAAGAATCATTTGAAATCAACAAGACGGAGGTATGGAAATGAAGTAACTTTTCACTGCCAGGCTTGTGAGCATCCTGGGATTAGTTCATTAATACAAATGTAGTTTGTGGTTCTGACTCTTTCAGGCTTCTTGTAGTGGTGATTATTTATAACAAAGATCAGTAACTAGGACACATATAATTGATAGAGGAATTAATCAACACATAGATCACAATGACTGCCTAGAATATATTCCATTGTTCATGAGTTCAGTGCCTGTGGAGGTTAGTAAAGGGTTACTAATCTCCTTGAAGCTGAAGTTGCAGAGGATTGTGAGTCACCAGTGAGTGCCTGGAATCCAACGAGGCTTCTAGAGAAGCAATTCCTGCTTTTAACTGCTGAGCCTTCTCTCTTTCTCATTCTTCTTTTACTGAAAATTGAACTTAGATGTAATTTGGTACTTCTAATTACTTTCAAATGATGTTTTGTGTGTGTTAGAGTAGATTCTCCAGGGACCTCAACGAACATCACGAATGCACTACAGTCTATATAAAACTCCTTTCATGTTGGTACTGAACCATTTCTGATAAAATGTGTGAAATTCTCAAATGTATAGCTTCCCTTTAGTTCCATGCTAACATGGTCTAACATTATTCATTACTATAAAGCCAAACACATTATTTCAAATTTATTTTAATCTCTCATGATAGAAATAATTTGAGGAGGAAAAGAACTATGAGTAAGTTTATAGGAAAAAGAATAAGTTTTTACAAGACTTTCAGTACTTCAATGATGCCATTTTGGTTTCCAAGAACCATTTGCTGATGGTAAAAGTACTTATAGGTAAATTATAAGGAGTTATCATATTTATAATGTGAGATATGTATATTTTTGCAAAGTAAGGTACACTTGTAAAATGTTGAAATGTAGTCTTTTTTTAATAATTTGTTACTGAGCCCATTGTAACATTAATTTGATATTATCTATTCACAGAGACATATACTGATGCTCTCTATTGTAGAAAACATTTTCAGTGCATCTTTTTTTCATACCCTTATTGGAGAAATCTATTCTAACAGAGCTTTTAAATAACTTAAACATAAACTGAGGCATCATTCTCCTCTCCCAAAGTATATAATAAAATTCTTTTTTTAAGTTTTAGTTGTTTTAATGATTACATTACCAGAACATAATCAAAGTAGTTTTTGAATCCATATACAAGGTTGATTTTCTAGCTATAAATTCCTTTTTGTGTTCTTTAGATGTCTCATGAGGTAAAGGTCCTGCTACAAACTTGAAAACCTGAATTTTGTTTGTAGAGTCCACACAAAAGAGGAAAATGGACTCTTTAAATTGCCCTTTTCCATTCACAGGCATAGTTTGCATACACTCCTTCCCTCACCTGTGCAACACAGAGAAATAAGAGTATATAAATTAAATAGTTAACGTATCATAACCATTTTATTGTGCTTTTTTTGTGATGACACTTATGTACATAAGTAATTATTATACACCTTGTGGTCAGGCAGACAGACATAAATCATGTAATCAAACAAGTTACTGTAAAAAGACATTCGTGGTATAGAATGTTTCCATCTAAAACCCGGAGCACACTGCTTGCAGAATAAAAGCTTCTGGGGGTTAATATGAAAGAACACAAATAAAGACAAACTCTAGAAGCCCGCCTCCTTTCCCAAGTCTGGGGTCAGTCCCGCTGTTCCCAGCATGCTACTCAATGATGACCTCATCAGAAACATAAGAAGCATTCAGCTATCTGGCACCTTGAAGGCAGCTTACAAAATATAAACAGAGTGCTTTTAAATGGACCATAAAGCCTGGCTGAAATCTTATAAATTAGTAAGAAAAATACTTGTTGCTTCATTACATCATCTGGGAACACCCAGCCAATTATTTCTGGATGGATGCAGTGTGTGTGTGTGTGTGTGTGTGTGTGTGTGTGTGTTTTGTGTATGTGTCTGTGTCTATGTCCATCCATCTCTCCGTCTTTCTCTGTGAGCCTGTGTATGGATGTGTTTATTAAATTTTTCCATTCTTAATTTACTAATATTTTTAATGACCAGCTTCTGTATGATAGTAATTAAGGGGCATGCTTTGTCTGTAAATCAACTGTATTATGTACTGCTACTGAGATATTTGGAATCGTACTGAACATCCCAACACCCCTTCAGCAATTAATAAAGATATTTTTGTCAGTTGGATAATATTGGCTAATAGAAAAAAATTCCAATTGATCTGTTTTAGCATGGGCATTCAATCTTGATTTAGAAGAATTTTCCTAAGGACATTCAATGTCACTGTCTCTAGAAACCTGTGAGAAGAAATAATAATTGCTGTTCTCTTATATCTAAGCATAGCCACAGTCAGCAAAGTGAGCTTTCTTCAGTCCTATGCTAAACTGGCCTCATAGGCGCTTTATGGAGAAAAACCAACATTGATAGGAGGTGGCAAAACTTTCATTGTGATATAGGGAGCACAGATGGAAGCAAAATTGTTATTTTCATATTCTACCTAACATAAATCCCAGCTATAGATCCCAAGAATCTCTCTAAAAATAGATGTGTCCACCGAGGCATCTGCCAGGCAACTATCTGAGCATGTTGTCTGGATACCGAGCCTGCATGAGTCATACTCTGTGCCCATTTGAAATGTCGTGTTTTAAAAAATATGTGATATGAAGATAGGAATTTCTACAATGGCGTCATAGAGTGGTTGAATTTGCCTTACGTGATATGGATGTTGGTCAGCACTGTTCTCAAAGTAAGAACAGGAAGGGAACCATCCCTCTGAATTATGGATTGCGTGCGCGATTTTCATAGCACCAGGTGGAGATGTTCACACTTAATCAGCCTCTCTGGCACTATTCCGCATCCATGTTGCCAACTTTATCACCGTGAAAGATGCTTTGGTCCTGTACTGTGGTGTCAGGAGCAACAGGCCACCAAATCAATGACATCTACTCAGTAAAGCATCAGTTCACATTAGTTTTTGTCAGATGTGATATTTCACTAACACATTCTGACAACATCTGCATGTGATAACCCCTCTAATATTTTTAGGTATCTTTTTCCTAAAATAGAGATCAACCACAAAGTTTTTTCCCCTCTGGTTTTCTAAAGTTTAAGGAGAGAAGCATATTTTTAAAATGTTTCAGTTTTCTCTTTAATGATGCTTCATTTCCTTAAAGAGAACCGGGAATTTTTAGATTTCTAATAATATACTTGAAGTTACTCCATATTAAAACAATGACACTTAAAATGTAAAGATTGCCCAGAATGGTGGCTGTTTAACATAACAGTATTGCAGAAATTTTTAAAGTAATTTTTTCCACTGTGCTAGACACATACAGCACAAATATTCCAGGGTTCAAAACTGCCATTTAAGATTCCTGTCCTTCCTCCTTCCCTTGTTACCTTATTTCTCATGTCCCATTTTTCTTTCCCTCTTTCTGACAGAAATTTTATGTATTGCTGAGTTTGGCCCATAATTAATCTTCCTGCCCCATTCTCTTTGTAACTGACATTATAGATGTGCGCTACTGTTTCTCATTGAGACAGACAATACACCCATGAAATTTAGCTCAGAGGGTTGAGTGTTATAAGATCACAAAGAAAGTGGGAAATACCGTAACCCATGCCAAAACATCTACATCTTATCTACAGAAGTTCTACTGTTCCAGATCCCCTTTATCCCGTTTTTAATATAAAAAACTGACCAGCAGATAAATTCATAGAAAAAGTACAAAATACATATATTTTTGTTGTGATTACTAAGAAATTATCTTAGTGGGATAAGAAAGGTGAGCACAGAAAATCTTAAGAGAATTCCATAAATAAACATCAACTCTGAGTTGCCATGTCTTTTTCTTTAGCTATTAGAAAATCAACAGTTATAGCTCACAAGTATCGCTAGCTAATTGGAAGGAAAAGACTAGCCAACATCACGGTGGAGAGTATCCTAGGAGTTTAGATTTTGCTGTGTTTAAATGTGCCCTATCATGCCTAATAGGTTATTGGCAAATGGGAATAGGGAAAGAAATGTGTAAAGAGAGAGATAAAAAAGTCAGTAAAATGCAATAAAAGCAAATAACAACCTACCTACTGATTGCATGAAGGATAATCCTAATGACTGTGTAAACAGTGATAAACCTAATTTGGTATATAAGAGCCTACAGAACTCTAACTTGTCTTAGACATAAAACAATCGTTTTTTCACTAGCAGACCAAAGATGGTAAAGCTTCTTCATTCCTAGCTCCAACTATGTGTTTGTGTGTGTGTGTGTGTGTGTGTGTGTGTGTGTGTGTGTATGTGTGTGTGTTTGTGTGTGTTTTAAGAAGTGTATTGTGTTGGTGTGGAACTAGGTATGTCCTAAGATTATATGTACAATTAAAAACTGTTAGAGAACATTTTTATGCTACACCAAAAATCATTCAAGCAGATGAGGTAATGCCTTCTACCTCTCTCCTTCATAAGCAATATTCTTTGAGGTTTCTAAGTGGCTTAAATGGCAATTTTTATGGGTTAAAATATTGTCTTTTCCAGTTTTACGGCCAGAGCAAAACAGGGCTTGTCTGGAATGCATATAATATTGCACACGGGGTTAATTAGGTTAGGATGAATTAATTTGTAACAATTTCCGGTATTTGACATGCATCAATAATATAGTATATTACTTGCATTCCAGACATCAGCCTACTGCCATGACCCAGTCAGCTTTAATTTGGGAAAACCTTGGATCATATGAATATTTTTATTATTGATTTTGTGTAACCTATTTTACAATCAGACTTGGTCATAAAAGACTATAGTAACTTGAAGAGGTACTCTATAAAGCCTTCCTGTTGGTGATAGGAGATCCTGGTTTCCATAGTGAAAAGAAAATTTACTACTCTCTTTCTGAGATGGGAATTTGAGGTATTATTTTGATCATTATTTACAGCTATGAAGGAAGTTACTTTCTAAGCAACTTTTAATTCTTTGATATGATTTTTCGCTGTTGTTGAGAAAGCATATATTACAATGATTTGATTAGTTTAATTGTCTTTCTGTCTTTCAGACACTGTGTCAAACCACTTCTGCCTGATACATTTGGCTTTTAATGGAAATCTTTCATGTACCAAGACTCTATTTGTTTCGTACAATGAGCTTATAGACTACAGGATTCTTGACATAAATGATCAGACATCAAGCCAAGTGTCATCAGTGAGGTTCTCCTCATGGTTCCTAAACAACGACATAGTGGCAGCATTCTGATTTTTGCACAGGCCAAGCAAAATTAATTACAATGTGTCGAAATTATCATCACCCAAAACAAAATACAAAAATGTGGCACATATACACTGTGGTTAGAGAGATAAGTCACAAGATAATGTTAATTACTAGTCATTTTGCTGTATGTCTTTTTTATTGATTGTCATCATATATATCATTGTATTGTGTAAATTTTTCTTGTCAATTTAGCAAAATCAGGGTTGCATGCTGTCCAGGACCAGGGGAATGGCAAGTGATACTTTACTGGATATAAATTAGACTACTGATATGTAATATCTATAGAGCTCATTTATTTCCGCTTGGTTTTCTTTCTCACTATCATTGGTTCTTACTCTAGTTTCCAAAATATAAGGGATTTTCAGAATTTTGTGTTAGTAAATGTTCTTTCTCTTTTTTCCTTGTTGTTGTATCATAAAAAGGAAATAACTTCTGGGAAGTATGAGTGAGACAATAGTGCAGATGGAGGTCGGAGCCAAAGAGGAGGCTAGTATCATGGCATGTGCATTAGGCAATTAAACACACATATAGCTGGATGGATGAAAAGGCATTAGTCTGTTTCACTTGCTCTTTCTAATACTTTTGTGTTAGTACCTTTTATACAGAATCACATACAGAGCCTGTTTCATTGTCTCAATGCATTAATGGTGTCACAACATCAAGCACAGCTAACATACATAGCAAAAGGTTTAGATTTTAACATGGAAACATCACGATGGATGCCCTAGAAAGAAAAGGATGAAGTGAAAAGAAACCCTAAAAATGTGGACAACACCCATCAAAATCCCATTCAGAAGAGAACTGGTTCCCAGGAAGAAACATCCTTGGGAATAGATTTACATTGTATGTAATAACCATGGCCTCAGTTTGGTACAGCAGTGTAAGAGAGAGAGTTAACTTGGCTTTTGGCTTTCAGACATCCAAGTTACTAGGCATACTCTTTAGAACTGAGGGCTTGAGCAGCTTCCCCCTTCATTTTAAATGTGTCTGATATTAAAATAAATGTATAATCCTAATCCTTCTTTCATATTCAGTATTAAGTTACAAGGCTCATTAGTAATAGCTAGATGAATGGAGTGCATTTGTACACTTAAGAAAAAAATAATCAGACAGTGGGTAGGCAGATAAAAGCACCAAGTTCCTGCCATTATCTTTTCGTGACACCCATGCCATTCACTTGAGATGTTACAGCAGCATCCTGCTGGACTCCAGCTGTGGCCAGAATGATGTTCGTCTCAGGCTACTCCCTGGTGTCCCCAAAGGTGTTTAATTTTCGAGTTGGAGTTGACACAAAGGAATAGAATTTGCACTAATAAAAGAGGAACCTGAAATAAGAAAGAGAAGGCGGCCATGGAGAGATCGTCTTTGCTTGAGGGGAAACATATCCACATAGTCTCCTCTTTAATCACTGAGCTGTTTTCTGATGTCTTCTGCTCCTGGGAGACAAACGCTAAGTAGACATGAATGCCTGTTTATTCTGTGATGTGGGATTTTAAAATAAAGCAACCCTGATACATGTCATATTTTTAAGAACTACAGGGCAGCACAGTAAGAGTTTCCCTTCTTATATAAACTTCATTACATATCTATTTAATATATAGAATAGAAAAATATAACAAAAAAATTCATCATCAGCAGCAGTGAGTACAGATCTATAACATTACACAACTCCTAGGAAAAAATTTTAATTTCCTAAAAAATCAATTTTGGAATATGGTTGAAATAACATTTATTATAGATGAGTAACTTTCTCCATGATTGGTTCTTGTAATTGCCTATAGTTTAACATGAAAAGGGAGTCTCTAAAATAAGATCAGTATCACTGTAGCTGCTGAGAGCATAATCTCATACCTATAATAGTTGACGGAGGAAGAACTCAGAGATACTCTAATTTAAAGGGTAGATAGATGTCTGATTGTTTACATTTCACTGGCTTGTCAAATGATACTCTTCCCGGATTTCATTACATCCACAGCATGCATGGATTTAAATATTGTCAGAAGCACATTCTTAACATATGAATTGACCCAAGAACAATTTTGTTAGCTGCCCCTGAAGGTCAATGTTGTGAAAGCAAATAAGTCATGTGTGGGAAGGGAGAGGAGGTCTGTTGTTTTGTCTGTCATCCTCTGGCTCTGTGATGGGAGGGAATTCCTTCACAGGGACACGAAACACTACTCAGCCAGTCATGTGTATCAGGGAGAGAAGAAGGGACATGTTCTTCATATTGGAAAACACACAACTGAGTAAAGACGATGTAGGTACAAATTAAAACTATCACAGCAGTTTTGCACTAAGAGACATCTCGCCATGAAGTCAGTTCTGGAACAAGATGGTGCAGCACTTTCTTGTAAAGTGAGCTATTCTTTTAGTGGGAAAACATTCTCCTTGTTTCCTGCTTACTCACATCCTAAGGAAAACCTAATTAAATAGCAAGAGGGAGCAAAGAGAATAGGCTTATAGGGAAGCAGAAGGGAGAATATCAGCCCCAGAAATTGCTTGAAGCAGGGAGCAGTTTAGAAGCATAAATGCATGTGAACAGAAACCTGAATCCTTAAATAGTCAATATATGGCTAACTAAGCAAGGTGGGATGCTGTACTGCTTTTCACAAATGAACAGAAAGTGCTGTTAAATAAAGCCCTTCTGTAAATGTCCCTAAGTTTCTTGATGGAAAGTTATTTATGGAGTGGGCCTGCTGCTCCTAGGTTTATGACACTGAGACAGGCAAATGTATTTATTGTCTTCCACTCACTAAAATCCCAAGCACATCCTGCAGAGTCTGTACTACACAGACAAGCCTAGAACTTTTTTAGAATTCTTTACATTTTGACTCATGGTGAGTCTGTTTCATCAGAAAAGTCCATGGAGGGGTGGAGAAAAGCAATTAGGAATTAAAATGTACATACCTACATACCTACCCTATACAAAAGAGTTTCCTATTTTGCACCAAGGAATTATGCAAGTATCCATTGGACTTTGGGCTCAATGCTATGATCACCTAGAAGAGCCTGCCAATTATTGCCATATGGGAATGTGGTTTTTATACTCTGGGTACTTAGCCCCTGGGATTTAGACTAATAGCTACAGCTTTTTCCTTCTCATTAACTGTCAAAAAATAATCTATCAGAGGAGACTTTGGTCAGTGCCAACATGATGAAGACTGGGGCAAGTGTCGGAAAGCTGAGAGGATTACTGTCACCTAAGCCACAGGCTGTACTTAGTAAGAATTGAGAACTAGCAAACTAAAAGTTCGCAAAGTCATATGTTTTGAAATTTGATGAAGGAAAGTTGCTCTCGCACAGTGAAAGTAAAATGTCAAGGGAAAGCAGCCAAGTCTGGAAGTGTTTGCTGGAGGACGTGGCAACCCGTGAAATAAAAGGGAAAACTTGCCGTATAAATGGTTGACAGGGTTAGTCTATATAAGCTTCAAAGTTACTCATTTGGTTAGTTCTGAGCAGACCTGCTTTTCTTTTCTCCTTTCACAAGTAAACACAAGGCTCTCAGAGGACAGAAAAGGCCTTAGCAAGTTATGTGTCACCAGATAAATTGACATCTTGTCAGAAAGCGAAATTTACCTTGCATGTATATAGATTTAGAGACAATTTACATAGAAATATTATTTTCTATGAAAATGTCAATAGTTGCAAGTATTGGTTATGGCAAAAAGCTTGTCACCTGCTTATCAATAACTAGCTTTGGAATTGGAAAGATGTTTTGTGTGGTAGTTTTGTAAATTTTTTGAGAGTGTAAGTTTAATAGAGGAGTATAGTAACATGATACTACAAAGAGAAAACTCTTCAAAAAGGAGGAAAATAAGAAAAGGTAAATGTGGTTTAATATACTTCCAAGAATTTGTGCATATTATTGATTTAATTATTCATTTAAAATATTACACCACTAAATTATATTAAGCATAAATTTTAAGACATTCATTTAAGACTCACAAAACCCTATTTACAGCTTTCAACTATTGCCATTTATTTTATGAGCAAAGAATCTAAAACATTAAGATGCCTTCTAATTTATCCAGTTATGTAACAGGAACTAGCAGTCAGGATTTAAAATGTAGTAGTTTAAACCTGTGTTATTAATATTAATATATACCCACAAAAATGCTCAAAGTTTTCCCACCAATAAGAGTGGCTATAAATTGTTAGTATAATAATGTAGTATGTAGTATGGGTCTGTCCATAATTTCTCTTCTGCTTTATCATAGAGATTATGCAATAACAAACAATCAAAAAGCCTCAGTGTGTGTGTGTTGTGTGTGTGTGTGTGTGTGTGTGTGTGTGTGTGTGAGCAAGAGAGAGAGAGAGAGAGAGAGAGAGAGAGAGAGAGAGAGAGAGAGAGAGAGAGAGAGAGAGATGCAATAATCTTTGTAACCGGTGAATTAATATAACCATCAAAAGTGTGAGGTTCCTTTCATTATCCCGAATCCTTCTTTATATCTCATATACTCATCAATATAACAACAAAGTAACTCAGTGGATTATGGTTCTGTATCTATAACAATTTGTCTACTTATGTCCTCTCAGCTGTTGCCATGACATACTTCTCTCTATTGCCTCCTGACTCTGGTCAATACATTTTCCTCACATTGCAAGAGTGAACTTTGAAACATAAATCTGATTACTGTGTTCCTCATGCGTGAAGTTTCAATGACTTCTGACAACACTCAATATATATTAAAAGGATTCCCTTATCATGGAACTTCACAAGTATTTCATGGCTTGATTGATCTGCATGACACCCAAGATTGGTTTGACACCCACATTTTCCATTCTAGTGAAAATCTCGGTTGATTTTGGTTTTAGTCCATTCATGCCAATTTTTTACTGCCTGTCAGTTTTCAGACAAATATTGGCCTTTCCATTTGCTGTTTGCATAAAGCAAAGTCCTTAAATTAAGTTTACACAAACCATTGAAAATTCCAGCCTTTATTTTAATATTAGATAATAAACATAATCATAGCAGTTTTTTAGTTAAAAATTGCTTTTCTCCATTTTAATATAACTTAAAATATTCTTTTCATAAAATGAAATTTTAATTAACATAATTCATATTTTCTTACGCCGAAGACATTGCTTTGGCCTCAAGATTGTCTTAAAAATAAATTGAAAAACTGACAATCTTGCTTTAAAATTTATAATTCTACTTATGGTTAGCCAATTGTATATATTATTGAACTTTGTATATGTATATATGTGCCAATCACATACACGTATTTTTAAATATTTGTTCATCTTCTTCTCTGTATTTTATTTTGCAACTTTAATATTGATCCTACTATGAAATGCCTCAATGGGGTGTCTTTTCTCGTTAACTGTTTTGTGGCTAGCTAAACATAATAATTGGGCATGCAGAATATGATAGGCATTGAGAATAAAAAATATCTATTCCTCCAATAAAGTTTGTTTCATTGCAGAAGCTAATTGGTGTAAGACAAGTCTGGGTTTGAATCCCATAGCACGCCTACCTACCCCTGTTCACATCCTGTTAAGGCAGCCACAGTTCTACACATCACTTGTGATTGCTGTTATTTCCAGAAGACAAAATTTCACCTCAGATTTTTTGCTACCTCAGGCTGTTACAATATTTCTGCCCTTCTATCATGATATTCTCTAAGTTCAGGAGCTATGTTTTAAATGTGTCCACTGCGGCTGGACACCCATAATCACTGGTGCTTTTGTGATAAGTTCTTGGAGGTGGCCTTGCATTATGGCTTGAATCCTATATCTTTCCATGTTTACGCCAAAGCTCTGGTCACAGGCATGTGCCACCCTGCCCAGAACTACAACCCATGCCCAGCATCACACCCAGCTATGTGTCCTTTGTTGGCAAATAACTGCATTATTGTCTTATTTACAAACATATAATTTTCTTAATGGTTATTATATCTTTCAAAATAAAGTGATTATTTTACACTTGAAATATAGCTACCCATTTTGTGACATCAAGTAATTGAAGAGTGAAAAAATTTTTTGATAAAATTTGAAAAATTCAAACTCCCCAAGGAAAATTAATTTATGAATAGTTGGGAGTGCTGGTAACTTCTTATGCAAGTCTACCAAGTGCTCTTTGACCATTTAAGCAATCCATCTTTAAAATTCCCTTAATGAGGAATAAAGCAGGTATAAACATGACAGAATTTTTTCCTATTGGAGCCATTGTAGAAATGTTGAAAACATGGCGGCATGACAGATACTGTACTAGGCAAGGTTTTAGCAAATAGTCCTTATTATACTGCATGGCATGATGACTTCATTAGAACCTGGTCAGCGTTGTGCTGACATAGGGTGGTCTATATAGATTTCCAGACATGGTCAAATGTGCAGTGATGGAATCAGATGTAGCAGTGTCAGAACTCCCTTCCCACTGCCCTTTTGCTCTTTGCCTTATGTTCTTCATAGTCAGCTCAAACTCATGGATCAACTGGATATAAAGCAAGATAAATGATGAGCTTTAAGGAATTCATGAAATTAATCAAGTATATTTGTTTTATTATTTGTGTGTGTGTGTGTGTGTGTGTGTGTGTGTGTCTGTGTGTGTGTGTGTGCTTGCTTTGTCTTTTTTATTTGGAAAGATAATGAGAAAGATATGACAATGGTAGGTAGGGTGGCAGGGAGGATCTGGGGAGAATTGGTAAATGCCAAAAATATCAACAAAATGTATAAAACATTTTAAGCAAAAGCGTTAAATAAAAGCTTATAACAGAATTCTAAATTAAGCAAACAAATAAAACCGAGACCTGAAAAATTAAGTATTCAGTTACCATTTCACCCCGAAGTGCAGTGGCGTCTAAACCAGGAAAATGTGAAAACTCTGCACGTTTACACATAATCACAGAAGCGTTTATTTCAGAACAAAAAGAGACAAACACATCACGTCTCTCTCTGTGTCTGCCATGAAGTTGAGTATGGCAACACTGAATCTGGAAAGTCACATTCAAGCTCCTTTGAAATGACCTAGTGAACATATATGCTTCTACTGTAGACCTTCTACTGTGGCCTTTCTTGATGAATGTTCCATGCATCTGTCCCTTGGATCTCAAGTTTGAAATGGCTTGCTGATTGCAAGCACTGAATTTTAAGATTTCTGTAGCAATTTCTCTTGCTTCTTCCATTCATTCTCCCTTTTCATTTCTCCTCATCTTAAGCATACAGACTCTCCCGAACCTTCTAATTCCAATGCTTCTCAAAGTTAAAGGTGGTCCCAGTCATACCACGAGGACAGTATGTTTGTATTTATAGTTAGAAATGTGCTACCTTAAGGAGCCACAGTATATCTCATCACTAACTTCATATCATTGCTGTGTAACACTGCACTGTACTGTTGTAGAGTCTACTTGTGAGGTACTCCTTCATCTTTCAGATGAGAAGAATGGAGACAGTTTTTAGTTTGGGCACATAAAGTTTTGTGTGAGAAGTTTCTCACTAACAAAAGACTGTTTTATGTAAATAAAAATTTTACTCTGAGAATGATGAACATTTTTCATGAAATTGAAATGAATATATGCATGCTATCTGTCACACTGACGAACAATCACTGTGTTCTTTTTTTATAGTGGATACATTTTTTAATTTAAACTTTATTTTAAAAAAACATAGATTTTTTAAAGAAATTTGCATAAAACTATATGAATATATTTTTGTCAGTACTTGATTTTTTTTTTAAAAAGGTTTGATAGTGTGCATTGAAATCTTACTAGCTACAATGAGCATAAAGTGCATGTAAAACTAAACAGAACAATCACTGTTTTCTTAACAGTTTCAACATGGTAGGAGTCAGGTTATTTTTCTTCAACATATAATTGCTTGAGATAAAAAGAGGTCTTTTCCTTAATAAAAACCCTTAGACTTTGACAACAAATATTTCAGAGCACCTTTAAGATGCCCAAACCTTGCTCTCCTTCAATAATCTCCCATCATATTTCAATTCTTGTCCTTCCCATAGGCTTGCCCATGTAAACCTTCCTGCATCCAGCAAAGAAGGTTTGGAAAGGTACATTGAGGTATCCTGGGTATTTATTTATATTTGAAATAGTTATCCTAATAAAATTAGTTCCTATCTATTTAGAGAATGGATTTCAAAACATCTGAAATAAAAATCCACTTTCTCTCTTGGACCAGGTACTTATCATAACCATGAAAGAAACACTTCCCAATGGCATTTAATTCTAAAAGTAAAACAATTACTGTTACCTTAAAATGGTATAGCTGTACATTTGTAAAGCAAATGTTTAAAGCAGTTTAATGGTAACTTTTCTGTTTTAATGAAAAATACTATGCTACAATAAGTTAAATAATGTACAAGTATAAAAAACATAATAAGCTAATTTTAAATGCATTAGTTTCAAATCATGCTATCATTTTAGTCATTTACTAAAGCCAAAAAATAAGCTTAATAACAGTGCTATATGAATAATTACAATGTACATTTGAAACTGGAAGGCATTTACTCAAAATATAAATCAATGATTTTAAAGTCCGTTCATGTTAAAGAATAAAGGCCCACACAGCGGTTTCTGATAAAAATACAATGATAATACTCTGTCCCAGAATTCCGGGCTTTACCTACCTCAGAGAGCAGTCGATTCGCACTGTAAAACCACAAATATTTCAGCTTTGTCATGAAGCATTTAACATTTTGGATAGTTTTCCTCCATGTTTGACATCTTTCTTAGATTTCACTTCAATTTCTGATTTTATAATAATAAGCTATTTTGGATAACTTTTCTCAAAAGGAGAGTTAACTGTTGGAGATTAAAAGTGTAAAATCACACTAACAGGTTATCAAAATTTGTAGCCCATCATCATGCTCAGTCATGCTGCCATTTGCGGGAAGACATATGTGTAATAAGTGGACTGAGAGAATATAATGTATGCACATGCTAATAAAACTGTGACAAGCAAATGTTTGTGCATCAGACTGTCGCTGTGCCACACTGGAAAAAAGACATAAACCTTGAGGCTTTACCGCCACATGCAGTGTGCGTCCTTACATAATTTGCATTTCTGTGACTTGCACTTAATGATCAAATCACACATACAAACATACATACATATAGACATTGAACCATAGGTACATATAGGACACATATGTACATAGCATATACTCACACACATATATCTACACATGCACCTATTTTTACACATACATACACACACATACAAAACAGATACACACAGATACACATAAAAACATCCACACATACACACATACACAAATGCATACACATTCAGTGGTTATGTGTCTTTATCTTATGTTTCCATTCATTTTATGATCTCTAAGTTTATTACATAAGACACAACATTCATCATTTTTCATGAATTATTATTAAAAACCAGTGAAATCATAAGAAAACATGATACATTATTTTGACCTATTTTCATGTAACAATTATACAAATGTAATTATATATAACATAAATGTTATAAATATGCAAAAAGTTGGTACTACGTGCTCATGAGATTTATTAATAGAATATTTACTTAACTACTTTTCAAGTTTAAAGTGTTATAATAATTTCTGTTTTATCAATGTTATCATTTCTTCCTGTACACAAACATACTTTAGACAAAATTGTCCTTTCTCCACTCAAGTACAATAGCTCTTTTAGAAATTGTTCATCTAAAATTTAGTCCAATATATTAAACTGCTAACTTTAGGTACTTGAAGTTTTACATTTCAAATTTATTAATTAATTTAAGTTTATTTTCAAAAACCATAAGGATAATTGAAAGATTGGTGGTAGGTTCTCAGTCTGCTCATGTGGGATGGGGCATTCAAATCCTGAGAAGGGGCATTTAGGGGCAAACACAATTTAGCTCCTCCCAATTCCTCTTCTGGAAAGCTTCTAGATGCTTTTATCCTGTTATACCTCCAGAACAACTACTAATAGTTTGCCTAAATTTTCAGAAGTATACTGTTAACCTCTTGTGTATCTGAGTCTTGCATATTTTGACATTCAATGTGCTACGATGTCATAAAAAAATATATTCTCTCTTTCTTTCCCTCCCTCTCTCTCTATCCATTCCTATTAATTATTGAATTCAAAGATATCAAAACCGATGCTCAGAGCCAGACTCATTTAGCATTCTCCATGGTGAAAGCAGACTCAATATTTTAGTGTTACTGGCACCTCTCTTGCTTAATCTGATAGGACAACAGCAAATGCAATAAAGCCACAAAAAATGCTAAGCCATCTTTCAGCCATACCACAGAAGTTCAGCCTTAGGGTTTCTATGTGGTAGCATTTGCTTTAGGCATTTTTTGAAGGAAGGAAGTAGTCTGAGAAGGAAATACTTGATCATTTTGTCAGTGCCGTGGTTGGAAGGAAGCTTAACAACTGAACAGAGCCACTTCCAATGCAAGGAAATGTCCCAGTCTTGCCACCAAGCATCTTACTTCTATTCAAATGACAAAGAGTAGTTTCTGTAAGACTGGGGAGTCCAGATCATTGGACAATAAACAGTTGCTTTGACCCTGTACTGGCAAATAGCCCCTGTCAGCCTTGGATCTGTAAGGGTAGGAAGTCATCTGTTTATTCCGCGGTTCTGGCCACTAGATTGTGTTTACAACTGGAATTGCTGCCATGGAGCTGCCCAGGTCTGAATACTGAAAGAGCACTGTTTACCAACAGCTTTGTTTTATAATTTAAGGTTAATTCAAATTGAAATGAGCCTTTTAACCCTTAATTAGGACCATGTTTCTTCTAAAAGTCAGCCACATTTGTCAACGGGAGACAGAATGCACTTTGTAGCTAAGACTGTCTCCTTTCTTTCAACAGTAGCCACCATGGTTTTCCAAGTGCATTTGTTTTTCTTTCACTATGGTAACCCGACCCGCTCTGTGTATCAGTGGAGCTCAGAACCATCAATTATAAACCTGGAGGAAAAGTGTGCTCTGTGCTTTGGGAAGGAGGCCAAAGTTGGATCTCAAATCACTTCTGTACTGATTAGTCACTCCAAACATTTTGCCTGCAGTACTTTCTTTTCTTCATTATTTGCTGGAGCTGGCATGGTGTGATTTTAAAGACCCCGTGGGCCCATAATATTTAATTCCTATTTAGTAGGTTTTCTTTCACCTATAGAATTAGACATTCTGAATATACTTTTAATTCAACTACTACAGATTAAACTGGTTTTGACTTCCTTCTGTTATTTTTATAAATGTTTATTGTGACTCCTGGTTGATATTAAGCTGGGGCCTTGTTCTGGTTTGCATTCTGTGGTTGTGCTAAACATCACAAGTGACAACTTTGGAAAGCAAAGGTGTGTTTGTCACACATGAACATTGTCACTTATGGAAGCTAGGGCAGGAACACAAGCAGAATCAGAGGAGAGGCAGAAAATATGGAGAAAATGTCCTTACTAGCTGGCATTCATGGCTTGCTTTTAGCCTGATTTTTTACATAGCTTATGCCTATCTGCTAAAGATGACACCATTCACGGTGGGCTGGGCTGTTCCACATTAATCAGCAATCAAGAAGATATAAACACATCTGATTCCTAGAAAAGCCACAGTGATGTGCAGTACCCTTCAGGGGCTGCTTCTCTCACATTTAATCAATAATTGTTAATTGAAGCCAGTACTTCATCCTGTCCGTTTATCTGTTTAAAAATCAAAGATGAGATTTCCTATTCATAACTAACTTTAAAATACCTTGCCTAACAAGTAGAGAAAAGATGCTTGGGATCAAATAATGAAGCAAAAAAAAAAAAAAAAAAAAAAAAAAAAAAAAAAAAAAAAAAAAAACAAGAAAAGGAAAAAGAAAGAACAAAAGGGAGGCATTTAAGACATTCCCTACCACTTAAGACATCTGAATCTGCTCAATTTCCCTTTGGTTTTATTAACATGCAGTTGAAATCAATGAATAGTTTTATCTCCACTTGACGAAGAACATTTTCCTACCAGATTACCTAAGGAAAGTTATGAATGAGAGGTCTATCATTGGGCAGCAGGTTTTAAATGTTTGTGTCTTCCTTGCATACTGACTTTCTAGCTAGTCTGCTTCACAGCAAGTGTTGACTTTATAGCTGAGATTCTTATTTTAGAACTGTACACTGAGTAGAAGAGAGAGCTCAGTGATTAAGAAGACTTGCCATTCTTCCAAGGTCATGCGACCTGTTCTGGTATCCACATTGGTAGGCTACCAATTGCCTTGGTGTCTGTCACCCACACCTATGTGGCATAAACACTCAGAACCACATATATAGACATACATAAAAATTTAACACTATTTCAGAAAAATCTGTTTGCACTGTATTTTATTTTTTTGGTATTTTCTCTCTCATATTGGCTTATAGGAATACAGGAAGGTCAGAGGAAGCTTGTCAACTTTAAAAAAAAACAGAGATGGTAGTTCAAACTAATAATTCTATCAATCTGAAGTGTTTGTCAGAACGGCCATGAAGATACACATTTACACATCTAATTTCAACTCCTTTTGCTTTACTTTTATATTTTTACAGTCCAGCCACTGTCCCCTCCTGTCTGCCTGCCCTCAGTTCCTCAGCCTATTCTTCCTCCTCCTTCCCTGACCCCAGTCTTCAAGAGGATGTCCCATGACCTACCTGCCAGGCCTTCCCACTTCTAGGGGGCAGGCGGGCTCAAGTCTTTTGGGGGTTAGGGACACCTTCTCCTACTGAAGCCAGACCAGGCAGTCCTCTGCTATATATATGTGGGAGGTATAGGAGAGGGGTCTTGGACCAGCTGCTGTATGCTGCCTGGTTGGTGGCTAAGTGTCTGAGAGACCTCCCAGTGAGTTGAAACCATTGCTCTACCTATAGGGTTGCCCTCTTCCTCAGCTTCTTTCTACTTTTCTCTAATTCAACCACAGGGTCCGCAGTTTCTGTGCACTGGTTGGGGGTAAGTATTTTTGTGCCTGTCTCACTCAGCTGTTTGTTGGGCCTCTCAAAGGACAAGCATGCTGGGCTCCTGTGTGTAAGCACACCACAGCATCAATAAGAGTGTTATGCCTTCTACTCTTCACTGGAAAATGGTGTTGCTTATCGAAGTAGTGTTCTTTTAGTGTATAAAATATATTTGCATGGGAAAAATATGTAAATTTTTATAGCACCAGTTTTATATGGAAAAAAAAGAAACTGGTATAGGCATTTGCAGCATAAACAAAAGGTGATAAAATACTCAGTGAATACCTTTCTGTCAAATGTTGAAGGTGTAAAAGACTAAAATAAAAACATGAAGACAAACATTAAAAAAAGACCAAAATAATGAATCCCATCATTGCCCTGCAACCTAATTTTTAAAATTTTAATTAATTTTTAATTACTTTTTCAAAGTCTTTTTGAAAATTAGAAGCCATTCTGTGAATAATCCCACTGTAAGCAGAAGTAAGATACACAGGTTTTGAAATTGCTCATTATTGCCTTCTAAGGAGATGGGGAGTGAGTTATGAATGAAAGGTTCTAATCAGTGCCCAAGTGATTTCTAGTGTCTGGTGAATGTGTGCATTCCTAGTCCATACTGCACTGGGGAAACAGGATTCCTTACTCTGTATCTCCGTAAGAAAACCAAGTTAAATCATATATTGCAAAATTGTCCTGAAATGCACATTCTTTTTTTTAATTGAACAACTTTACTTTTTAAAAAAAGATAAATGTACAGATTTTAAGCATTTTTGCATAAAAGTATATGAATACATTCATTTTTGTCAGTGCTTGGTTTTGTTAAAGGTTTGATAGTGTGCATTAAAATTTTGCTAGTTACAATGAGCATAAAGTCCATGTAAAACAAGATGTAACCTGGAAATAGTCCAAGTTTTTTGGTGTATGAAGATTAAGCATAATGGTTTTTCATTTTCTTTTTATTTTTTTCCTTTTTTTTTCTTGAACTTCATATAGTCTGTGAGTTGTTTCTGGGGTGTTCAGAGCTTTCTGGGATTAGTATCTAATTATCACTGACTGCATATTATGTCTGTTCTTTCATGACTGGATTATCTCACTCAGGATGATATTCTCTATATGCATCCATTTTCTTAAGAATTTCATGAAGTCATTGTTTCTGATAGCTGTAAATTGTGTAAATATACCACAATTTTTGTATCCATTCATCTACTGAAGGACACCTGGCTTCTTTCCAGCTTCTGGCTATTATAAATAGCGCTGCTAAGAACATTGTGGTGCGTGTGTCTTTGTTGTATGTTGGAGCTTCTCTGGAATATATACCCAGAAGTGGAATAACTGGGTCTTCAGGTAGTATTATGTCCAATTTTCTGAGGAATGGCCAGACTGATTTCCAGAGTGGTTGTACCAGTTTACAACCCCAGCAACAGTGGAGAAGTGTACCTTTTTCTCCACATTCTTGCCACTGTCTGCTGTCATCTGAGTTTTGATCTTGGCCAATCTGACTGGTGTGAGGTGGAATCTCAGGGTTGTTTTGATTTGCATTTCCCTGATGGCTAAGGATGACGAGCACTTCCTTAGATGTTTCTCAGCCATTCGATATTCCTCAATTGAGAACGTTTGTTTAGCTCTGTACCCCATTATTTAATAGGGTTGTTTGATTCTCTGGTGTCTAGCTTGTTGAGTTCTTTGTATACCTTGGATATTAGGCCTCTATCTGATGTGGTGTTGGTAAAGATCTTTTCCCACTCTGTTGGCTTTTTGATGGGGATTGTACATTCTTATTAGGAACTAGAAAACAAACAACAAGTTTATGCTAATGATTTTCATCTTTTCCATGATTCTAATGATCTGCTTGTCATTTGGACTTTCATTTTACTCCAAGAAACTTTGAGTGAAAAAAAAAGTTCAGCTGTCATGTGGAACTTTAGCCATATGCATAGTACACTGGATGCTGTGGGAGTTAAGTCTTCATTTCTTTTCCCTTGAGTACAAATAATACTTCATTCACAATATAAAGCTGATAGAAGAAAATCACTGTTTGGTTATAGTGTGTGCATTGCCTATGTGTTTAAAAATGCCATACACCGTCCAATATCAAGGTAGACTTGAATTTAAGTTTTAAGAGGTAAAGCTTAGAACTTGATGCTGAGATGGGAGAAGGTGGTTGAGGGAAAGAGCACCTTCATGGAGGCAATGGGAGAAGGAGGGGTGATGGGATTGTGGGAAATGGATAACATCTGAAATGTAAATGCAGAGAATATGCAATGAAAAATTTGAAAACAAAAGAATTTTGATGCTAAATTCCTTCCATAAAATAATGTAATTGTTAGGAATTTTACAGTGATTTAACTTCCCATTTTTTGATGAATCAAATATAAAGAACATGTTAGACATTTTATTATATTAACTCAAACTCACTGTTCTATCTTAAAGTGTCTTAAAAGGTAAGATGTGATCAGCATTGAAAACAGCTTATGAGACTTATTAAACACATTATGCAGAGATTTTCAAAGAAAGAGAGTAACTGAGTTTGCAAGGAATTTTAACCTATTAGCAAATCATGTCTAAACCAGTACAAATGAGAAAATTATCTCTATTCTAGACATAATGAACTGTACTTAAATCTTGTTGGTATGCCATTGTCCTTGAACTTAAGAGATATTATCAAGACAGTAATAATAATAATAATAATAATAACAACAACAACAATAATAATAATAGCTAATGCAATATCATCTTAAAATATACAACATAGTATCATTTTCCCTCTTTAGTTGCTTACAGTATTCAGGACATAATTGTATCCTTCTAGAAGGTTAAGAACAAGTCAACAGTGCAATTTAGTAGTAACTACAGTGAGATAGGACATATTCTGTGTCATGTTTTAAAATGACTACATCTACATCATGACATAGGGTTTTTCTTTTTTTCTTTTCTTTTTCTTTTTTCTTTCTTTTTTTTTTTTTTTTGTCTTATGCTCACCACAAATTCTCCAGTGCCAAGTACAGCTGTGAATATACAAGTTGGAAAATTCACCACACTTTAATGCAAAAATAATCTAAATCTTGTGGCTTCTCACCCCACTCCCGGTTTATTTCCCTTGACATTTGGTGCAAATCAAATTCAAATGAATAAAAAGGGAAATCACATGGCCACATGACTTGCTTCTGTAAACCATGGGAGGAGATACATTTATTTTACTCATAAGAAATTCATGCTCTTGCATGCAGCAATCTGTTTTGCACGTTTCAAGATACCAGACAATTGCTAAAGTTTTTAACAAGAACCATTTTGTTTGCAGCTTGTCGACCAGGCTTCTACAAGGCTTCAGATGGTGTTGCCAAGTGTGCTAAGTGCCCACCACACAGTTCAACACAAGAAGATGGTTCAATGAACTGCAGGTGTGAGAATAATTATTTCCGGGCAGAAAAAGACCCTCCATCCATGGCTTGTACCCGTGAGTAGTTCTGCTGCAACCCATGCCGCCTTGATTGGTTTGGTTTGGCTTGGTTTGGTGTACCTTCTTGTGGCTGTGATGTTTGTTTCCAGAGTGTGTGTGTGTGTGTGTGTGTGTGTGTGTGTGTGTGTCGTTATGTGCGTGTAGTACATGGGTACATGCATGCACATGTAGATGCATGTGCACTGTGTGCAAGCGAGCTTGTTTGTGTGCACGTGTGTGTGAGGCATTGCCCACATCTTTTTGTTTTCCATACGCAATCTGAAAACGCTCTGCTTCCTTCCCCATGCTTGACTCATCAAAAATGCAACATTTATCACACAAAATGAATTCGTTTTTAAAGCACTTCCTGCAGCTCAACCCCATTAAAAGAAAAAGTAACTGCGTCTGACTTCAGAATCTCACAGTATATTTGCCAGGGTAGCAGAGGTTACAAACAGAGAATTTATGTTTGGAGACTTTTATTATCTTTTGCTATCCCTTGGTCATAGATCACAATAAATAAAATGGTGAGGAGACTAAGATTTATAAACATAATACTGAAGTTTTCATAACTATTCACCTGGGTTTTAAATTTATAGTAAATTTATTTGTTGGACATTGTGAATAGATCCTTAATCATGACTACAAACTCCCAGTTCATAGTGTGGGGAGGTTGCTCATCTTGACTCCATGTGCCCATAATCTTACGGATCCTCTGAGGATGAATTAGAGTAGATAATAAAGACAGGATGGTCATTTACCTCTCTGGCTCTTTTATAAATTTTCCATTTCCCTTGTAGTAGAAACCAGAAGTAATGCTCATTAATCTTTGTGGAACTACTTTTCAGGACCTCCATCCGCACCAAGAAATGTTATCTCTAACATAAACGAGACCTCGGTTATCCTGGACTGGAGCTGGCCCCTGGACACAGGAGGCCGGAAGGATATTACGTTCAACATCATATGTAAAAAATGTGGTTGGAGTGTCAGGGAGTGTGAGCCCTGCAGCCCCAACGTCCGCTTCCTCCCTCGGCAGTTTGGACTCACCAACACCACGGTGACAGTGACAGACCTCCTGGCACATACTAACTACACCTTTGAGATCGATGCCATTAATGGAGTGTCAGAGCTCAGCTCGCCACCAAGACAGTTTGCTGCGGTCAGCATCACAACTAATCAGGCTGGTGAGTATATGTTGGCGGCTTCAGACTTCAGCTGTCATGACCAACCAGGCCTCGTATGGACAGGGGAAAAAAGGATAGAAAGAAAAGAAAACCATGAACGTGGTTGCATGTGGAGATGGAAAAGAAACCCTAAATTCTTCTCTAGTCTGTCCTTCAGATAACCGGGGTACTTTACTAATTCAATTTGATTCTCTGGATCAGAATAAGCCTCAAAACGGCTTTAGATCTATAGCTACCTAGATGGGATTCTGTGGCAGCAAGGGGCTCTTTGGAACAAGCTTAAACTTGAAGGATTTAGCATGTATTAGATGTTTTCAAAGGTTGCATAGACAGTTTAAAACTATGTGTATTTTATATTGGTTAAACTGGATTCATATATTGCTATTAACTTATTTAATATTATAAAGAATCCCCTCAAGTGTCATATATTTTCTTTTTTCTTTTTCTTTTCTTTAAGAGTAGAAAAATTTAACTGAATACAAACACACCAGCAAGGAAGTAAGAATGTATTTGTTTCTTCCTGCTTTTGACCATGAGTGCCACATGACTAGCCTTTAAAAATTCCCATCACACGTGACTTTAACCCCAAAACATACTATTATGTGGAGTTGTGAGCTAAGAGAGAACTGTTTTCTCTTAAAGTTGTCTTTGGAGTATTTTACCAAAGCAATAAAAACAAAGATATAACATTTTCCTTCCTGTCTGAACAAGGTTCCTTTAACTATGATTAATGAATGTCATCCCTAACTGAAACTGTACAATTTGTTTCTGATATGGCCCTGCTGGATGGTACTATTCATACCAATAAGATCAAGTTTTAACAGTTCTAGTTTGGTAAGTTAGACTAGGCATACAGGTGAAAAATTTAATTCTCAAATATGCTAAAGTATTCCTAAGGTCCATAGCTCAGGAACGCATCTTCCCAGAATTCATTTATCCAAAAGATATACCTCAGCATTGTGCTGTCTAGTAATCTATTCCCTTGAGGAGTCCCTGATAGGACAATTGAATATTACTGCTTTCTGAGTATATACTCAAATATGTGCCTTTCAAATTCTCAGTCCTAGTTTTTGTTTTTCTCTAACTTTGCTTTTAATCTCTCATATTGATGAAAATTGAGTTATCTTTAACGCTTGTTTCATTGTGATGCATGAACATCATAGGTGGGAAATGTGACTTTTCAATGGCTTTGTCAACTATCACTTTAATCTTTCTTAGAAAAATTGCTTTGTCCCTCATTTTGCTAGATCCTAGTCCCACTAACACTGGCTCTTAATTTTCTGAATTTAATGGTAACTAATATTTCCAATAATCATATTAAAAGTGTGTAACCTAGGTTAATTTAACTGTATATGGAAACATGAGTTGTATTCATGTTATATAGTACATGACTCTGCTTGCTCCGATCCAGTGAACATGGAAAACCTACAGTTTAAATTATGTGTTAAATGATTTACTTAAATCTATTTCAAGCTGATTTACTTCCTTTAAGCAGGAACATCAATCTGTTCTCTAATAATCTCCTAAGTCAAACAAGAATATTTGAAAACAAGCAAAAGCTCCTTATGTCCTATCTTATCATTCCCCTTTGGCTTTTTGGTTATACATTAATCAGAAAATTAATAGTTCTGAATATACACAGTGAGTGAGGAGAGGTACCACGGCATCCAGGAGAAGGTCAAGAGAAGGTCAAGACCCTAGAAAATAGATGAGAGATGAGAGTGTGCTTGCTAACCTCATTGCCAGTGACAAATCATAGCATACGGCAGTGATCCAACTGGCTTTGACTGTGACTCTTACTGAATCCACTCGTTTCTTTAAAGAGCAATCATGCATTTGCAATGTATTAATGGAATCATAGATTCATTTCATTATTAATGAAATGATAGATTAATTTCATGATGTTTATGTCATTGTGGATGCTGTGGTGACAGAGGTCATTGCTCTAACTTCAATCACCAGGATAAAGCCTATAAGCATGGTTACACGTAAGCAATACACTCCTTATTGAGAATGTCTTGTTATCTTACTTTATTCTTAATCTTGTGAAGGTCAATGGACTGATAGCCTTCTAAAAATAATCTCCCTGCCTGCCTTTGGAAGGATGTGGTTGTGCTTTAGCTCCTTCTGTTCTCTCCCTCTCTTGGCTATACAGGACAAGAGTGAATGCTTCCCTTTTAATTTAGCTTCAGATTGAGTTTACTGATCCGTCTCTTGGTACAGTGTGAAAGCTTTGTGATAACCACCTGATAAGGCACATTCTAAATGACAGAGGATAATGTGGTCAGTTCTGAAATTATTTCTCAGCTCTCAATACGTTCACAAAGTCGGTAAGATTAAAAACAAGCAAACAAACAAACACGGGTCCTACATAAACTTTGAATCCATTAAAGTCCAGAAGAGGGAGAATTACAGATTGCAAGACAAACATCTTACATTTACAGCACCAAATAAATTTCTACCTTTTTTTTTTTTTTTTTTTGCTTTACTACTTCAAGTAGTGATATTTATTTATCAGTTCCAGAAATGCACATTCAACTGCTGAAGCATCCATCTGTCTAGTCCTGGTCTCTACCACTAGATGCATGGCTCTAAACATCTTATAGCAGATTAAAAAATTTAGATTAGAAGTGTCTCATTCAGAGAATTTATACAATTTTGAGTTGCATGTCTGTTCACAAGCTACTCCTGGAAAGGATCCAGACACGTTTCCAACATGTTATGTTATGCTGACTTCAAACTCTTTTCCTTCCCACCCACCTCTACTTCCGCATTCTACTTATCCTTCTGTTCAGTGTCATTTGCCATGAAGTTGGACAGTGATCTTGACAGAGACATTTCCCATGAGCAGCAGCAGTAAACCTGGTCAGTGCTGTGCATTTCCTAGAGAATCTAAAAATACTCGGAACCTGTTATCTCATTTATTCCATAATTCTCAGATGACTTTCACCGCACTTCTTTTCTTTATCTATTTGCTAATTATTTAAAATTAAGACATTTTAAATCATTCTATCTAGGAGATTTTAATATAGTTACTTTTCTCCCTTCCTTTCTCTCATTTAAAACTCTCCCACATACTCCTTGTTCTCTTTAAATTAGGTGCCTCCTTTTTCATTATTTGTTCTTGAAAGTAACCATATCCTTTTCCCTTTCTTCCCCCCCCCCATCCCTCCAGAGACACCCCTTCCTAGATCCCTTTAAACTGACAGTCTTCTTTTCTTTGTTATTTTGCATAAACCTACATACATACTTAAAATATTAATATAAATTTTTAGTACACTTAGTGTTACTTATATGGATACCATATCATTGATGACTAATTGTGATTGGACAATTAGGCGGCTCATCCTGCATGTGTGTGCACATATACATACATCCTATCTAATTTAGGTCAACAAAATATTTTCTTTTACTTTTGTAACAAATTTAATGTTGTTTCTCCCACCTCCCTTCCTCTTCTTAATTGTCTATTTTTCCCCATCCCTACTTTCTCCTCCCTGCTTTTATGTAACCAGTATCCTGCTACTCAGTCTCTTTCTAGCTCACTCTCTCCTGTGGGGACATATTATTTCCTGCTCTATCTGCTTCTTGCAGTTCTTTAGGTTATCTACTCACATATGAGGATTGGAGCTCAGAACCACAAATGAGAGAGAGCATGAGGCTGATCTAATCTAAATGTAGTACTACATGAACTCACTAAATCCTATTCATCCTAAGTTAATACTGTGTTAAATATTGAATCTCTCTTTTTAATTGAACAACTTTATTTTAAAAAACAAAGATAAATGTACAGATTTTAGGCATTTTTGCATAAAAGTATATGAATATATTTTTGTCAGTACTTGATTTTTTTTTAAAGGTTTGATAGTGTGCATTAAAATCTTACTAGTTACAATGAGCATAAAGTACGTGTAAAACAAGATGTAACCTGGAAATAGTCAAAGTTTACTTGATGTATAAAAATTAAGCATAATAATTTCTCAATTTTTTCTTTCTTTTTTTGGGGTCCTTTGTTTTTCTTGAATTTCATATAGTCTGTGAGTTGATTCTGGGGTGTTCAGAGCTTTCTGGGATTAGTATCCAATTATCAGTGACTGCATATTATGTCTGTTCTTTTGTGACTGGGTTACATCACTCAGGATGATATTCTCTAGATGCATCCATTTTCTTAAGAATTTCATAAAGTCATTTTTTCTGATAGCTGAGTAGTACTCCATTATGCAATCTCCTTTTTAGAAATCTTTTTAACCTGTGCTCTTCTGTGTTTTCTTTGTTGGTTTTGTTATTGTTTTGGCCTTTGTGTCTCAAGTTTTTCTTTTTCATAGATAAATAACTTAAGGACAACATGAGTCATGATAATCTCCAAGTAGAACTACATGTGTTTGCTGTGCGTTTTATGAATAGTTCCTTTTGGTCTTATTCTACATTTGGTTTAACTTTTAAATTCCAAGATTTTAGTTAATGGTAGATTCAATCTAATTTCTCTTTTCAACAAGGACCCTATCTGACCTCCACACATACAGGCCCTGAGAATGGAGCCACGTTGTGGGACCATGAGTGTGTCTTTTTATGTGTGTAACATACTGTTCCCAGGGTGTGATCCAGACACTCCTCCTATTTGCCTCATTGCCTCTTGTTTTGTAAAGTGTCTTTACATGCATATATGTAGATGCATATACACATACAAACATATTTCCAAATACATAAATTGAACCTGCTAAGGCGGCATACTGCTACTTGTATATCTATTTTTGGGAATGACCATTTGGCATTGGATAACCAATTGGAACCTCTCAGCATTTCTTAGATAGCAGTAAGCCTTTGAGTACAGTTGAGGTTCCTGGTTTTCCCCTGTCCTCTTTGGCATTTCTATTGTTGTTATTCTTGTCAGGCTTATGTTCCAGCAGCCATAGTGACATGATAGGTGTAACTCCTGATATTACAAGGAGATACAGTCTCATGGCAAACTCCCTGACTCCCCTGGTTCCTATAATTTCCTACTATCTCTTCTGCAATAATACTTGAGTCTTAGGTACTGGGGATATTTTGTAGATTTATATGTTTTGATGTACCTTGGAAGTACATTTTAATATTGTTTTTGATTTTACTTTGACTCTTCTCCACCTATAGATACAGATTCAAGGTTATTATTTTCCTGTAGTAAATTGATCTTTAAATTTTCTTTAATTAAACATTATAATCATGAATGTATAAAGAGAATTAGTGTAAATATGATCTTTTCTCATATGTATCAAATATTAAAAAATAAAATAATAGTATATATTATGACCATATACATCTGACTAGATTTTTCCAAATGAGTTTTTAAACAGGGTTTATCTGTCTTCTCTTATTTTTCATTACTTAGGGATGTAAATTGTACTCTTAATTTTTTCAAGACATATTTTTGAAGAACTGGACACTTGAGACTTCAATAAAACCAAGGCATTAACTATATTCTCACCCGGAGTCATAAAATTTTGTCAGCTGTGCTATTAATATTTCTGTAGCATGAAAAATTGTTAATTCTATATGCTCACGTTTATCTATAACAGAGTTTTATTTACTATATTGCCATGGGTATGGCTCAGTGAGTTCCTGTTTATAGTGATTTCAATTTCCTGTACCAAAAGCAACAACAAAACAGGCCAAATACTGATGAATAAATAAATTTAATTATAAATTCAAATAAAGTATGAATATAAAAGAGGTTACTTTTTATTTATGATTTCTAAATGATTGGTATAACTGTGGACACTTCATAGCTTTCCCTTTACAGGTCATGTATATATAAAGCAGAGAGAAAATAACTTAGGTTTATTTATGTTTCCTATGAATGAACTATTAAATTATCTACAAAGGGACAATACCTTAAAGACTGCTTACTGTAATGAAAGCATATCCAGAACTCATTACTAGATTAAAAAATAAAACTAAAATCCAAACACAATTTCTCTTTGTTTAATTTTGGCATCCCAGGACTGTCAGACCTTTATTCCTAATGAACTTTCATGTCAGAACAGGTATTGTGACAAATGTGTTGAAAATGATTTTACTTCAATTTATTTTAACTGTTATGGGACATCATATGATCTTTCACATCTTGTAAGTGAATTTGGGATCTTTCTCTCATGGAGTTTTGTAACCTGCCATTCGACATAATGAAGTAGCATCATCCATTAGTATACAAAGAATCAAAAAGCTATTATGTCTTAAGAAGCAATTCATGATTTTAAAATATAACTGCAAGAAAAACAGTGGCTAAAATTAATTCTCTATTGCCTTATTCATTTGATTGCATTTTATCCAACATTTTTTTCTCTTGGGATATGGCTTTAGACATGTTCATGACAGAAAAACATTTCATGTCAAAAACAACTAGGCAAGCTTTTTTATTTCAGAAGAAGCAAAAATACAAAATGAATATGGTAACATTCACAGCTTGACCTTCTGTGAAGGGAGAGCTCCATATTATTGCACTACCTACACAATTGTGTTTTACTGCTCGGTTACACTTGTGGGAGTTCTGCTAGACAACAGAATACTCTATCGAAAAGATCATTTAATAATATCCATAAAGTGAACCAGAAAGTTGACATGTCATGACATTATCTTACCAACATATTCATAGTCTACTCCACAGAATTAAGTGGCTCCTCTCCCATTGATGGCAGATAAGGCCATCCTCTACTAAATATCCAGCTGGAGCCATGGCTCCCTGCCATGTGTAATCATTGGTTGGTGGTTTAGTCCCTCGGAGCTTAGTGGGATCTGGTTGGTTGATATTGTGGTACTTTCTACTGTTGCAAACCCCTTCAGCTCCTTCAGTTCTTGCCCTAACTTTTCCACTTGGGTCTCCATGCTCAGTCTAGTGTTTGGCTGCAGGCATCTACATCTCTATTTTTAGGGTCTGGCAGAGTCTTTCAGGGGGAAGCTCTACCAGGCTCTTATCAGCAAGTGTTTCTTGGCATCAGCAATAGTGTCTGGGTTTGGTTCTGCAGATGAGATGGATCCCTATGTGGGGCAGTCTCTTTGGATGACCTTTCCTTCAGACTCTACTTCATTCTTTGTCTCTGAATTTCCTTTTGACAGTAGAAATTTTGGATTAACATTTTAGAGGTAGTCAGGTGGCCCCATACTTCAACCAGGAGCTATACCCATCTACTGAATATGGTATCTCCAGGTTCTTATGATTTTTGAAGTTCCTTTTAAGAAGTTTAGTTGTATCTAAAAAGAGACAATTTAAATTTTCTCAAATATAAGTTATCCTACATTATGTAATGTGGGGGAAAATAATATATTATCAGCTTTGTTTGGTTGACTCATGTTGTTTGAATGTGTTCTGAGTCTGGTATTTTTCATCTTTTACCTTTGTAAAGTAATATAGTGTGGATACTCTAGAGACATAATATATAGAACTGAACACATTTCTTTGTGTGAGTTTATATGTTACAATAAAACTTTTGTGGATGATTTTCATTGATTTCATCAACTCTGATTATTGCATATACATGATATTTTAATTAAGATAGTCTTAATGTAAAATAGATAGGTAATAACAAGGGATTATGGCAAATTTATATGTTTATGCATATTATTTATGCATATGCTAATATGATTATTTGTAAAAATGTATAATGATTGACAATATAGAATTCTAGAAGGTATAAAGTTCACCCCTAAGTTAAGAAAGTCTTAGACATCTAAGAAAATAGAGCTTCTTTCTTGACAAATTTAAACTAGGTTAGGTTTTTATAGGTGTGTATGTATATGTGTGGGTGTGTGTGCGTGTGTGCACGTGCATGCATGTGTGTGTCCATACACGTGTACACACTTATTTGCTTAGGTGTGCTCTATGTATAGAAGGTTGATTTTGTATATCTTTCTTTGCCACCTCAATCTTAAGTTTACCTCCTTATCTAGACAGGATCATCCTGTCCCCCAGGATCTATGTGTTTCTGTTTTCCCTAGTGCTATAGTTACAGGTGAATGGCAACTCACAAGGACATTAAATTGTTGCTGAAGAACTGAAGTCAAAATTTTATGAGTATACATGAAACACATTGGCCACTGACTGAGGAGTCTTGTTTCACTGTTAATGATTGTACATGTTCTGTTCAGGTTATATGTATGGTAGGATTTTGAGATAGAAAGAACAAATGCATAAAACTATATTATATACAGTGCTGGTTACATTTTGAATGACCAATGCTTAGTAGTTTTATTTTCAATTATTATGTGGCATATTTAACAACAGATCGACTCTCAAGGAACACAGAAATGTTTAGATAATTCCTGGTTTTATTTGGCAACTTGATTAGCTTTTATTATATGTGTTTCCTGAGCATTGATAGAACACTTATTATAAACCATCGACTATACCTCATGTATTATGACAAAAATCATGATTAAGATGTGGTGACTATCTTCAAGGAGCTCTCCATCAAGGGGATTTGAAAAGTCTAAAAAAAAAAAAAAAAAAAAAAAAAACTGCATGAAATTGATTGCTTTAGCCATGAAAAGGCAGGCAGGCCAGCTGCCAAGAATCTGCAAGTATCACCTGCAGCTGAATGAAGACAACTAGTAATTTATCTTAAGTTCACAAATAGTAGCTATCTCTATCCAATAGCATCATCTCTTTTTCTGTTACTTGAGTAAGATAGTTAAAGCCTCCTCATTCTACATGATTCTAACACAAACACCAAGACCAGCAGCCCTCACACACAGAGTGCACTTACATCTTCAACTATAAACACTACCCCAAACCCAGATCCATAGCAGTGAAACAAGACCATGTGCCCTAAAGTAGAAGATTATAGATAGACAGACAGACATATAGAGTGATTGACAGATAGATAAATAGATACATACATACACATACATACATAGATTATAGATGGATATATATGAATAGATAGTTTAAAAAGATAGATGATAGATTGATGATAGATGAATAGTAAATAGGTAGGCTACATAAGTATACAGATATTAGATTCCGAGGACCTTCATAGAAAGGGGGAAGGTACACTTTCAATTGGTGCATTAGTTTCCTTTGCCATCATCAAATACTCTGAATCAGGGGAGGACTTATAACTCTCAGTAAAGATGAGCTCCTTTTCCCTGAGGATTTATATTTTTTTCAAAATATGTTTGTAGCTGTTAATGTACCCTGATATCAGTCAGTCTTCAGCATTATTAATTCATTTGCCTGCTTTTAGACCTGCTTATGGACAAAGCTTTTTCTTGGTATGGAAGGTGATGTTCTTCATAGCAAAATACGTCTTTTCTTCTTTCTGCTACTTACTTCCCTTCAAATTGAGTTAGGTTGGCATTATGTGTCAACTGAAATTAATAGAAACTCTCTCTCTCTCTCTCTCTCTCTCTCTCTCTCTCTCTCTCTCACACACACACACACACACACACACACACACACACACACACTCAAAATTTGTTTTCAGAATCTTACACAGACAGCACATAGGCTAGAAACTTATGAGGATACACTGAAACACAGACAAACTTTATACTACTTCTGAAGTCCAAGGCAGAACCTAAGCCTTGTCTTCTCCAATCTTTGGAAATAAAAATCTTTGAGTTCCTACTCTTCTCATTAAGAACTGTGTTTCTGAGTGTTATATGTAGCCTTGGCTGGCTACAGAGTGAAAACTGATCCGAGTAGTCCTTCGTAAAGAACCACAGATGTTCAGTGTGTGATATATTTCCTCTTTACCCTAGTGGCCTTTATAAAAAGGGCCTGAAGATCAGCTTATAACAAGCCAACTAATGACATGATATAGAGACGCCCCTGGTTCAGTGGCTGTTGTTACAGCTGTGTCTCATTACATATTAGATGCTTAGAACATGCTTGCATCCCGAATGGCATTTATCTTTTGAATTTCAAACATTCCTACCATAAATAAAGATTTTATGCTTTTCAAAAATGTTTCACAGTTTAGTCTAGGGAATACTGAAAGGTCACTTTCACTTAATGGCAGTCTCCTTCCCAGGACTCCTGGAGGTAAGATGTGCACTTTCTGAGTACTCACCTACACAGACCTGTGTTACTCTTTCCTCTGCCCATTTTCCGCTATTCCCTTAGCCTGGGGAGGTGATAATAACTTGAATTTCATAAAAACACCAGTGTGGGGACCAAATGAGAACTGGCCTTTGAACATAGTGTTAATAAGTTCCTCTTTTTGACAACTTGCTAATAGGAGTGATCTAAATCTAACATAAATGATAACGATACTGCTGTGGGAAAAATGAATTTGTGATATGTATTTTTGTTTAAAGGCCGCCCCCCAAATATCTGGTTTTTATACTATTTAAAATGAGAACTTTACAATACTCCCTCCAAATTCCTAATTATTAAAAGAAGCTAGCGTTTCACGATTTAACAAACAAAACTTTAAGAAAGCTGAGTGAGGTGTCTTCACTGTTAATTAGTGACCACAGTTTTTCTTTTAAAAATGAGAAGCAAGAGTGTGATTCCTTTTTTGTTTTGCAATTATAAGTGCCTGCTAACTATCCAGTGTATGCTTATATATTTTTCAAGATAAAACTATCTTCTATCTTATAGAATGAACCATTGAGGGAAGAAAAATTCACTTCATGTTTCTTTGATTCTGGATGAAACCCTGCCATGTTCCTTTTGTTCTCCAAATATTTGTTGACTTAGATAGAAGATTAGCCTGGGAGTTATTTCTGCATTAACAACTGCTTCTCTGGGAATGAGCTCTGCCCCACCTCTGTGCTGAGGCAGCAGCTGCCCTGGTGAGCTCCGCCAGTTGGTACCAGGCAGCTGTGTTTCTTGTCTGTTTCTTTATGGACCCTCTTATACTCTCCGTAGTCACCTGCACAGCCTGATTTGATTTGATTTTTTTTCCATCCCAAACACTACATCCAGAGTGGTTTGTAAGAGTGCAGCAATGAGCAACACAGAGAGGAGATGGAACACAAAGACATTCCCTTGAATGCATGCCTGTGGATGTGTGTGAGTGAAGGTGTTGGGAGGTGAGATGAGGAAGAAAGTGCTTACCACATGTGATGGAGTGTTTGTGAAAATTTCCAGATTACATCTCACCTGGGAAGAGAGGCCAGGAATGTGGGATTCCTGAGTCCTTGTCTTGCAAAGAAGAGAAACCAGCCCCATCAACAGAACCAAACATAGATCCCAAGGTCAAAGCTTCACATTCCTATACAGTTAAGAGAGAATGATCTCATAGACCAGAGTTATATTTAACTCAAACTAAGAGATTAGTCTGGTCTATATTTTATTCATTAGTTTTGTCCTAAAAGTTTACTAATGGCATCCATGCCAACACAAACTGTTATTTGAAAGGTGGATAGCAATGACACTCAAGAAAATATTCCTTAAAAGATAGCTCACCCTGTAGAAAATGGCAAAGATACCTTTATTTCACATACAGTTTTAGTTTTTTGAGTTGTTTTGCAAAGCATTTTTTAGTTTACATTAGTATACATTAAATCCTCTAGAAAGTATGTGTCTGAGTGTCTATGAAGGCAGAGGAAAGACAGGATAGAGAGAAATTTTAATAAATCGGGACATGGTGTTTTAGATCTGAAATGCTCAGAGTCCACTGTGTAGGCTGACAAGCTGGAAACCTGTTTGGCTGAACCCTGCTACATCAAAATCAGCAGGTTAAATTCACAATTCTGATTTCTGATTTACCTGATACTTTTTTCTTCCTGTGGATCTCAGTGAAATAGACAAGGCCTATCAGTATTGTTACGCATATTAAACTTTCTCTAATCTCTTATTTTAGATTCTTATTTCACTTGGAAAACACCTTTATCTTGACAATAATACTAATGTATGACCAACTAACAAGGCTTTCTGTTTAGCAAATGTGCCATGGGAAGTTAGCATGGTTCTACTGTCAGTGGGCTCCTTTATTATCTCTTTGTTACACAAAGTGCTACTCCAAATGTTTAAGGAAGATATTAGAAAATGTGAAAACCGACAGCAGTTTTTAAATTGTAGACATGAGCCATATAACCATGCTGGGATTCTCTTTCTGTGACTCTTGACATTTCCTTAAGACACTTTCCTTGAAGTTTGGTGGGAGATATTAGATGGCCCTTTCTTATAACATTATCCAAAAATATGAGAAATTTTCAGGGCTCTCATACGGATGGTCTTTCAAATGCCAGGTTCTATGCAATTAAATTTGTATCTATAATAGTGAGAAACTATATCAAACAGTGAGAACACTACACTGTAGCATATGCCCTAGGAAATCTCACAGTGTGGATAACGTCAGATAGTAGAAGGTAACCTTCTTTTCACACCGCCTCTTGATAATGTCACAAGAGCAATGTTAGGCATGCTAGGATATCCTTCTGAACACAGTATTTTCCTGTGTTCAAGAGAAATGATTATGTCCAGTAAATAACTATGCCCCTAGCATGCAAGTCCTTGCTAATTAACTTTGGGTAGCAATAATGATGAAGACTCTCAGGTTAGAGAATTTTAGGTTCAAGGTTGTAAAACAACTCTTAAGAGTCTCTCTCTCAGCATACCAATATGTACGAGTTTCATCCAATAGTATAGATTAAGAGAGAGTTTCTGAAAATAACTGGGAGATCCCTAAAACACTGTAGATCAATCTAGTCAGAGCTTTTGGGATGCTGTTGGAAAAAGATTTCTTTGCCAATCTTAAGATGCAGACAGAGATGAGGTTCACATGCTACACACATTTTAAGTTGAACTTCAGTGCACTGCTTGGCCAAAGTTCTTGCACATTGAATTATCTGAAATAGAAAAACTGTTAAAATACACATTTATATGAACCGATATTTTCTTGGCATCAAGAATACAATTATTTTTCTATATTTTATGCAAATTAAAATATTGACTTTTGTTATCAACATTTTCTGAATCTATTTAATTATGTATGCATTTTAACATTTATTTATGTTTGTTTTTTTCCAAACTTGTCATAGAGTAACAAGGTTGTAAGGTGTTATAATATAGAATTTACACAACACAGTAGCTGATACTCAAATATGCTTTCTTGTGCATTTTGATTGTCCTTATAGTTTTTTAACCATTTCTATAAAATTATGTTCATTCCTGGCCTGTATTTAGGGTGAGACAGGGCATATATTTGCCTATACCGGTTTTTGGTATTGACAAAAGAATTAAAAAACACACTCAGAAGCTAGGTAACATGGCTCATCTGTATAATTCCAGTATTTTGCAAGTCCAATAAGAGGTCTTAGACCTCAGGATGTCTAAGAGAGGAAAGAACAATAACTTACTGCATTTTTTGTTGCTAGTTTACCAAGTTTTGTTGCCTTTGAGCCTAGAGGAAAAAATTAACAGAATCTATTTCTGTCCGTATAACCACTTGTCTTGTTAGTCTTGAGCTGTTTGAAGCCCATGTCATTGGTTCCTCTTTAACTTTACAGTGGCTTAAAAGCACCTGGTATGTCATTCTCACTCACTGAAGGCCAACACTAGCTTATTGCTAGTCTAGTAAAGGAGGCCAGCACTTGATCATGAGTTTTAATCAGCCAGGGGATTTTCCACTATACTGTTTGAAAACTGTTGCCACTAGAAACCTTCCACTCCCTACCCACCAGGTTATTACTCACCGGTGGCTGCTTCGACTGACCCAGGGGAAGTTGACAGACTGGCACTGAAGTCCAGAAGGTGCCTTGGGAGATGGTTTTCTAGCTGTCTTTCCATTCCCCTTTCTACATAGCATCCCTATCATCGATCACTGTTGTAACTGGTCATGCTTCCATCGTTTCATACGTTACAATGTTCTCATACATTGGGTTTACACTGTCCTGGGAACTAAATAAATACTTCCAAATGCTTAATTCCACAATATTACCCCGGAAGTAATATCCCATCTGTCTTCAATGATGTTACTAATTTCAAGTTCTCATCTTCTTTAATCTGCACTATTAATATAATAACCTCTTGTAGGTTTTTAATTTTCACATCATCTGTGAAAATCATTAAATCCAAATGCTTTCATTTGCTTCCAGAGTTCCCTGTGACCCCTCCCATACCTACCTGCTCTTTAATGTTTTAATTTTTGCTGAATATACAGGTTCTATGCTTCTGGACAAAAACCAAAGTTCTAACTCTTTATCTTCATCTAACCTGTAGCCACATAGAAAATTATATTTCCTTAAACCTGATCTGTTTCCCATCTCTCGAAACTCAGTTTCTATTTCATTCTCTAAGGTAACGTTCCCATTTTCCATCTAAAGTAGTCAAGGCCCTTTTTGACTCCCGTGTGTCATCAGTCTGTGTCGATCAGCCATTATTTGACAAGTTGTGTGGCTCCTCAAAAGCACCCGCCTTTCTTTTAATTGATAAATTTATTTATGTATTCACTTTTCATCCTGCCCAGTGCCACTGCTTGCCTGACCCTCCATGTAGTCTCTCTCCCCATTCCCCCTCCTGTCTTCTCTGAGAGTCACCGGATATTTCCCCTTCCTGGCCTATCATGTCTCTGCAGGGCAGGCAAATCCTCTCCTACGGAGCCCAGACCAGGCAGCCCAGTTTGCCCAAGAGCATTCCACAAACAGGCAACTGCTTCAAGGGCAGCTCCCGCTCCAGTTGTTGAGGGATCTACAAGAAGTCCAAGCTGCATATGTGCAACATAAGATCAGGGGACCTAGGTCCTGCCTGTGTATTCCCTTTGGTAAATGGTTCCCCGAGATGGCCAAATAGGTCCTGCCTATGTATTCCTTTTGGCCAATGGTTCCAAAGCATTCTAGGTGAGTTAAAGCAGTTGGTCTTCCTGTGGAGTTCCCACTCAGGGCCCTAATTCTTCCCTCAGATCTTCAGAAAGTAGGAAGCTCCATCCAAGGTTTGGCTGCAGGTCTCTGCTTCTGTTTAGCCAGCTGCCGGGTGACACCTCCCAGAGGACAGTCTAAGCTCAGATCTGCAAGCTTAACAAAGTATCATTAATAGTGTCAGGAATTGGTGCTGGCTCATGGGATGGGCAAAGAATTGTTCTTAACTCTGTCTGTTGTGTTCTGTGGAAATCAATACTAGGTAAGATTGAGTGACACGTGGTTCGATCCTGTTACTTACTCTTTGAAGTAAAGGCTCTTTGTACTACTAATGAAAACACCAAACTTCTTAATCTAGACACTGAAGCCTTTCACCATTGTTTCTACCTTACCTCCACAGAAAATTGCCACTAATCCTGATTACAACAATGAACATAACTCCCATTCACCAGGGACAATTTGCAAATTTTGTTACTTTAATCCGAGGTGCATTTATTCTGCATTTATACATTAAATATCTCTGTTCTTCAATACCCAGGCTGAATGCCAGGATCTCCAATTTTAAAGAAAAATTTTTGTGTCAGATTTAACTTGCCTTTTCATTCAAACTTCTACACCATATAATCAGAATCGGTGTTTTTCATATATGTGCCTGGATTTTAATTTATTTTATAATTAAACTTTGCACACACTTAATCTGAACTACAATACTGTTAAGTACCTTGCATAATATGGGCATGACTCAGAGTTTTTCTTTTATAGTGCCTAATTACAATCATATTTAATGTGGAAGTTTTAAATATCTCTTCAATTGAAAGTCCAATTTAAAAGAGATTATGAGATGAATTTCTGTACTTGAGATTTTTACAGAGTCTCTAATTTTAATTGCTTAAAAAATAAACAAAAACATAAACAGAAAACCTCCATAGGCTAAGAGGGAAGTATATTCAACAGATACTTGTGTATTACTTCGCCAAGCCAAATTTATATAATATAAAAGTAAATATTCTGAAAGAAAACATTTTTTTCGGATGTTTCTAATTTTACAAAGCTGATGCTTTGGTCATTTCTACACTGCTCTTAGCCAGGTACTGATGGTTTTGATACTGAGCTTACAAAGGGAAGGGAAATCACAGAGCAAGTTGGTAAGTGTGGATACCTTCAGAGTTTATTCAACAAATGTGTTTTAAATCAAATGAATCATCTTTTGGCACAAGCTGGCTACTCACTCTATCGTCATTTATTTCAAAGGCTTTGTCTCTGTCTCCTGAAGGCTGTGGCTAGCATTATTCTTGATGAATGAGACAGTCTCTGCAAGTCATAAATAAAACAAATAGAATAACTTAACATTTGACTCTCAAAAGAAGGTATGTTACTTCATGTCATCCAAGCAGTATATTTGAAAGGAAAGTATTCAGAAAATAGTTTCAGACACAAACCCATCAGGCATGCATCTGCAAACAAATGCTGCATGCCAAGGGAGTTCTGGCAAGTGCATGCTTCTTGATTAAGAATATAGAGATGTGTGGTATTTCTTTATAATTTATTACTTTGCTTAGTAGTTAATATTTCCCTTCAAAAATGCCTTTTATTCTTATTTGTTTAAATTTCTACTTTAAAATTTCTGAAAGAGAATAGGCACCCTACCGTGAAATGTTCTATTTGTCTAGAGTAATATTTTTATTTTTTAACTCCGCATTGCTGTTTGCACTAAATAAATGCACAGAGTTCGTCAAAGAAAAATAATGAATATATGCGAGGGGCGCAGATGAGCTTCTTTTCTTAGTTTCACACCGAGAAAAATTATTTTCATACAAATTATACCTATAAATATGTGCAATATTTATATGCATATATTATAAATTGCATCTTATAACATCTCATACAAATTCCACAGTTTCTACAACAATTTTAATTGAATTTTTAATGTAAAAGATAACTACATATAATTTTATGCTCATGCAAATGTGGACTTAGATATGTAGTTATCTATGACATATTAAGCTGGCTATTTTCTGTTGCTTGGGATTTGGCAATAGATCTCTCTCTCTCTCTCTCTCTCTCTCTCTCTCCCTCTGTCTGTCTGTCTGTTTCAAATTGGGCTTTTTCTTATTGTGTTTAATCATATATATCTGGGAATATAAGTCATTAAAACCATACTTACTTTTTAGTAAACACTATTGCTCATTTATAACTAACTTATGTCTGTTTATAAAACAGTGATCTTAGGAAAGATGACTATTTCATAAAGGCAGAAAACATTATTCTTCTCATTGTTTCTTACCAATGAAAGCTTGCATAAGTCTGCATGCATTTCTCACATCTGTTTTACCCGGTGAAACAAAATTTTGGAAGTAGCGATGGTGAAATGAATCTGTTATTTCAAAGTGGTCAGTCTTACTACAGTTAAGTGAGGCCAGAGAAGTTAGAAATGGAAGCTTGCAGCTCAGCCCTATTGCTCTGACTTTTAAGTGGCAGGTGTCTCCTTGTGCAAAAGGTGTTAGACAGGTGAGTACCATGTTCATCACCCTACCTGTGAATGAGTCTTTCCCAGGGGAACCTGCTCCTCTGTCTTTTTATCTGATTCCTCCTAGACAGTAATTTTCACTCACTGTATGAACTGACAGGAATGATTTGTTGTTAACCTCATAGTCAGTGCTAGCCTAGGTTTCTATAGGTCAATTTCTTCAGCATATTATACTAGTACCCAACTATCTTTCTTTAAGGGTTTGATAATTATGCAGTAGAGATGTCTTTAAATGACCTTAATCACAATCACTTTTATAATAATGTTGAAACTTTATTCTAACTCAAACAGTATCTATTTCTTATAGTTATTATTATATGCTATACTTTTATATGAAATAATATGAAATTATATATATGACATCATACATATCAGTTAAGACAATTTTAAATAGCTTTTAAAATTAAAGATACACATAATTTTAATTTGATGCTTAGACATGAACTTGTATTCTCTTTCTCCTCCTCCCTCGCTCCCTCACCCTTTCCCTCTCCCTCTCTTTCATAAACCACACACACACACACACACACACACACACACACACACGTGCGCACACACACATACACACACACACACACACACACACACACACACACACACAGCAGTGTCCTAGATATGCCACCCACAAAAAAAGAACTTCAAAAATTTGGGCACACATTTGTTGAGAGTTTTTATTTGGGGAAACCAGGTTCATACAGTGAGTGATCTACAGAGCACTCTGAAACAGTGTGCTCTTAGTGAACTAGCAATGGCCTAACTAGCTCTTTTAATCACTAAGGCAGTGGAATTCAACAATGTGGTAGGACTGTCACACAGGTGAGTATAATTTTCCTCGTGATCTATATGAAATGCCACTGTATCCTAAGCAAAGGGAACAGTTAAACTGTTTTCTTAGTCCCACACATGGGAAAGTTTTTTTCCATACAGATGTATGTTGAGTATCATTAACAGAAAGTGACCAGAATGTTAGGAAAGATCCCAGAAATGCAACCAAAGCAGAGGGAAGTGAGGTTGCAGAGCTAGGAGCAGCTCTGTTCTCTGTATTCTGCGATCACAAATAGTTCCATCTGTCTGGTTTGCTCGCACTGTCTGCTTCTTGTTTGAGAGCTGGGCCTGCTGTTATGCTATGTCTCAGCCTTTCCCAGAGAATCCCAAGAATGGCTGAGTATTGACACAACCTTATATCTCTCTCATCAAGCATGCTGCAGTTTGAGAACCAGACAGAAGGGAAAATAAATAAACAGTTTTAGTAGTTTTATTTTAATTTAGAGCAAATAAGAAAAACAGAGACACGAGAAATCAAAAGTGCCACCTTTAAATTTTATAAAAAGTTACAAACTCTGCTTCATTCTATAGTACACCCAATAGTCAAATAATTTTTAATATTACATATATTGAAACTCAATATTACAACCCTGGTATGAGCGTAAAGTATTTAAATACTCTATCTGTGAACATCTTGTTCCTTCCTTATTACGATACAAACAGATATATAAAAATAATAATAAAGAATTAAATAGAATAAAATAAAACAAATAAGCCAGAAAATGAAAAATCAACCAACCAACAAATGTACAAACAAACACACAGCAAAAGAAGCTTTTGTCAAGAAACACATTTACACACAGAAAACCTATAAAAACAAAATCAGAAACACAATATATAAAAGTCAAGCAAGAGAGCAGTTTTAAGACTGTGCTATAATATTCTTTTCTTTCTGGAGACTGCTGATACATACACACACAAACACACACATATGTATATATAAAATGCTAATGGGATATATACTTACTTGGAGGTTTTCTTCCAATATTCCTTTTGTTTTCCATAAAATTCAATTGATATTCCATGAACTATGTTGGAAAATTTTCTTATAACTATTTTGATCAATTACTTCATTGTAAGCTTGCTACTTATTTTATTCTAAGAATATGATCTTCATGGACTCAAAACTCCCATTCAACTTGGGTTATCTGTTTTTTCATCTGATTGTACATCCACCATTTTTACATGAACTTAGTGATGAATTATGCAAATCACTTTTCCCATTTTCTCTTAAGAATTAAAAAGCGCAAAAGCATCAAAACATGTGTGTATAATTGTGTGCAATCACAAAATAATGAATATTCTATATTCAACAAAAAGTGTTAATGAAGTATTCTTGCTCTGTCCCCATTTTAAAACCTTATACATTTGTTCAGAACTCCTTGTTTGATCTTATTGGTTTTAATTTTCAATATCTCATTTCAGATAATCACATAGCATAGAACTCCAAATCAACTGAGCAGTTGTGATTTCTAATGTTAACAAGGAATTGTAGTTCTGGCCTCCAGCTATGTAGGAAAGTAAGGTTTGCAGAAAGCGTCTATGAATGCAACTCTGAGGCTTTTCTGTGTGGAACGGACAGTGACATGATCCTGGAGAGCGTGCTGCCAGCTTCTCCATCTTGTGTGCTTTGTTTCTACTATCCCTCCCCGTTTGAATTTTGCCTGGCTAGACACATTTTGAAGGAAATTTATCTTCAACATCACACCCATAAAGCTACACCAAAGACAGTTCAATGTGTAGAATAATGATTTTTTTTTGTTTTTTTATTTTATTTTTTTAAAACAACTTTATTTTACAAAACAAATATAAATGCACAGATTTTAAACATTTTTTGCTTAAAATTATACATTTTTGTCAGTACTTTTTTTTTCAGATTTTAACATAATTTTTATATAAAACTATATGAATATATTTTTTAGTCAGTACTTGATTTTTTTCAAGGTTTGATAGTATGCCTTGAAAACTTAATAGTTACAATGAGCATAAAGTACATGTAAAACAAAATGTAACATGGAAATAGTTAAAGTTTTCTTGTTTTGTAAATATTTTGTTTTGTTTTGTTTTGTTTATTTCTTGGACTTCATACATTCTGTGAGTTGTTTCTAGGGGAGTGCAAGCCTCTGGGGTTAGCATCCCACTATCAGTGACTGCATATTATGTCTGTTCTTTTGTGACTGGGTTACCTCACTCAGGATGATATTCTCTAGATGCAACCATTTTCTTAAGAATTTGGTTAAGTCATTGTTTCTGGTGGTTGAGTAGTATTCCATTGTGTATATGTACCACAATTTTTGTATCCATTCATCTTCTGAAGGACATCTGGGTTTCTTCCAGCTTCTGGCTATTATAAATAGAGCCGCTATGAACATTGTGGTGCATATATCTTTGTTGTGTATTAAAGTGTCTCTGGGGTATATGCCCAGAAGTGGAATAGCTGGGTCTTCAGGTAGTACTATATCCAATTTTCTGAGGTATCGCCAGACAGATTTCCAGAGTGGTTGTATTAGCTTGCAACCCCACCAACAGTGGAGAAGTGTTCCTCTTTCTCCGCAGCCTCGCCAGCATCTGCTGTCATCTGAGTTTTGGATCTTGGCCAATCTGACTGGTGTGAGGTGGAATCTCAGGGTTGTTTTGAGAATAATGATTTTTATTTTAATGCTTTCTTAATTACACATGAAATATGCCAGATCAGTCGAGTTCGTACTAGATTAAAAAGTCATGATGCTGCTTCTCTGCACAACTCTGAAAATAGAACAAAAATATAAAACATGGTAGAAAATACTTAAAATAACTAGAAGCCATATGTAAAATGCCTTTACTGGCTTTCAACTCTGGAAATTCATTTATACTTTGTTTTGGGGGACATATTCTTTAAAATAATTTTGTTGGGGGTATAAGTATGTATCATAAAACCAGTCATTTTATGGGGACAACAAGGTGACTTTAATAACTTTATTGATGAATCCTATCAACTTCATAAGTTGCATTAAAGTACATTCATCTCTATTGAGCAATAACAGTGGGTCCAGTATTATTCTTGGTTATGTTCTTAATTATAACTTTCAATTAAAAATCTATATGAAATGTCCATTTATACTGATAAAACGATTAAACTTATTTTTCAAGTTTAAAAATGATGGTCTGGAGTTTTCCTAAATTTTAACTAAAATGGAGTATTTTAAATACTTGTAAATCAGAAGACCACACAGGACCATTGTAGAATATTCTTTTATGTTTCAACTAGTGACAGCTTTTGTGCTAATTATTGGGATAAGAATCCCAAATATCTAGACTAAAATAAAAGCCAAAAGTTGAAAAGAAACAAACATAATTATTTTTGTATCTCTATCATTTCCCTTCTATTTTTATTCAGGAAATTCCAAAATGGATCATCTTTCAGCCCTTTTTTTAAATGTGCTAAAATTTTTTATGGTGCATAGAAATGTTAATCTGCTCCAGTTCTCAAAATCTTTAGGTCAGTTTCTGCAGTATTTATAATTATAAAAATACACACTAATGAATGTTAATGATTGGAAAGTATTCGAGAACAAGATTGTTTTTTCAGAATTCATGGCTGGCTGAAAGATATTTGACCATTTTATTTTTCAGAAACATATAAACTATCCTGTGCCTGGAACTAAAGAGGTCAAGTTTCAAGCATCATGGGTATTAACAGTCGGTAGCCTGCCTTGCAGTCTCTGCAGTCTTAGTTTTTCATGGGTTTTCAAAACTCCCTACAAGTGTGGAAGAAATAGAGTTATTCTTTCCAACTAAATGCTTGCCCTGATCAACAGGGTCAGAGGAGGAAGAAATTTATTTGAGGCAAAATGAGGTTTGGAAATATTACTTCATGCAGACACAAAACAAGTTTAGCAAGCCTGAAAAGACATTTTGCAGGCACAACAGCTTTTGAAAACAGCAAATCTCTGCTGGAGTTCATCTCAGTTCTATAAACTTGCAAACATGTCCAAATCAGCGGTTCCCACTTGTTCCTTTCAGACAAATAGACTAGAAAAGTTAATAAGCACAGTCTCTTTTTAGCACTTAATTTGTTTTATTTGTTTTGGAATTTGATCATTGGAAAGAACACTTATAAATTGAGTAGATAGGCTCTTTCAGGTTGTAGTTGTCAAATGCATTTAACATTGTTCTATTGTATTTAAAGTGTGAGGTCATCTATTGTGAGTTAACAAATAAAAACCCTGTTGTTTACGGACATAACTATATTTTAAATAAGCTTCTGGCACTACAGTGACACGGAATTAAGATTTGCCGAGGAGACAATTTTAAGGTAATCAAAATATTTAACATTCTCGATTAGAGGTCTACTAACTTTGCTCGTATATCTGTGTAAGAGCTGTTGTCACTTCTGTTTGCGAGTAAACTGGATACATCTGAGCTGGCTTCCAAAATCTTATTTCCAAATGTTCATGCAGACTTCATACATTCCTGTTATGGAAAGTTTGGGTTTTTACCTCTGTGAAGGAAGGATCAACTGTGCCATTCTCTAGAGGCCTTTACTCTCTGCTGCAGTTAGAGTCTGATGTGCTTGGAGTATGGCTGTTTGGCTTTCATACAAGCCATATGGGCCAGACATCCACAAGTTGTGTGCTAAGAATATCTCCAATTATTTTAATTTGTGTCTTCTTCCATATATATGATAAATAATGTTTAAATGAAATACATACTCTTATGGTTTCTACCATATTTCAAAATGAAAAACGATAATGTACAATAAAATCGATTCATAGAACAATGAAGAATTAAAGAACAGCAAGATTTATAAAGACCATTGTCAAACCATCAGCACTGAATCTCTTTATCACTTTCAAGAATATATTTAAGTGTGAATGAGTTTATTGCAGGCCCACTGGTGAACTTATGTATATGAATGTTTTCATGTGTTTATATGTGTGTTTCAGACATTGATGTTCCAATTACAGTGGACAGTTTGTTAGTTGTGATAAAACACTCTTGAAACAGACTGTCTATAACACCATGAACTGATTTTATCCTTTAAAAAATGTTCTCACTTCAAAAATAAAAAAAAAAAATCAGCTAAGATTGGAAACCAAATTGCTAATCTCGGACTTTAAGGGTGTTAAACAGGGTTGGGTGGCTCAAGATACATGTGTTAGGTTGTGATTTAGTGCCCCTCTATTATCACCAATACAATCCAACTAAAATCCAGGAGTCTAACCATCAGAGACACAGGAGCCTCAAAGGTAGTAACCTTGTAAGTGTAGATATACCTATATTTTAAATAGTGTGGTTGAAACCATATATTACTTAGCGTTTACAGGCTTCTTAAGAAGTTGGCTATAAATAAAACATCAAAGACATTGAACCACAAAGTCTCTTATGGTCTGATTGTTTGTAGTCAGTTAAATTCTTAGGTTGAAACCTAATCGCCAATGTGATGGTGTTAGGAGTTGGGGCCTTGGAAGATGATTAGGTTCTGAGCATGGGACAAACATGAATGGGATTAGTGCCTTGCAGAAACAATTTACAAAGCTGCCCTGTGCTCATGCCTGTGAGGACACAGACTAAGAAGTCATCAAGGAACAAGGAAATGTGCTCTATCTAGAATTTAAATCAACCTACACCTTGATTTTACACTTTCCAGCCTCCACAACTGTAGGAAGTAAATTTCTTTTCATTAAGTAAATTAAATTTGATGGAATATAGCATTAGTTCAGGTGTTATCAAACTTTCTAAGCATGAAAAAAAAGGAATAAATTGTAAAAAAAATGTCTATCAACTATTTTCTTAGTTCTCTAGCAGAGGTCTTCAGTTGTTCAATACAATTGACCAGTTGATACTGACTCATAAATAGATATAAGAAGTTCTGGATTTGTGTTGAACAGAAGGCTCAGTATAGACTGATAACATGCATTATATTTCAAAAAACTAGAAGAAAAGACTTTGAATACTTTCACCTTAAAGAAGTGATACATTTTTGAATGTTCTCACATACATAACATATTTTGTTAGTACTGTAAGTCAGTTGATTGTACCAAAAGAGCTCTCAGCCTATGTTTTCCAGCATTATACAATGCTTTTACATAACACAATATCACATTATTCAAAAAACATGCATTGTTTTGCTTGTATGTGTAGGATAAAAAATATAATATTTAAAAATATGTAAATCAAAAATCACTTTGCTACTTAAGTTTCTAACAAAAAAAAAGAAGACATGGCATGACTTGTGACATAGGGTCACAAAAGCTGCACCAAGGTTGATCAGTAGATACCTGTCAGGCAAGCACACAGGAGATATTGGGTAGTTCCCATGGTGAAGGTAAGGCAGACTAGACAGGTATTTGATTGGCTGGGTTAGTTTCTTTGTACTTTGAGGAATTTGGATTGTGTTTCTTTTATCTGACTCAGAGACTAGGATAGAAAGGGATTTCTTGTTGAGTTCAAGAGTAGTTAAGAGGGTATTTTTCCTTAGCTAGTCCTTTGCTTCCTGTAAATCACAAGTTCCAGAGCAGGCAGTGTTTTGTTGTTGTTTTCTCAATAGGAGAGGTCAGGAAGCCAAAGCATGAAGAGTATATGCAGAAATATTTACAATTAAAAATGATATCCAGAAATATGAATATGTAGTCTATACATTTTCTTATGTCTAATGGAGTAATTATTTGCACACATAACACTGGACTGATTTTAAAATATCTATGACAAACACCCACATCTTTAAATGTAGGGAGACAGATTACTTCTTTCATTATAGAATACTCCCTGGTTCTGCTGTCTAATCTATAGTCACAATTTTAATCAAAGCTTAATTTGTATATGTTTCCTAGTTTCTAACTGTAATACAGCCTAATAAAAATAAATTGTCCTGACGCTTGAGACCAGGAACCAAACAACAAAAGAAGATAAATTTCCACTCAACAATGTTTTCTACCCATAATCTTTAAAGTGGAAATTATCTGAAAGTCTTTGTTCTACTAAAAGTGTGCTTTAATTATACCTCTAAATTCCTCAGCTAATTGAGACATCAGGTCCTTTTTTAGAAACATCATGCAGGGTCCCAGCTGTATCCAGAGTTGAACCATCTGGTCTATACTCAAATGTGGTAGCTCCACCTCAGTCATCAGGATTCAAACCAGAATAGTTTGATCTTCATAGCCTTTAAAACAAAACAAGCAGAGGAGCAAATCTCAATGTTATTAACCTGCTTCTAATCAGAATTGTGTTCACAGTTTATTTGGACTCAATTTCAAATGATCTTGGTCATTCTACCCTCTTCATTTCTCTTTGTCATTGGCATCTAACAACTCTCTTCCCCATGGACTGGAAGCCCACTAGTTTAAGAATAATCTTGCCTGCACTCAAAAGCTTTGTTAGATGTTTTCTAGCTCATGTTTACTGCCTTATTTTTTTATTATTACTTCGTACTTGTAAATACCAACTAATTAAACAAATCTCTTCCTTACTATAAGTATGGCAGGCAAACTGTCTAAAGCAGCCCTGTATTGGCTTATGGACTTTGACTCTTCCAGTTCCAACAAGGAAACTTTTCTAAATATTATCCCTAGTAAATTATAACCAAACCTAATGTTGCCTATTTTAGAATTAAACATTTGGCTATGCTCAAAGCTAAGTAGTATGTTCTGGACATTCAAAGGTATTTAGAAACTTAATGGAGTGAGGAGTTTCTCAAACTATTTTTGGCATTATATGAGGAAAGATTCTATTTTCAGCATGTAGATTATTTTTAGTTTCTCTGGCATGCATTTTGCTAATTTTAGGCTCAGTCAAATACTTACAATATAAAGCACATATTTTCAGATATAAACTAGTAAATACTATGTTTCAAACTCAGAGCTCATTATCGGTTTTGGAATTTGAGCATGTTATGCTTCAAGTGCAATAGATTTTTAAAAATGAAAAAATATACATGGATGTCCTACAAATTAATGTATTTTATGCTTAAAATAAAATATAGTCAAATATTCCAGCAATCGTGTGCCTCCAATATAAAGTAAAAGCCCAGACTAAAAACTCATCATACATACACCGCAACCATTGTCACGGCTTTGAGTAACAAACATCCTATCTTGGAGGAGGCTTGCTGGACCGGATGTTGCAATCACAGCGAGTTCTCATGGCCCTGTGGTGGACCTAAAAAAAAGAATTACTGGAAATACTTATCCTAAACTATGCTTTCCACTGGATCCAATACTTTAGAAATGTGAAAAGCTACTGTGCATAGGTTTATCTGTCCTGGTTGCATTGTATCTTACCTTGACAGTTTATAATCTAGCACTCAATCAACTTTGAAGGCTCTTTTTGTTTTAGATACTGTATGTTAAAAACACCAAACTTTCATATGAAGAGTTTTACTTAAAAACATAACCAATAAAAAATTAAGTTCTTAAAAAAGAAACAACTTACATTTACCTCATAGATTTTCCAAGCCCTTGGTTTATAGTAAAATGCCTATAATTCCATTTAGATATCAGACAATTTTCAATTATGAACAAATTCATATTTATTTTTGAATTTGAAAACTAGTTGAGAAAATGACAAACAACATTTCTACTTCATGAATCTATGTAATGAACATTTTTGAACCAGTGGTTCTCAACCCTCCTAATCCAGCAACCCTTTAATACAGGTCTTTATATTTCAGTGATTCCCATCCATACATGCACCTCATTGCTAGTTCATATTATTATGCAACTATTATAAATCACTATGTAAGTATCTAATATGCAATCCTCCAAAGGAGACATGACCTGAAGGTTAAGAGCCACTACCAAGCCCTTCTGTTTTCTCTTTTCTCTTGCTCTAGGCAGACACTAAGATGTGGTTATAAATTATTACTGTAGTTTTCAGACTTTATAACTGTTTTGAAATCTTTAAGTTCCAATAGTTCACACTTCTGGATAAAAGGAAATTTGGGACACAGACAGCCAACTTTTGATTCCCCTCTTATGGACCACATTTACGTTCGGTGCACTATAATTTAGATTTTTTTTTTCTTAGCTCTACTGATTTACTTGAGAAAATGTTGGGCTTTTTTTTTGCTATAGACTTCAAATGACATATTTTTTCTCTTCTAAATACATTTTAATTATACATTTGGTTTGAGTTTTGTTATTTTTAACATAGAATGCTGAAGAAAATTTATCCTTGAAAAGAAATGCACATAAAATATGTTCCGTATCCTATCAAAAAGTAATAAGCAGCAGGACTAGAATTGAGCATGGTTGTAATATACCTGCCTCAGAGATAAAATACATAGAATTTATTTAAAAGCCATAGTTAAAAAAGAAACGGTATATCAGTCAGATGTATTGGCAGTTGGTTGCACTCAAGCACAAGAAAGCTGAGGAATAGTGACAGTAAGTTTGAGGATACCTGTGCATAAATGCTGTAGATTAACTTTGTTCATGATTTTACATCTCATGGTTTCAGTAGCCTGACATTAACTGTGGTTTAAAATATTAATGGAAAATTCCAGGAATAAACAATCCATGTGTTAAATCATTCATGGTTCTGAGTAGTGTGATGAAATGCCATGATATCCCACTCTGACCCACCTGGGATTTGAATCATTTCTTTGTACACCATCTTTACACCCATACTTTGCCACCAGTTTGTGAGATACATAGTCAAGTGGACTGTGTGCTCATTATATCTAATGTATTATTTTGCCTGCTTTATAAATTAAAGCTTGTCATGTGCTTACATGTAAAGCGAAAGGTGTTGTATGCAGTTTAGATGTCAAAGGAGAAGATCAGTCAAGACAGCTGGAATGAATGCTAATTGAAGAACAGAGTTTTGTCATTAAAGCTTTATGTCTGAATAAGGAGCAATGAGTAAGAGAGCAGTAACTGTAATGTAGCTTTAAAGGAAGAGTTAAATTGTAATGGAATAAATTGTCTATCCCACTGTGGACTATATTTGTGTAATTGTTTTGAACACATGGATGTTCTAATGCTATCTATTTAAAAATACAGATGTCTAGGCTTTTTCCATGGAAATTATTATCTTATAACAATAAGGAATGACTTTACAATTGAAATTCTGAGATTATGAAGAATCAGATAGTGGATATTCCACTTGCTTTGTAAACAAACGCCTCATCAGAATGCTCAGAAGTAGAAGTTCTTGAAAACATTGAGATGTATCCAATATGCTGACAGTGATAAACTTTGACCTAATGCTAGAATTGAATTAAAAGAAAATATTTGAGCCTTCAGAATACGGTGATGATGGCATGCCAGGAAAAGGTAAAATAAAGTATAACCCTAACACCATAAATGGGGCACAGCACAAAACAGTAATGTGCATGACCAAATGAGAGAATTCCATTGAATGACAAGTTTCTGGGAAGCTGAGGTGGGGTGGGATGATTGAGACCATAGAGCAGTGAAATATGCTAACTCAAGCCCAGAGTGTTCATGGCTTTAACAGAAATGTTCCCTTCGTAAGAAAATGTTTTTAAGTGGGCATTGTAATGAATGGTAAAGGAAACTAAAGAAGTAAAGATTTGAGAAGGCATGTCTGGCTCACATGAAAAATCTTTCAGCCATTTATTGTACAGTATTTTCCCATAGAGATAATTTTTTAAAGTCTTGGCTCACATGGACAAGAAATACTGAGCCCTTTTTGTTATTACTTTAACTTGCACAAACTCCTGACCACAGAGATACCTCAGAGGTTCATTAGATATTCCCAAACCCTGAAAGAGGAAGGTCCCAATAAAAACAAGCACACCAAACCAGACCCTTTGGGAGTTTAATTTTGAAGCTTTGACTTCCTGATTCGAAGCAAGGGCTGTATTTTAGTTACAGAATAACAGTGCATGCAGCTTGAAAAGCATCATGGTTCGAATAGTGGGCCTTCTCCCTATCTGCCTGAAGACTAGGCATGCACCACTGTTCACCTTAAGTCTCATACAAGTCACAAGCAAAGCATGCTGATCTCTTACACAATCATTTCACACAGGAAGATTTTTCCCCAGGCAAACTCTTTGGAACAACCAAGTTATAACTCATTTTTGTTATTTCAGCAAAGGGAGCCAACAACATGGGTTACATTAACCATGAATCTGTTGTCTATCTTCATAAATGGAAAAAGCATACTTTAGAAAGAGTCCTTTTTCACCTTGGGCTAGGGTTCAATTATAAGATATTGTGAGTTTTATCTGCCCGAATTCAACATTGCATGTTGCTGATTCAAAAGTATCCTTTTACTTTGACTGGATCTGGAGAACAGCCATGTAGAGAATCAGTCAAACTCAAATTTCCATTGTTATGTCTCCTCAGAACACAGATTAAAAAGCAAAACGTTGAAATAAGACTTCATAAGAAACAGGCTACCTGAAAATAAAGAGAGAAAATGTCTATCCATCTGTCCTTCATAGCCACAACTATTATTGTCATGGCTAATGAATGAAAGGAACCACACAAATCCACTGTAGCACAAGTTAAGAGTTTATTCTACTCACTAAAGTATAAATCTAGGATTGTTCCATGGAAGATCATTATGTGATGGGTGAGCCTGGCCCCCTGCACCAACCTTACTTACTACACTTCGCTTGTGGTTTTATACTTAAAAAAAAAATAGGTTAATATAACCAATATCAATGAGTCAAGTTTATTATTGGTATAATGTCTTCCTACTGTTTGTTTTATAAAGGACTCACATTCTAGTAGTAGTAAAGTAATTAAATAAATCCAGGTGGCAGGGTCTTCTGTGCTACTTGCCTCAATGTTCTGGGTACTGAATGAAAAAAAATATATACACAGTATTTGCATTTTAATCTAACTAAATCAGCTCAATGGTTGGGCCACTTCCTAACTTCCACGTGGATAATCCACTCTCTCTGATAATCCTAAATGATTACTTACTACATTCTGCATTCTACCTTAGCTGTCCGGTTGGGCACCCCTCAGGCCACTGTCTCCCCACTCCTACAATGCAGTTATGCCTCCCTGAAAACACTTTCGCAGGCATGTCCTCTCTCCTTCTCCTGTCCTGACTGCCAAGATGGATCTCTTTCGCCTTCCCCTTTGTTTCTAGCACAGAAACCCTAAAGTCCTGCTTCTGTCTGCCCTACTAAGCTACTGGCTGCTGACAAATTTATTTACCAATCAGAACCAACTGGGGGGGCAGGATTCCTCAGTGTTTTATATGCAGATGTGTAGACTCTTGTGCAATCCGTTTTGGGGACTCAAAGTAAGATAAGAACACAGCTCTAGGCCAAACTGAGACTGTAGTTGTTTCCTCTAATAGCAAAGCTAGAATCATATATTATCTTCTTTACAAATAACAATGACACAGTTTCATATATCAATACATATTGTATAGAAATATAAACTTGTTAACTTCACTTTTTAAAAAAATTTATGTACTTTTTAATATTTTTCTCAGCACACTATTTACAAATTTGTGTTTCCATGAAAGCGTATTAAAGTTCTTTTTATTCAATCTGTCCTCTTAATAAAATAATAATAATGATAATTATCTTTTTAGAATATCTTAAAAACATTAAATCCTATGAAAAATTATGAATGTATTTCTTAGTAACTACTACTTTGTCTATTCAATATTTTTATAAGGAAAACACATGCTAGAGATAGAATCTTGGGTTTTGTACTTAGGAAGCAAGTACTCTACCCCTGACTTTATCCTCAATTTTCAATATTTTGTCAGTTTTAATTTAGTTTTTTAAATATGAACTATAATAATTACCTTCATTCTTTCATATGACAATTTGAAAATAGAGTAATAAGAAAAAAAATAGCCAAACTGATTCTGCAATATAGATTATGTCACTATATTATAAAAAGTAAGAAGGAGTGACTTTCAGAATTTGAAAATTAGCAATTAAGACTATTTGCCATTCTTACCTGAAAACTAATGCAATATAATTTAAATCAATCTGTCATTGATATAATCAGCTGTTGTAGAGCACATGATGTACGGATGAATACGAGTTTAATGGGTGAACTTAAAAGAAAATTTTAGAAACATTTTCATAAAATATAGTCCATAGAATTTCTCTTCCTGCATAATTTTATAATATCTTACTATTATTTACAAGGAGAGAAAAAGCAATTTATGTTAATTATTTATTAATCCTAAAATATTGATGAGCATTGCCTGAGAGTAATGGACTTTCAGCTGGTGAGCAGAGTTGAGCTAGGCTGTAGTGCAGCCAGCAGAAGGGGTCAGCATTTAGAGCTGAAGGAATGACTTAACAGGGGTCTAAAAGCAGCAATCAGAAAAGGTTCATTTAACATAGAGATGGCACAAGCTTCAAGCAATTGCCTCTACTTAAGTAAGTGTGGAATTACAAAAGGCTATTTATTACAGTCCAAAGAGGCCCTGTAGCTCGTTCAAAAAAAAAAAAAAAAAAAAAAAAAAAAAAAAAACCTTTGAAGAAATCCATCCAACAGTTCCAAAGCCTTGCTCACTTCAGAAGCAGTAAAACTTGGACAGACCCCCAAAACTGCCTACAAATGTTTTCATTGAAAAACATTCATACAATCCTCATCACAACTTTTCTTGGGCTAAATTATTTTCTCTCTCTACTATGTACAAGGGGCAATACTAAACCTGCTTATTTTCTGAAACTACCTTGACACATATTTTAATCATTATGAAATACAATATACTTTCATGATGATATGGAATTAAGTGTAAAGCTTCTTGGGATTAAGTGGAAAGGGTTTCAACTTCAGCTTCTTTGAAAAGCTCTGTAAGTAGGTATTAAAAAATGTTGTGTTCTTCAGCATAGAAACTAGAGAAATTCCTCTATTATTTGTATAAGAATTAACTGTTCTAAGGACATTACAGGGTATATTTTTAATTAATGAATGGATTACAAATTTAATTTTTGTGTAAGAGTAAGTAAAGAAAAACATTTTCAAATATTCAACAGTTGTTACTAATTTCTATCATAGATGATTGAAATTGTTTGTCAATAAAAATGAATATAGCATGTTTTGCTTTAAATCAACTTCATAGCAGATAAAATAGAAGAGCAGGCTGATTTGCCAACTAAAACAGAGTATTGAGCAGAGGAAGAGTTAGCCTGAAAGATAAATGACTTTAATTGAAGTAAAAAAAGATAACTTTTCTTGCTGAGAAAAAACTACAAATAAGAAAAGTAATTGATGCTTTCATCTTGAAAATAAAATCTATATTTTTCTAAGCACAATAATAATAATATCAACTATAAATATATATATTTCATTCCATGGTCACTTTCATTAGAGCAAAAATTAATAGCAATAGTTAGTATTGTGGTTTTTGCACACAAAACAGGGCGAAGGGTGGAACCAGATTCCAGTGATTGTAACTGAAGTGAGAAAACAATGACTACTGAAGGAAAACTTTAATGTTAGGAGAGAAATGAACAAGGGAGGTACTTAGAGATAGGAAAACCTTGGCAGGAGAGTTAACTTTTATTATGCAATGACTGCAAAGACATCTAATTAAGAAACAAACAAAAAAAAAGTCATGCTCAATCCTTACACACCAAGAACACATTGACAAATTCCGGGTTACACCCTGTATTACATATACTTTTTGCTCATTGTAAAAAAAAAAAAAAAGGAAAAAAATTTGTATTGATTGGTATTTTCTACAACATTCTTTTTTTTTCTGTTAAACTCTCTAAAATGCTTTTCTAAAGTCTTGGACAACCAGGGGACTATTGCCAGCAAATTTTTCATTGCCTTATTTACCATGTGGAAAGAGTTTGGTTAAATTCTGTGTATCAGAAACACTGTGCTTCTCCTTTAGATGTTTTGTGTACTATTGTTTTTTCTAGGAAACTCCATTGTGGTTTTTATTGTTTCTATGTGCCCTTTTACAATAAAAGACAATCTATGAAAAAAAAATCAGTCTATCAGAGGCACTCTTAACTCATGTTTAAGATGTTCATATTTCTGTGAATATTGTTAATCTGTGATTGCAAACTGCTTTTGCTATTACCGTTTGTATCATGTAAAACTTTTTCCTCACAATTTAGCCACACTGCTATATCTATGTATGACTTAATTTTTTCCTTTTAACATATATTTTCTGCCTCTCATTAAAAAAAAGATACAATATGGAACCTAGTGATTTCACTTTTGTGGAAAGACAAAACACATCATCTTCGAACAGTTTTTAATTGTGTAAGAATTTCTAAGAATGCATTACTTCATTTCATCATTTGTCAGCATAATTAACAGTTTGAAACACCTGACACAGCTAGAACAACCAGGTTAAGATGAAACAAAAGCCTTACACTCTGAATTCTGGAATGATGTTAGAATATATTATTTTGAGAATTCAGAAGCAAATAATATCTGTCCAGAATTTATTTAAGTTTGATTCCAGTGGTACACAGAAGTAATATAAAATGTGGAAGGGCAAGTTTTTTTTTTTTTGGAGTTAAATGAGTTAATAAATAAGGAAGAAAAGAAAATAGTACTGTTTTTGTGGTCCTTGAGAAAGGCTGCTATCATACAGAGTTAAACATTGCTAAAAAGAATTAGAAATTGATTCTTTGATAATTTCAGTGGTCAGTGTGTTAAAAACTTCCTATTTTTTTATGTGGCGTTTATAACACAGTGTTATAAGGTCTTATGGAGCTCAAAAGAAGAAAGGGCAGAATGTGAAAGCCTCAGTCCTTCTTAGAAGGGAGAACAAAACACCCACAGGAGGAAATACAGGGACAAATAGTGGAGCAGGGATTGAGAAAAAAATCATCCAGTGATGGCCTCACCTGGGACCCACCCCATATACAGCCACCTAATACAGTCACTATTGCTGATGCCAAGAAGTGCTTACTCGCAGGAACCTGATATGGATGCCTCCTCAGAGGCTCTGCCAGAGCCATACTGATACAGTTGAGGGAAGCTTATATGCAGCCCACCATAGCACAGAGCATGAGGAGCCCAAAGAAGGAGCTAAAGAAAGGATTGAAGGATCTGAAAAGTTTTAAAACCCCATGGGAAGAACAAAAATATCAAATAGCCAAACTTCCTAGACCTCCCATGGACTAAATCACCAATCAATGAGTATACCATCAGTGAGTGGTTGGGAAAGGGAGAACTGTCATGGAGGCAAAGGGAGGGGGAGGGTACTGGGTAAAGGGATAGAAGGGAATAACATTTGAAATGTAAATAGAGAGAATATCCAATGAAAACGATAAAAAGAGAAAATATAATAATTCAGTGTTACATTCCAGCAGGGCAGATTTTCATTGCTCCCAGTAATGGCAGTTCAGGTGTCTATTGAGCTAAGAACTGAAACTAGTCCCTGGATGGATAGAATGTATTTTTCTTTTCAAGAAAGGATTCTAAGTAGGAAATCACTTCAAGTATATCCATGTTAGGTTAGAAATGAAGATGCCTACATAGATGGGTTTCTATTTTGATTTCAGGATTTGAATAACATATGTAGAGTCACCATTACATATTGTATACATCCTGCATGCATAACACATGGCAATCTTGGTATTGACTCAAGTAATTCTTTAAAATATATATTTAAAGGTAAAAGATTGTTTTCTGGATATGTATTTTTATTTGTAAGATTTGTTAGTCAAGATCTATTGTAATACATTATGTATCTATTAAATGTATACCATACTAAATATTACTATTAACCTATGGATATCATGGGACTCCTTGTTCGTAATGGATTCCAGTCCACTTCCAGAGTTGCACATGAAAATGTTATCAATGAGCTGAAGAATCTGGCATTAATAACTTTGCAACACTATAACAAATAAGTAGTTCTGATGTTTAGTTCCATGTTTTAATACATCAAACATATTTCACTGCTTACATTATAGTAGCAGATTGAAAACATCTGCTCACTTGCCATTAGTCTACCAACAGCAGAAATTTTCAGCCCATTTTCCATAGACTTTGGTGCATTGGGGCTGCAATCCAGTTGGAGCAGCTCAAGAAGCCGGATTAATGCTCAGAGCCTTGGAAGAAGGAGGGTAAAAGGTCTTAGAACAAAGGTAGACTCTCTGAGCTTGTTGCCTTCTTTCTGTGTTCTTACTTTCCACCCACTCACTCTCCCCTCCCTTTATCTATTTATAGCTCCATCACCAGTTATGACAATAAAGAAAGATCGGACTTCCAGAAACAGTATCTCTTTATCTTGGCAAGAACCAGAGCATCCAAATGGAATTATACTGGACTATGAGGTCAAATACTATGAAAAGGTGAGGGAAAGATGTAACAGGGTTGGGTTGGGTAGGGGAAAACCCTATTGTTTCAGGAGCTACGCTATCGCAAATAACTTGCTTGCTTATGAGTGGTAGAGCTCTGTTTATAACCTGGTCATGGGACCACTCTGATTTCCCAATAGAAGGAATTTACACCCATCTTGTCAATTCCTCTCTATTCTACAGCAAATAGTAACCTCAAAGATGTCACTTCCAAATGTAAGTCAGTTAGTAATGACAATAAATCTGGCATGTAATTATGTAGCCATCAAAGCTCCTGTTATGTTAGCTTTTTTATGGTAGTTCCTCATTCTGCAGATGCATATCAACTTTTAAAATATTAGGTCATAGAGGGTAAAAATTTTAGTATTTAAAAATTGTGCAGACATCAATTTAATATTCATTTAACACAGAGACATATATAGTGCTCTTTTAACATGTAGATATGAACTTAAATTATTTCCAAATAAATGTTTTGAATGTTTTACTAAAACTTTTTCCAAAAGATATATCTTGTTTTACACCTTTTTTTTTTTTTTTTTTTTGGTAAGGGGGAATAAACAGGACTTGTTTCTGAGTATAAGAACAGTGATTTTGACTCTTTAATGAGTAGATTAATGGTGCTATAAGTCAAACTCTGCTCATTAAGGTAGTAGCTAACATATAATCTAATCAGTATCTTTAGTTAATGAGTATCTGTAATTAGGGGCTATGATGTTGGCTCATTCGGTGAACAGTTTGCTGTATAAGCAGAAGGCCAATAGTTCAGATCCCTAATAAAACAAAAACATCTGAGTATAGGAGTGAACCCTTTATCCATGCAGAACAGGGGAGGTGGATACACCAGGATACCTAAGCCTCATTGGTCATCTCATCTAGCCAACCACTAAGCTCAATGTTCAGTGAGAGACTCTATCTCAAAGCAATTGAGGAAGACTTTCAACATTTGACCTCTGCATGCACACAAGCATGTAAACACTCAAAGGAAATGGAGGAAAAAGAAGTATCTATCTAATTACCATATGGACATTAGTCTAGAAGGAAAATAAACGTCTGCATGTATTCATTTTTTAAAACAATACTTTTGCAACAAATTTTAATGTCCCATGTAAGCCTCCTAGAGAGACCGTCTTTGGTAGGTACTTCTAGACATATATGTAAAGATATACAAGATATAAGTGTATAATAAAAGTAATGTTTGCATTAATTATAATGCACATTAAATATACATTCAATGTAATGTAAATACTGGCCTATTGAGAGAAACAACTTACACTATTAAAGTTAATCATTATTAATATTCTAAAACTAGTAAAATATTTTTTACTGAATACTCATGGAATATTTCTCTTCACTTTAACTCAAAAGAGGTACTTTCGCAAGTTTAATCTTTGAGTTACACTGAAGTTTTTTTCAGCATTAATTTTGAAGAGAAGGTATATTTATAAGGATATTAGGTAATTCGAAAATATGAAATATAATTATTTTTTACTTTCTGAACAGGAGGTAATTCATCCCATATGAACTAGACGGATTGATAATGTCTACACAAAGAATGAAATTATTAATGTACTTCAGCAAGCATCTTATACTTTAAGACAAAATGTTAAAGAAATAGCTACTATAGTGTTATATTTGTTTGATTTTAACATGATTTTAACTTTTTACTTCAAAGCAGGAGCAAGAGACAAGTTATACCATTTTGAGGGCGAGAGGCACAAATGTGACTATCAGTAGCCTCAAGCCAGATACTACTTATGTCTTCCAAATCCGAGCTCGGACAGCAGCAGGATACGGAACCAACAGCCGCAAATTTGAATTTGAAACTAGTCCAGACTGTATGTATTACATCATTTTATTATGCCCTGCAAAAATTAAAAATGCCTACTCAGTTATTCTCAGCATTAACCAAAAGTCATGCACTGAAGGTGTGTTGAGAGGATGTTTAATAGGTTGCATGTTCTTCTGTGTTTCATTTCCTACTGATGTGGGCATATATCTGTGGCTTTTCTATCTTACAAATTAATTTTATTCTAACTTATGAAATGATTCTTTTTTTCTATTAGTCAGAAACTGTAATAGAAGAACATTATTTAATATGATAGCATGCTGCTAACACCTGCCAAACCAGATATTCTAAGTTCATTGCATGATTTAATAAACTCCACAAAAGCAACTTACTGATCCATGAGGTTCTTAATTTTGTTCTAAATATTAATACATCCAGTACATAGTTTCGTTTAATTAACAGCAAGTAACAATTGTAACAGTTTTGTTTTAATCCTTAATACATTCAATACATACAAACAATAGAACAGTAGTTTAAATTTATTAATAAGTGCATATGGCTTCATTTATATTCATATGCAATTTAAATAGTCTGTTCATGTCCCTCAAAGGCAGATAAAATTTGTCTATAATTGGCAAACATCTTTCTCAATAACTCTACATTTCTTGAAATGTATGTGTTTCTTCTTTTAAGGGTTTTCAAAGTATACATTAAATTTATTTATTTATTTATTTATTTTTAAACTTTATTTTAAAAACAGATACATGTACAGATTTTTAAAAGCATTTTGCATAAAACTATATGAATATATTTTCATCAGTATTTGATTCTTTTAAAGGTTTGATAGTATTTGAAATCTTACTAGTTACAATGAGCCTAAAGTACATATAAAGCAAAATGTAACATGAAAATACTCAGTTTTCTTGGTGTGTAAAGATTAAACATAATGAATTTTAAATGCCAAGAATTGCCACAAGGCTGCATTATAAGCTATTGAATTATTGATGATTTCTCACAGACCATATAAAGCTCAAAAAAATAAAAATAAAAAATAAGGCCAAATAAAGGAAGCCTCAGTCCTTCTTAGAAAAAAAAATGATGTATATGTTTTTTTTTTTATTTTAAAGGTCCACTACAAAAATAGAATTGCTCAAAGAGCAGTGATAATCACTACTACTATGATGTTAATATAAAATAAATACATTAAATTCATTTAAAAGAGTAACAAATGAGACTATGTTGAGAGGGAAATTTGAACATATACCATGTGTTTATACATGTGTATGTGTGCATTTGTTTGTTGATACACTAAGCAATACTTAAACATGTTCATATGACAAAAGTAGTCAGTGCATTTTGTACAAAATATCCTGTGCAATAATTAAACTTGGTGATATGAATAATATTATAAGAGAAGATGATTTATATTTTTAGTGAATAAGTGTTATTTTAATCGTAATTGAAAAGAACACATAGCCACAAACAGTTTCATACAGCCAAAGCCAGTTATGAAAATAGTCCTTCAAGATGATCCAAGGTCCACACCAGTGAGACCAAGATTATCGGAGAAAGAGCTCCAACGCCCAGCACTCTACTGAAGAGAAACCTTGTAATCTGTTCTGACCATTCTAATTTGCCATTTTCTCTGGCACTTGCATTTTCTATTTCCAAAATATTTTTGTCCAACTGTGAAATCACATTATTATGGGTATGGTGATATATTTATGCCTAGTAAGAAGGCACAGAACTAATAAAAAAGTGTTGAATTTAAAATGATAAATTCTTTATAAAATATTTTTTTTGCAAAGTGGCAAGGCTGCTTAGCATGAGGAACTCCAGCTTCTTTGAGGTACTGGACTTTACTGCTCTCTCATGGTTTCCATGACATCCATTGACAACTCTACTTGAGCCATCATTCATAAACATATAAATCTACCTATAAGGAAATCCCCTAAGCACTTGTGAGGAGACAGGTACTGAGGAGGAGTAAGGTCAGATCAGCAGTACAGAAGAAGCCTATTCTGTTATGGGCGTTACAGGAAAGTCGGTTATACAAGGTAATATGGTGATACTGTAAGAGAAAGCTGTAATTCAATCCTGAGACAGAGTTTAAAGAAGGAGCAGTTTATACTCACAGTCTCTTAAGGTTATGTGCAGAGTTTGCTGATTCTTTACTGTAAGCTGGAGGGAGCAGAACATGTTGTCAGGAGACAGAAATGGAAAACTATCACCACCTAAGAGAGGAAGCAGAGAGACACAGAGAAGGCTAGAAGTCAACTATCGTTTTATGGTAAAAACATCCTTATCCCACTTCATTAAAAAAGTCTTCACCTCCTAGAAAAAGGTCAGACCCAATAATCCCACCAATCTATGAATCTGAGGTCCTCCATCTGACGGCTGGTTTTTCAACCTCTTGATCCAAATTTTAACAAGCATATTCCAATGGTAAATATTCTAGGAAATTTCAGTGGGCAGAAGCTGAATCAGAGGTTTGTTTTATACTCTGAGGAAAATAGAAATAATAGTTACCAGTAGGGACTTTGAGGTGTATTGTCATGTGTTTGAATGATCATACAAAAAAAAACATATTTTATGGTTCAGTATGAGAAATAGATAAGATAGCATAAAATTAAATATGATGATAATATTTTATAATTATTAAATTAGTTGTATGAATCACACACACCTAGGAAAGAGAGAAAGGAAGAGAGAGAGGAAGAGGTGGGGTTACTACCACTGAACAATGGAATATAGGAAAGAGAAATTATTTTTCACAAATCCTAAAAATAAAAATCCTAGAAGAACTGAAATCTGCTTCCTTATAAGGATCTTCTGCATTGTTATATGATGGATAATAACAGGATAATAAGATGACTGTTGTTTATAACAGGCAAGAGTGAGAACACACATATATGTCTCAACACTATTAACCTCAACACTTTATAATCCACTGGGGCAGGTGGATGTTATCACCGTAGGATGGGAGCCCCAGCACTAGTAAATGAAAGCACCTGAATGACTCGGGTCATATTTTTTGCTGTTGTTGCCTTTCACTGTAAAAGAATGTGGTAAATTAGAAATTTGGAAGAAATAGAGACTGTTATGCCAGAATGACAATTGCAAAGTGGGATCATTGTATGGAAATTATTGTGTGCTAAGACTATGTCAGAGACTTTGGGGTTCTTTTGTTACTTCTTTGATAGAGAACTCATATAATAAATTAACTCGCAACCTGACTGGCACTGTAAAATGTTTTATTTTTATTAATGAATTAAACATACAGCTAAATTATGTAATTAGGCAAACAAGGATGATGGTGTACATGCTGGCTTACAAGAATAAGCAAGTAACTCATTTTCTATTATGTAGAAAAATGTATTAATGTGAACAATATTGATTAAAATATGCAGAACACACAAATTGGTCATCCAATACCCAACAGCAAGTGCTTACTGAATATATATAGGTAACATTATATGAATTGAGCAGCTTATATATAGGAATATATGTGAACATGTGCATAAATGCACAATAAAAAAGTTAATGAAAAAGAGGCTATGAGTTTGAAAGAGAAGACGAAAATATGTTATAGGAATTGTTTTGAGGAAACAAGGGAAAGGAAAAATGATGTAAAGATATTATCATCTTAATAAAAGTTAAATGTGCTAAGAAAAGAGAAGTGAGTTTGTGGGAAAGCACATTCAAATTGGATTCTGAGACATGGAATAGTTATCAAATAGCAACCATGTACAATTTTAAAATGTTGGGCATTTATATACTACATAAATATTAGACTTTTGGAGTTTTTACGTTTGAACAGCAAGCATAGTATGATCTGATGACTTCCTTTTAAATGACTTCAAGGAATAATGCATATTAGAGGCTGAATTATGTCGCAGCAAAGCCAGATCCATCCTATGCCTGACAGTGGAAGACGACCTCTCTGTCTCCTTATCATGTCCTCTCTCGCTCTCACTGAGTTATGCAAAAGTAGACTTGTTAATTACAAAACATCCACAGAATTTATCCATGAGAAAGTTAGTGCTCATTAAAAATTAAACTATGCAGAATGAAAATCGAAGTATTACCATGTTTTAACCATCATTATGAAACCCAGGCTAAGCTTTACCAATATGTTTGTAGCCAGTGGATAGGCAAACACTTATGAAGATAGAGGTTCAGGAATAAGAGATTTATGGTGAGGTACTGGTACGGCAGAGGTGGGATGCTCTAGATGTTTGCAAATAGTCTCAGGGTAAGATGTGTATCTGGCACAGAAAAAGAGGATGAGTAGAAAGAACCATGCATGGGGCTGCTCTAGCTGCATACAGATTTGGCAGTCTTAACCATGAAGAGGCAAAGAGTAGAAATGATCTGTTCTGTGAGACCTTTCTTGGCCCAGACTCCATCACTCCTGTGTTTGTTCTATTTAGTTACCATGAAGGAGATGGCCTATGCCTGAGACTCCAGTGGGTACCAAAGGTACAGCAGCTGGAGGCAGCCTGTTTACTGTTCTCCTGGCAGTGGACCTGAGTCTGAGGCAGGCTCCACTCTATGACTAGCACAATGGCATAAGCAATAGGAGGATAGTAGGTTGTTTAACACAGTTCTTAATATGGTATTACTTCCAACCACTCTCTAGGCTCTTTTGCCAGATGCACAGGGAACTGAATCCTACTGTTCTGCTCTGTTCCTTACATTGCGCCATTTAACTGCTCCTTAGAAATACCCGAGATTTGTTTCTGTGCTTGTTTTGTTTTAATAGAAAATTATTTTGTGCACTGTATTATGATCACAGTTTTCCATCTCTCATCTCTACCCAATTCTTGCCATTTCCCCATCCTTCCAACTCTGTCTTCTGTTTCTCTTTCTCTATCAAGAAAACAAATAGAAAAATAAACACCCACACACAAGATAAAATGAAATGAATGAATAAAAAATGAACAAAGAACATGGGAAACATACACACACAATTAATACCCGTAGAAAACAGAAAATAGAAATCTGCACTTTAGAAGCAAAAGATCAGCAAGGATGAAAATAAAAGCCAAACAAAATAGTATGAGACAATCGAGAAAAACATCTATGGGTATGTTTCATTTTGATAATCTACAGCTGGCACAGTGCCTGCTCTTAATTAGGAGAACAAACTATTTTGCAGAAAATCTTCCACTATTAGATTTGCCCAAATTAAAGAGTTAGCATTGGTTTCTGAAGAGATGACATTATTCATTCATTCATTCATTCATTCATTCATTCATTCATTCTCTCTCCCCACTGCTTCCTCCTCCCCTTTCCCCTTCCCCTTTCCTTCTCTCTTTTTCTGTCTTCTCTTCCTCATTTTCTCTTTCAAGGATTTACCAGCACATGACATGGCAATCTAAGCTTTCCCAGGACTGTAAGCATTACAGAAAGCCTCCAGATCAGGATGTGCAGAGACATGTAATTCATTAAGCTACAAAGTCAGGCCCTAAATCTTAGTTAGTACCTGGTTTAAAACTTATACTGAATCCTGGAAGTGTCAGAAAATCAAGAGAAGAGTATATGCGTAAGTTTAGTACAGCAGACTGACTTTGGAAAAGAAATATTTGAAAATGAAAAAAAAAGAAAAGAAAGGAAAGAAAAGAAAAGGAAAAGAAAGGAAAGGAAAGGAAAGGAAAGAAAGGAGAATTAGAAGACAAGTCTGAACTCTAATTATCATCCAGAAGTCAAATAAAGACAGAAAACACTATATAAAGAGGATTTCATGCCAAACTGGATTCGATTGGTCAGATCTGAAATGAGAGGAAGATCTCACAGTTGTGGGCTTGACGTTGCCTAATGATATGCTCTGGTCTGGACCCAGAACCATCATCATCACTCGGTAGCTTATAAGCAATGACAGTCTTAACTTCAAAACAAACAACCAGAATTTATTTCCCCACTCAGTGGCTTGATATTTACATTAGAGTCACAGAAACATTGGCCTTACTCAAGATTTCTTAAACTTACTCTGCAATTAGGCAGATACATATTTGTATCTGTGTGCATACATATTGATAATACTCAGTGTAACTCAAAATAAGTCATTTCCAATTAATACTTATTAATGGGCACAGAATTTTTAATTTCAGAGAATTGACAAATGTTATAAAATTATGTTATACTTATGATATAAAGCAGAATCTGTTTTAGTTGTGAACTACTAAAAAACCTGGAAGTTGAATAGATTTGCCACTAGGGCAATTTCTTTCTAATTAAAGATGGGTCTATTTATGAAAACAGGAAAATTAAAGGAGAATTTATTGGTGATGTTTTGTACACTAACCATCATTTTATGATTTTTTTCTGCTCTTCAAATTGTCTTGAAACTGACAAAATAATAACTGTATATACTTAGCAATACTCTATAACATTTTTATTTATGTTAATATCACTTTTCTAACTGCATGAGTCTGATTTTCATTAGCTTCCTTCATGTGTGTGAGGACACGAAATATGTGTTTCTTGCCTGGCTTATTATTTCACTTGGTACAATACCCTCATCTTTATCTGTACTGCTATAAAGGAAGGCTCGCTTAGCCAATAAACAGACACATCAGATTCAAGGAAGATTCTTGCCAAAGCCCACCTGGCTTCTTACTAGGAACTATGCCTGCTCATTGTGTTGGGCCAGTAGTTTCTGATTTATCCAATAACTTTCATGCTAATGTGGACAGATAAATACAGGCCATCAGATTTCACAATCTGGCACTCGAGTAATTTATTATTAAACTTTAATTTCATTAATGAGTAATGTCATAAAAATTGTGAGAAGTATGCCTATTTTTGTTTTGTTTTAAGCTCTGTGAAGTCCTTCAGTGCTGGGCTAAACTCCAAACACTCAGAGTGCAGGGTGTTAATTAGCGCTGCCATGTTGCTGTCAGTCGCGCCAGTAATGTTTGTTCTCCCTCTTTCTTTCCTTCGGCCTCGCAGCCTTCTCCATCTCTGGTGAAAACAGTCATGTGGTGATGATCGCTATTTCCACAGCCGTGGCCGTCATCGTCCTCACTATTGCCATCTACGTTTTGGTCGGGAGGTGAGTTTGCTTGGCTGAGCTGTTGAACTGTTACTGTGGCTTTGCTAAGTGCCCCGAATGGCTGTAGAATATGAAGACTGTGTGCTCAGGATGCTTATGTTTGAGAGCCTTCTGCTTTCATTTTCTCTCATTCTTCCTTTCATTTTTATCCTTCCATTAATTTTTTTAAAATTTAAGATTATGATATGCTTACAGCATTTCTTCCTTCTTTTTTCTCCTCCAAAGCCTCTCACTTACACCCTCCTTTGTTCCTGTCAAATCAATGGCCTCTTTATTTTCCAATTGTTATTGGACATATATGTGCAAAGCATGTAACATATGCAATATGAAATATGTACTATATTCAATATCTAAAAGACATAATGTGTAATATGTAATATTCCATGTGCAATATATAGTATATGATATTCAATATGTATATGTATACACATATACAAATGTAACCTGTCTAGTATATACAATGTTACTTGCATGTATGTCTTCTGCGCTAACTGATTGGTATTCCATAACCAATCGGCGTGCTGTTGCCTGGAAAGATTATTTTTCCACATCTCAGCATTCCTTGGCTGCCTCTCTATTTTCAATAAGGCTGAGGCCTCATGGGTTGTCCATGGTCCTCTGTAACATGTGTATTGTTACCCTTATTCACCTCACATTTAAGCAGTAATGTTGGTAGGACTTTATAGGTGTAACTTCTGACCTTTCAAGGAAACACAGTCTCCCAATAAACTCCCTGATTTCTGTTAATTCTTCCCCACACCCTCTAATTCAAACTACTTCTCCTTTGACCCCATTCCTAGCTCCCACTTTCTTTTTCCAATTATCTCCTCATTCTTCAAATGACCCCCAGATTCCTTGACACTTTCTCACCCCCAAACTCTGGTAACAGGGCACGGCACTCATTACCAATGGAGTCTTTGCTCTGTATTCCTTCTAACAGTAGTTGTTTAAAAATACTATAAACACATTCTAAGGCCATTATAAAAACTGAACTGGAGGTGTCTGCTCAGCAGGGAGGCAACTCAACATATCTCCTCATTAGGCAACCTTCCAAGACACCACCCCCCCCCAAATGTAATATAATGTCAGTAAACTTTCGCTAAAGCATTTGATGGCTTCAGGGAAAAGCTTTATTTGTGGGCTTCATATATTCTGAGCACATTTATGTTTTGTTGCTTTGCCTTTAGGTTTTGTGGCTATCACAAGACAAAACACAGTTCAGAGGAGAAACGCCTTCACTTTGGGAATGGGCACTGTAAGTTTCGAAACTTTGTTTCAATATTTCAGCTCTAGCAGTCGTTGAAGTAAGATTGGGTAAAGTAGCCTTTTGAGGGAAAAATGATCACCTCAAATTGGTGTTAGAAAGAGGAGTACTCAGGGAGGTTGGAAGCAGGTGGTTTGGGGAGCACTGTCATAGAAGGAAGGGGTGGGGTGACTTAATGGGTTTCCAGAGGGGAAACTGGGAAAGGGGATAACATTTAAAATGTAAATTTAAAAATACAATTTGAAGAAAGAGGAGTAAATCCATGGTCCTATTGATGCAATTTCTCCTTGGCTGTATTTCAGAATAATTAAAGTGAATTGTAACCAATGGATAATGCCTGTGATGAGTCCTGGAAACTAGACATCTCTAAATGGCTGAAATGCACATTTTAGCCTAAACTTCCTCATGACTACACCTCTGTTGAAATCCAAATAAGAGCATTTACTCCCCTTTGTTGCCAAGTAAAAAATATAAATGAACACTGTTTATATGAAACACATTACTTCATTTGGTTCACCTACCAGGAAAAGGCTTTTAGAATAAACTGCTTATTTTAAAGTTACATAGTTGGTAGGAAAGACAATATTTTTCTGCTTCACCTTTATAACAACCACCTAAACCTCTATTGATAGTTTTTCAAAGAAATACACTTTTAGGTAACAATTTTGCATTAAATAAAGATGGGTATACTTTTATCTTCTTCGGTAGAAAAAAGAAAAAAAAAAAAAAACATCCAATTTGTCTGCTTTTCCAAACTCTAGCTTCACTCAGGGTTGTGAGTACAAAGCAGTGGCTTTCAGAGCAGGAGCAAGGTCTCATGAACATCACCAAGATGGCCACTATGATGCTTACCTGCTCTGAAATACCCCCCATAGGACAGATAATGAAAGCTTTCGAGAAGCAACTACCTCAATATTTACTAATCTTTTAAAGCTTTCTTTAGATGATGGGATACCTCTTATTATTTCTGCATCTAAAAAATAAAACATTGTGGCTAAAATCCACTGAAAATTTTGTTTTCTAGTTTACACGTAGATAAACGAATAATGAGTTGAAAAGGGGAGAAAAGAATGATTAGATAAATGTACATTAACGTATGGAAGCAGTGCAAGAGATTTCAGAGGCAGTAGGAGTAGAGCTGTAATAAAACACTCCACTGAATAATAAAACACCGAGGCTTTAGGTTAATTCAATCCCTTAATTATGCAGGTTATTCCAAGCCAGGTTAAGTTAATTAATCAAATAAACTTAATGGGTTATCAAGTTATAGAAGAAGAGCCTTCCATTCTTTCATAGTCTGACTAAATTGGATAATTCTGTTCTGCACCATCTGAGAGCTGAATAGTTGGTGTGAATACTTTCTAGTCTACATTATGCTGACTTAGATATTTTATGGGAATCATAACCCTGATGAATATGGATATTGATAAATGTCTGTCCCCAACCGTATGCAGGTTCTAGTATTTTCTTCTTCTTTTTACAGCCTAGTTTCTTAGTTTTTTTTTTCCAATGCACCATATTCTTACAATAAACAACATTTTAAAAAATGTATATTATCTCACTTTCAAAACCGTAAAGCAAGTTCCACGCTTGTCATAGACTTTCTGCCTCTGATTAGTACAGCTGGTTCATTTCAGACCATTTATTTGGTATTCCTTTAAAAGCTCTAGCTATGAACTATTCCCTCAAGCCTTGTTACAAATCCTATAATATTGCTTCAAAAGAAAAGAAATGTGTTTTGCCTCTTAAGATCCTGTCTCCTTGCCCTCTCTGCCTGGACATTTTTTTTTCTGTCCTTGGGGCAACTCATGCTTTTAAAATGGAAATGTAAATTACTGTGTTTTCACAGAATGAGCTGTAAAGTAGCACAGCTTAACACGTGTGCATGTGTTTATTATCTGGTTTTTGTGGCAGAGCCCTGTTACTCTGTATGGTGCCCTTAATTATTGGTGTGAAGGGATTACTTGCCTAGCAGCCCAAACCTCCTGGTTCCCAGAACATCAGGAGTGAGCAGTTAAATATCAATAGCTAAAGTCCCTAGTGTGGAAACCATTTTACTCATTGCTGTGTGTTTATGTTTATAATTTTTCACAAATGTCATGTGGACAGAAAAGTCAATTTACTTGTTGCTAACTAATAGAAGCAAATGTGATTGATTTTCAAGGGGTGATTGATTATCTAAGCTTTCTATTATTTAGTTCAACACATTTTTTTTCTGTCTGACTTAAAAAATTCAATTTAAGACCTTTACAAACAGTAGCATTTTGAATTTTGTCAAATTTCAGACGTTGCATGTCACAATTATTCATATTTTTGCAAATGCTGATGACAGCAACTCTCCCTAACATGAGCTTTTTTTTCCCTTCAAATTTAACAAAGTCAATGATTTGCAATTATTTAATGAAAATATTCAACTATATGTTCAAACTATTCTTTTTTAATGAGAAATAATAGACTCCTTTACTATTCAAAATTAGAGGCAAAACAAAATACACCAGAAAACCAGTAACTGAAGTGAGTATTTAAATGTAACCAAACTGACTAACATTAGAAGATTCTAACACAAATTAACTTCCTAATATATTTTATTAACTCACTGGTTCCCAAACCAAGAAATATATAACACTTTTCTGTAGGCAGAGTCCTTTTTGCTTTTTTAAACTTTATTTTAAAAAACAAAGATAAATGTACAAATCTTTAAGCATTTTTGCATAAAAGTATACAAATACATTTTTTAAGGTTGTAATTAAGTATTTGTGGGTACATAAACATACATATATGTATATGTGTAACAATAATATAGGAAAAGAGGTTATTAATTTGAGGGGATAGGAGAGAAACTGGGAGGGGCTGTAGGAAGGAAAGGGGAATGTGATACAGTTCTTCTTAAATTAAAATATATTCTTTTTTTGCTGTTAGTATTGATACTACTGATAATAGTTAGGAAAAAGTAATAAATCCTTGTTTTAAAGGATGAGTCCACATCTGCTTTTATATAGATGAATAAATGTTTCATAGAATAAATCAGACTTTAAAGAACACTCACATTCTGAAATATTGGATCCACTGACTCATGCTCTACTGTGCAGAATGGAGGCTTTCCCTGGCAATGCAGGAAGGAAGGACAGCTACTGGCAGTTATTAATTCCCCTTCCAAACCAACTCTAATTGGGCCTGTGCACTGTTTAGTTGTCTTTTGCCAAAGGAGAACCTGCAATCAGAAAGTAATATTTGTAAATTACAAGTGTCTAATTTTCTTTTCATAAAAGAAAATCTTCAACCTTTAAGTGTAACTAAATAAGAAAACATTGTTTAGGCATACTTGGTTCATGTTTAAACAATGTGATCTCTGTTACAGAAATTGACATCAGCTATAACTCCAACAAATGTTTGAGCGAATCGATTTTCAGTCTGGAATGTTAGAGCGTGCTCATGGACGTGCTGTAGGCTCTTATTTATAACAAGTTTTTTTCTTTTTTGTAGATATTTTGTTTGAGCATTCCAAGTTCTCTTTATTGTGATAGGTTTCCAAATGATGAAAGGTATTTTATAATATTAAATGATAAGTAAATGATTTAACTTTCAGTTCTTTGATATTTTGTTTACATAAAGCCATGAGAATTTCAATTTCAGAATAATTGAATAAATAAGTTAATAACATGAAGTTACATGTATGACCTATGTTTAAAACAGATTCTCAGCATAACTATTAAGCTCTTAAACAATACTCATGTTACTTTTGGTTAGGTTCAGAGTCACACATGATTTCAGTCAACTGATAATGTGCTGGTATGCACATAAAATATAAAGCTTAAACTCCATTTTTCAGTTCAGATGGTGAACTCATTTATGAATAAATAAAACAACATATACATACAGTAGTATCAGAGATGTTCTGAGTTTTTAAAAAATGTTTTAATTACTTTGTACTTAAGTCTCTCTTCTGACTCCTGAACATATTCATGTATTTTAATTTGCTCACAGATGGTGCGTGGTAAAGATACTTGGTTATTCCAGTTCTTCTCAATCATAAGTGTTTAGTAGCACACTGGTGTGCTGGTTTATGGTTTTAACTACAATGTCCTGTCACACTCATAACATCTTCCCCCAGAGATCTGCATTTTATGTTACCTACTAGAGTCTTGGCAGAGAAAATACTTTACTGTTGTTCTTCTTTGTGCTCTATTCCATACAGCTTTGTTCTTACAATGTTTTTATCATATTTTTTAATATTACAGAGTAACCTAAATATGGATACAAATTAGCGTGAGAGAGATTTCTTTTCCAGCAACTAACATTTTGAAATATACTCAGTCAAATTATGTTTTTTTTTTATAATAGTAAAACTTCCAGGTCTCAGAACATATGTTGATCCACATACGTATGAAGACCCTACACAAGCAGTTCATGAATTCGCGAAGGAGTTGGATGCCACCAACATAGCGATTGACAAAGTTGTTGGAGCAGGTAACTAACATGTCAAAGTTCTACCAAGTTGCTCGTTGTGAGTTTCAAACTAGCAGTAAGAATGCTGCAAAAGGAACATGAGCTTGTTCACTTTTTGAGTCCTAAGTGTACTACTTTGGAGATAGGCATTTTTTGATTTTATGATCAAAGTCAGGCAATAAATAAATATAGCATTTAATGGAAAGTAATTATTTCAAAGGTGCCAGACTTACAGACTCTCAGACCATGACTGCCTTTTATTTATTAAATTCCAGGGACAGCAAGGGCAGTGGCTAAAAGCTGATCATGTGTCACAAAGCTGTTGACTAAATGGGGACAGCAGGGAGAAGTGAGTCTCACTACAAACAAAACTAGTCATTGTAAATCTTGATTTTTAGTTCAAAAGTGTCTTTCAGAGAACCAACAATCAAAAACAAAAGGCGGACACATTTGACATAGATATCATGTGACTATTTTGAGTATATATTCTAAATAATGGAAGATACATCAGTTTAATGCTCACATCATAGGTTTTGCACAAATATCACTAAAGCTTCCTGAAAATGCTTCTAACCCCAGGAAACGGAAGTAAATCTTTCTTGCCTATTACATTCTAAGTTACGGCACATTTTCTCTTTTTCTCCATTATCCCCATGTCTGCAGAGTCATATTCGATCTAGAGTTTAGGAAATCAATTGATTTCTCAAATATTGTTATGTTGTTCCTCCAGGCCAGGGGAACTGGTAGTTATAACCATTGCCCAAGGACTCTTATTCCTTGTTCACTCTAAGGTCTATCAGTATTTAAGGAAATGTGCATCACTCTCACTACCTGAGGAATATAAGAAGGATACTTACATCTTTGATTTTGGACTGCAAGTAGCTTTGTCAAGGTATAGCATAAGTCACTGCATTGCAAACAATGGAGACTGGATTCGCATAATGAGGTAAAGTCAGTGGATGTTAAAACGTCCTAAAGAGAAGGCGAAATATTTGTTGTGATGCATCGGGAAATAAATAGGATACTTTGCTACTTTTGGGGATAAAAACATTGATCTTACAAAAAAATTAAGTAAGTAAATAAAGAATCAGGTTGTCTCACTTCTCTCTAGCTGACATGTCAGGCATCATATTTAGAAAACACTCAGAAATGTCTTGTTAATCAAAAATAATTAATTGAAAAAGACTTCAAAAATAAATCCTCTCTGGTTACTACAAGATTACCGTTATTATTAAGACTAATGTTTAAATGTGGTACAACACAGATCCAATAGATTGTACAGCAATGGAATCATATGTTCTATAGGTGGCCCATTTTGTAGCAATTGTAGGTAAAACAGATTCAGAGAACTATACATTAAAGGGCTTTTATCAGACGAAGCCCAGCATCTATTGGAATAGCAATAGGCAAATTTTATAAGAAACCTGGTGGGGTCCTAATGGTTCAAGGAAATTTCATTTCAAGTATACTGGAAGCTTCAAAATTTAGCAATACTTCATGTTCAACAATTTTTAGAACATTTGCACACGAGAGCAGCTTTGCTGAGGGCATTAAGTATAAGAAAAATGTTTCTACAGTGACCTTTAGGTAAAACTGGCTGTGCTTCATTCGATATTGCTGTATCATTGGTCTCCGCCCAGAAGCAGAGAGAACTTTATAGCTGGTATGTCATAACACAATGAACCAACGCTCCAATGAAAGGAATTGATAGCAGATGCCCACCCTCTCAGGTTCAGTGAGCCCAAGTCTACAGCCAATTTGGCCATCATAGTAAAAACAGAATAGTTTCAAACATCTGACATTAATCCAGTGTTCAGTCTTAATATCTGTGCTGGCCCATTGATAACCCCGGAGCAATGTTAGCGATTGGAACAAGAAATGCTTCCTCCTCTAGATGCTTCTCGAAATTCTCCACTTGCAGTTTCATGATGTGCTGATTTAAACCATGTAGAGCTTCTGTCAAGGTCTAAAGATATCCTAAGATTTCTTAGGCAATTTATATTGCCATCTCCCAATTTTTTGTGCTTTTGTGTGTGTGTGTGTGTGTGTGTGTGTGTGTGTGTGTGTGTGTGTATGTGTGTGTTTCAATCACATATGCCTGTACACATTGAAAGCAGAAGTTAACCCTGAATATTTTCCTCTATTGATCTGTATTTGATTTCTGTGGTTGTTGAGATAGAATTGCTTCTTGGACCTGATCTTGTATCTGTCACCAGAATGGATGACTTCCAAGCCCAGGACATCTGCCTATCTCTGCTCCTACCCAGGACTTAGGTCGCAGACATGCACTACCATACCTGGCCCGAGTGCTGGGCTTCCTAACTCAGGACTGCAGACTTTACTCACTGAGCTATCTACTTATCCTCATGAATTTTTAATGTTTTGTTATATTTCATTGTTCTTTTTATATACTAACAGGTGAATTTGGAGAAGTTTGTAGCGGCCGCTTAAAACTTCCTTCAAAAAAAGAGATTGCCGTGGCCATCAAGACCCTGAAAGTGGGCTATACAGAGAAACAGAGGAGAGACTTCCTAGGAGAAGCAAGCATCATGGGACAGTTTGACCACCCCAACATCATCCGACTAGAAGGAGTTGTCACTAAAAGTAAGTAAAATCAAAAGGCCAGCTTTTGTTTATGCTGAGCAGATGTTGCCCAAATTCAAAGTCATTGAAGCATTTTGATATTGCAAGTAACTTGGTTCTAACTGAAATTCTGTTGAGGGTGATCATATATTTTCTTTCTGGAAATAGATTAAATGCCAGTGCTGTTCTATTACACACAAAGCTCTGAGTTCTGACACTAGCCTGTGGGATAAAAGATTGTCTTAAAAAGACTTGTGAAGACTGACCTTTTTCTCAGAGGAGCAGGATAAGTAATGGCTAGATTTTGACAAGAATGCCAAACTAGCTGCCTTTTCTTACATTCCACATCAGCTACAGAACTTCAGTTGCTTGTTTTCCTCCTGCCTTTAGGAAAATTATAGGAATCCTAGAGTCACAGGAGACCCATGGCTTCTCTGCTTCCCAGTGGATTTCAGGTACTTCTGACCTAGGCTCCCAGTGCCTTCCTGGCTGCACAGGGGAGCCTCTGGCTCAGGGTCATTGCAGAGCTCCGGATTTATATCCATGATGGCTTCTTCAGCCAGCATAAAAAGATCCTGTGAGGCAGTTCTGCGATTCTTGGCTCCAGTCCCAATATAAACCTCTTGAGAATGGGTTGTGGATTTTTTTTTTTCTCAAGATTTTGGATCACAGGCTGAAGAATAAGTGAAATTGGCAACAGACTCCATCCAGTGAATGACAACATATGGCAGAAACCTTGGCATCTTTCAGGGGATAATTCATTGGCACCACATTTCCATACTCTAAGGTTACCAACAGGCATTCCGCGTTATATTTTGCACAACGCTATTTTTCTGTAACATTGCGTGCAGCCCTTTCCAAGTGGCATTGATGGCTTCTCCCACTTCAGGGTAGCTAAAAAGAAATTTCCTTCTACACATGAGCATGGCATACTTAAGAAACACTTTGATTTTCCTTTGAGTTTTGATGTGAAATAAAGGTAGTGCTGAAAAGGAAGAAGACAGAAGATGACTGTGTTTGCTGGGCATAAAGTCTCAGTACCAGGTTTAGTGAGTAACCCTGTCTCAAGGGAATGAGACAGAGAGCAAGAGAGGATGCGCCATATCCCCTCTTTGCTCTGGAACGCTTGTGTACAATGCCATTTACCATACATACATACATAAACGAAAAAAAATAAAATGAAATAAAATACCCCAAACAAGATAAAATTCCTCAGAGATGTCAAAAATATAGTTAAGTTTAGCCTCTGGTCAAAATAAATACTTAATTTTCTACTGTGTCATAAATCAAACATGAATTGGCTAAAATGGTTTAAATGCTTATGTTTGCCTATATTTAAATATATTTACATATCATAAATGCACATATTTTATATATGCATATAAAAACATTCAATAAAAAATAGGCAAGGAATTTGAGTGAGAAGAAATATGCTGGAGTGATTGAAGAGAGGAAAATGATGTAATGCAGGAGGTAGGGAGAGTGAGCAGGATGTAAAGTGGAAAAATATAAAGAAATAAAGAAATAACAAATAGTATAGAAGCACAAAACAAAGAGGGGAACAAAGGGGTAGGAAGAAAGGCATAGGAGGTTACAGAGGAGGTGAGGGACATTAATTGCTGGGCAAAGGTTTTCAGTGACATTGAATTGAGTGTGTTTCCACAGAAGTTCTCTTATGTAACTAATTGTTTCAGTCAGAGAATGGTGGAGAAAATAATTACATTCTATCCTGGATTGAAGTCACTCATTTTTCCAGCATAAATGTTTAAGAAAGAGTGGGTAAAACAGACCATCAAAGTTTTAGCTTTGAACTGATGCTCAGCAGGGGGTTCTAGGACTTCATCCAGCAGGTGTTGATTCCTTTCTTTCCAGTGTATGACTTAGTAAAAGCAACCTGTTCGCTGTGCCTGAGGACATATTTATTGCATTTCAGTCAATGTAAAACAATAAATATTGTAGAAAATTTTATTTGCATCTAAAAATAAAATGAATTACAATAAACAAAGAAATACAAGAACAATAAATTATCCAAAAAAATCCCCAAGACAAAAAAAAAATGCAAAAAAATAAAAAAATGAATAAGGTCAAAGGCTGTTAATAAACTGCAGACCATAAAGAGCAGATAAGGTGTGTTGAGCATCTTAGTAAAGTCTGATATAGAATATCCTAATGTCGATCACAACTACCACCTTAGAGTAAAACTTTTAAATGTGCCCTATCTCCCTAGACAAATAAGAACATGAACAGCTGCCAAGCCCACTCTGTAAATACAGACGGTCACACTACACATATAAAAGAGTACTTGCACTGAATTCCGTCCTGAGCTCTTCAGTGACATGCCTAAAAACTTTAAGTCTGGCAGCCAGCAGAGGCAGAGGGAGATGCAAACGTTTTGGTATCATCTTGACATGCTTCCTGTAATACAAAATAAAGCTAATCTGCATCTAAGGGTTAGCCATTTTCCTGACAATTCTGCTTTCTAAACCTCTTTGGTTTATAAATCAATCTGTCTACAAAGTCCAGAGATGGATGTACAGAGGGAAGTCAAACTTGATTTTCATGCACAAGATGGTATTTACAAAGGAAAAGTGAGCCAGTTCTTGTTTTAATTAAGAGTTCACTGAATCCAAAATCAAATTCCAAGTCAGTTTTACTCAGTGTGAGACCTCTTGCACAGTAACCTGCCACAGGTGCTTCTGCATGTGAAACAAAAAAATCAACAGTATTGTGATATATTCCTTTTAAATATCATATATTATATATAAGATTAGTGCATATACAAGACTAATATGTCCTACTTCTGACTAAGTATGAAACAAAAGAAAACTCAAAAAATAATTTCTAGCCTTTTTTTTATTTTTTGCTTTGCTTAAAAGCCTTTCTTTTGATTATTGCTATTAATTGTGTGCAGGAACCACACAACCTAAGTAATATGCTATTTTCAGGTCTTTTTTGAAAGATCATTATACAATCATTACTTTTTCATTTATTTGAGTTGAGCCATAAACAATGTTAATGGCGAGGCACTTGTTGAGCCTGATGGCCGTGAACAGGAGAAGGTGATAGAGTCTCTGATCTTCAAAGTAGCAGAAAGCTGTGGCCCGCTCTGAGCACAGCTAGGTACTAACATGTGTTATCAATTTTACTGAAGTTCAAAAGGATGGAACTTAGTTTCAGCAAATGTTTGATATTTCTGCCATCACGCCATTAGTTAACTGATGCTCGGGCTCCAACAGTAATTACCATTGGCAAAATTTTACCTAGTAGCATTTAAAAAAATGTAATGGTACATTTTACCCTCGAACTATTTTCTAGAAATTGAAAAAAAATTGCAGCATCTAAAAGATTTACTGCATGTTTAATATGCAGTCTTGCGTGATGAGCGATACTGTGGACAGTGCATTAAGGGATTTCTTATGTGTCCCTTTGAATGTCTGTATTGCACAGAACGCTTAGATATTTCTATTCACTTTACATTAGATGAGAGAGCATGGTTAGAAGATGTCATATGTAAGTGACAATACAATTCTTCATTACCTCAGTTGCTGCTCTCTTAATGTCTCTTCTGTGCTTCCTCTGGTACTGTATTTCTTATGATATGCCCAGTATGTACATGGTATATATTTTACCAGTTATAGGAAGGGAAGATATTGATGATGCAAGAAAAATATGACATGCGAATTGGCAATTGAGTCAAGACTCATATATCTGCATGCCATGTGATATAACCAGAAAGGTCCTAGAGTATATATAAGGGAAATTAAGAAAGGAATGATGCTTTACATGTTTAAAGAATTTGGGTTATTTTATTTTTTACTGTTCACCAATGTCTCTTGCATGGCTGAATTGGAAATACCATGGAATTCGTGTTGCACAGTTTTCTTATTTATATAAACACCATGGTATCCCAGCATTTTGAAAGATTAAATATTGAAAGACTAAATGCAATTTGTGAAGATGATGATGAACCCAGTAACACAGAACTGGTCATATGTAAAGACAGAGAGTGCAGAAAGGTCAGGCACAAGTGGGTCACCTCTGTCACACCCTTCCTCTGAGATCTTTGTGGACCTGCAGAAAGACTGTAAGAGCCAGAGTGGTTGATGACTACATGTAAAACATGCTTTCAGTCCATATGAACTCACAGCATTTACGGCAGCCTGTATACAATCTGCAGAAGGTCAAGTCAGGCAAAACTCCATCATAGAGATGGGAGATGGCATGGAGTCTCAACTATGATTAAAATTCAGGAATGATAGTTTCTGGGACAGGGGAACCATGATTGCTGGTACGGACTCTTGTAGTTGAACAATGTTCCAGTGGAGGATCACATATTCAACAGGATGTGATTTTTAAAAAAATCACATATTGATGATTTAAACATAAAAGTAAAAGAAAGACACAAAGTTAGCATAGTGTGAAGAGGGACAAGTTAATGTGATGAAAATACATTGAATGCAATTCTCAAATAATTAATAACATGAGACTATGTGAACATATTAAATTTATGGGAGCATGATCTCCTGACACCTGATATTTGCATTTCAAAGAGCATTAATTCACATCAAAATTGAATTTATTTGTTGTTAGGGTCGTTGGTTGATTTTTTGAAACAGGGCTTTTTGGTGCAGGCCTAAGTGTCTCACTCTGTATACCAGACTGGCCTCGAAGTCACAGAATTCACCTGCCTTTGCCTCCCAAGTAATGGGATTAAAGGTGTGGAACACCAAAGTAACTTTGTACTTAAAAGAATTGTATACACTGCACACACACACACACACACACACACACACACACACAGAGAGAGAGAGAGAGAGAGAGAGAGAGAGAGAGAGAGAGAGAGAGAGAGACTTAGTATATTATAGTAACTCTGTTATCATATTAAGAAATTATGATCATAGAGTAAAATAGCTCATCATAGTAATGCAGAATAAAATTTAGTAATAGCATTATAAAGCCATCTCTACCAATATAAAAAAGAGGAGTGAAAAATTTTTTAAATATTGACATTAATGTAACATATATTGCCCAAGTTTAGTTATTCTTAGAGTTCAAAGTGGCTTGCTTAATAATTTAAAATATTTGCAACATTTTTAAAAAGAAAAAGGGTACTAATATCTCCAGAAATAAACTATGCTAAATTAAAAGATTATTTTACATATCATATATAGAAAACATATAAGTTTAATGGACTGGAGACCTGGCTTATTGGGTAAAGTGCTAGCGAACAAAGATGACGACCTGGGTGTAGATCCTGGGCACCGTGTAAAAACTGGACCAGGCAGAGTGCACAACTGTTAACTCGGTCCTTGTGGTAAAGGGAAGGTGAAGTAGAGACAGGTGGATCCCCAAAGCTTGCTGATATTTCATTCTAGTGTCAGTAGTGAGTTTTGGGGTCAGTGAATAGATTCTGTTACAAAATATGTAGGCAGATAGCAATAGAAGAACAAACCAAAAATTGATGCCAGGCCTCTTAGAGAATTTGTGCAGATGTACACACCAATGAAAATGCACATGTTTCCTACACATCTATTTTTAAGGTAGAACATGTACACTTTAATAGCAGCAGCACTGGATGACTTAGCATCAAGGTGGCAAGTGTGCTTCATGAGGAATGCTTGGAACTAGACTTTCAGACTCAATATATAAAAAGTAGGGACCAACTTAGCCAAACTCCAATCACATATAATCACATACATGACCTCCACAATTGTCACTGGTTTGCTGCTTGGCTGTGAAGTTAAATCTTATCTCAAATGGAATTAATCTGCTGCCATTAGCACATGCATTAGTAGATTACTGCATTAGCAATGGTTTTTACTTTATATCACACTCATATATAAAAGTGTGCTTAAAGAGCCACACATTACACAGCAGTAACCATTCATACAAGATGCTGATACAAGAAGAAGGCCATTAGTTTAAGGCCAGCCAGGGGCACTTAGCAAGGCTCTGTCTCAAAACAAACAGGGTGTTCAAGACTAGAACTAGCAGTCTATTATGTTAGAAATAATTGATATTGTTTGCGGACAGCTAGCATTTTCTTTAACATTCTAATATTGGAAACTATTTTAAATTTGAATGTAAATATTTTAAATTTCAAACCAAGAATAGAAAATTTAAAAGACAATATGATTTAATCTGCCTACAATACTGCATCTAACTCTTGGTTTTATGAAAATAGAGCCTATGATAATTATAGTCATCAATATGCAGACCGTAATCTGGAATTCTTAGATGTTGTCATTAGGCAGTGATTAAGTAACTTCCAATATCTTTGAGCTACTGTGGATAATTGGGAAAGTAAACTTCTTATAACAGACTGGCTTGGTTCTTTACTGTTTCATTGTGATAGGTATTCTTTTGTTTTCTTTGCATACTTAATAAATTCAGGAGTGGAAGCAAAACTCTACTGTGAAATTTGCCTCGATGATTTTGGCCAGTCATATGCTAGCTTTTCCTCTGTGGCTTATTACATATCCAAAGATGTGTGTTGGGATCTCTAGTGACAATAAATGACACAGGCCTCATTTTGATAAAGTAGACTGTGGCATGTGCTAATCAAAGCACACAGGATGGGTTGTGCAAACTTCAGTATCAGCACACTGCATAACGTGCAGATGAGCTGGTGTTTTGTAGATCATTTCCCACTACATTTAATGCATGCTGCAGCAAAGTCTCACCACTACTCTGGAGTCATTGTTCTTTAAGCATAGTTATCAAGATCACAAAGGAAACTTAAGTAAGGATATTGCTCTCCAAGTGATTCTGTTTGTTCTTTGTCTGTACATTTAGGTTGCTGGATCTTTGAACTTAATGCAAAGCACATTTCCAGACTTGCCTATCTTAACTGAAGTGTTTACAAATACCTAAATTAGAAGAGCTAAAGGCAGCCTGATCTCATTTCTGGATGGTCATGGGGCTATGGCTTAATTGACTGGTTTGACTTCTTAGCTACTTTTATTTCCCTTGCCAAACTTTTTACAAGACATGCTAATGAGAAATGAAATGGCCATAAGGCTGAAAGCCAGAGGAAATTCATGATAAGCAAAGAGCTGAATGGTATACAAAAGCAGCAACCAGCCAAATGAAGCAGAGTTTCTTCAACTACTTTTGAAGCATGCACTCAGGTTTGGTAGCATATCATTCTCCCAGAATTGTATTAGGAAGGAGCACAGACCCTGATAATGATCTGTAGAGACTTAGAATAAGCATGCTTATTCTTCCTTCATTTATTTCTTAAATCATTCATGTACTTTAAAAAAAGACAGGGGTGGAAGTAAAGTATCTTAGAATACAATGCTTCTATAACACCAGTAAAGCTTGCATTTCTTCTTGAAACTTGTAAAACTAAGGTTTAGCTAAGATCTGAGAAACAGAAGATATGGTTAAATAAAACAGATACATTGATGGGGCACTAAACATTGTAAATAACTCAACACATTAATGAAAATAGGCTATTTAATTTAATTAAATTCTTAACATATATCAAAATTATAAATAATGGAAGAATAGTTTATACCATACTGATTCAGTGTATGGTGTTGATTTACATCTATAAAGGGAAAGGGTCAAGAAAAGAAAGTAATTTGTATGGTCAAAAAAATGGATGCATCTAGAGAATATCATCCCGAGTGAGGTTAAAAAAAAAAAAAAAAAAAAAAAAAAAAAAAAAAGGCAAGCTAACTGAGAGGGTAGCTTAAGTGATAGAATGCTTCCCAGCATTCATGAAGCCTAGTGTCTGATCACTGGACAGACAGGATATGGCAGATGTGTTTAGGAGGAACACTCACCAGACAGAAGGAAGGAAGTCAAGGATCAGAAGTTCACTGGCAGGCTATACTGCATAGTGAGTTCAAAACACATCTAGACTACACGACTGCCAGTCCTAAAATTTAAAGATAACTAACACCATCAGGAAGGAAAAATATAAAACAGGCCCCATATTATTAAAATAATTGAAATTAATAGATATGAAGGTAAATAATGTATATGAAGACTGGGGAGAAAGAATTAAGAAAACAAAACCAAAACAAACCAACTCAATGAATGGATTTCTATTCTGATAACATGCTTTGAAGGGAACTTACTTACTGCGTCATGTAATTAGATGGATGTGATTTTTTGACCAGAGTCTGTTCTACTCTCAAGGACTCTGAAGAACTTCCAGTTCAAACTTAACCTGGGTTTGCTAGACTTGAATTTAACCATAAAAGAGTAGATAAAATATTTTGTTATATGAAAGTGAAACTATAGGCAGATTGTCATTAAAAACCAAAGGCAAGGAAACTAGGGAGAACACAAAATCCTCACTGGAGGAATTACAAGGTCAAATAGAGGAGCAGGGATGGAAGAAAAGATTAATCAAAGACTGCCTCAAATGGGGATCCGTCCCAAATACACCCACCAAACACAAGCACTATTGCTGATAGAAGTGCTTACTGGCAGGAACCAGATAGGAATGTCTCCTCAGAAGCTCTGGTAGAGCCATACTGATATAGCTGAGGAAGCTTGCAGCTAACCATGGGACTGAACACAAGGACCCCAACGAAGGAGCTAGAAAAAGGACTGAAGGAGTTGAAAGGGTCTGCAACATCATGGGAAGAACAACAATATCAAACGACCAAACTCTCCAGAATTCCCAGAGACAAAATTACCAACCAATGTGTACCCATGGCCCCAGTTATATATGTATCAGAGGAGAGCATTGTCTGGTACCAATGAGAGAAAAGTCTTTTCATCCAGTGAAGGCATGTTTTCCCAGTGTAATGCCCAGGCACTAAGCTGGAGAGTGTGATTGGGAGAGGGAATAGGAGGGTAAGGGGATAACATTTGAAATGTAAGTACAGAGAATATTCAGTAAAATGATTTAAAAAGAATCTGACCCACATCCTAGTGCTCTATAAATGCTACTGAGAAGATAAGTGAGTACTAAACCATTGAGCAGTCGCATTCTGGTGATTGGTTTTGTCATTCTTCTACAGTCAAAAATCATTTGTGAAGAGGGTCTCAAGAAATTATCTAATTGGCCTGAGCTGAGGTCCTCTCTGTGGGAGATTGTCTTGATTGCGCTTCTAGATGGTGAAAGACTTAGCCTAAAGTAATTGGGATCATTCCTTAGGTTCATGTCCTGAACTTCATAAAAAAAAAAAAAAAAAATCAATGAGCTGAGTCTTGATACACATGCATTCACTATCTCTCAGCTCTTAATTGTGAAGTAACTCACCAGTTTAATTATTAACATGATTTGATTTTTGTCAAGGTAGTTTTTTCACAGAAACATAAATGAAACTAAAACAATGAGGGTGAAAACAAAATGCTTGATTCTCAATAAAACCTTAGAAGCAGAAAAATAAAGAGGTACACTTGGATATTTTATGGCTGGAAAACACGGCCATAAGTAATTTAATAAAGTAGGTTGTGGAACCTTTTTTCTAGAGCCTAGTCTGTATTTTTTTGCATTTTATTTTGAAACATGAGTGTTATTACAACATTGTAGTGTTTGGAGGACAAAAATGTTGCCTATGTATATTAGATATGTCAAAGTTCTTAGCTTGATACCAGTGAAGTGTGCTGATACACGTATTCATTATATGTTCAGGTAAGCCAGTGATGATTGTCACAGAATACATGGAGAATGGTTCCCTGGACAGTTTCTTACGTGTGAGTAAAATATTATATTTACAGAATTTATGTGTTTCTGTTATATTTTTTATAAACATATATATTGACAAGTGAGTCATAGAAAATATTATATGTCTTCTAATATTGAACTAAGTATTTTGGTGACAAATTTCCAGGGAGAAGTTAAATAGACTAAGATGACTTAGCAAAGGGAAAACTATAAAATTGTATCTTCATCTTTTACCTCTAAATGTGAATGTTTTGTATTTAAACAAATTTATAAAAAATGGTAAGGCTTTGCATTACCCCAAATTACACCTTCAAAATAAATTTAAAGATTGAAAAATGATCCTAAAGCCACATATAAATAAAATTTATATAAGAAGGAAATAGTCCTTTGCCCTTCTTGTTAATTAACCCGGCTCGACCTCAGATAATACTGCCTAATCAGATATCAGGTGTTTGATGAAACGGTAAAGTATACCTATTCTTAGCTGAGAGATCTAATTTTGGTCATAACATTTTTAATTTTAATGTTTACATTTTGAATGTATTTTACATGCTACAGTTTAATTTACTTCAACAAATATGTTAGAGAAATGTAAAATCTTCAAGACTTTCAAATAACTTGATTTCAGGAAATAACAAAAGATATTTACACTGTTCACAAGGTCTTTTTAGTGTTTTACAAATTGGTGTAGATTACAGATAGACTAATATACAGACATATAAAATACATTGGTTAATTGAAATTCGTAAATTTTATAAGAAGTAGAAATAATAACTTTCATATTAATAAATTATATGTAATTTTAGAAAGAAAGATTATTTATATATTTTAGAAGGGTTTTCAAAATTGGGTACTTTAAATATGATATAATCATGCATTATCCATACAATATAAATTACATATTACTATTTAAATATAAATATATTAAAAGGTTTTTCATCCAGGACTCTAAGACTTTGTCTTTCATCATATTTTCTTTGATTAGCTATAGCTCAGTGTTACGCCAGAACATAAAATTTGGGCAAACCCATTTTTCTCATAATTAATTGTTTATGATGATTGTTAAAATTTTAATCAAGAGAGAATAGTAAATTTTAAATCAAATAGCTATCATCTTGAAATATCTATGCTATTTAATTTTTTATTAATATTTGTTCTTGAGAATGAACTTGAGTATTAAACAAAGGTCAAGACAGTCCTACTTTTGTACTTAATCCTGATTTTTATTGTAGAGTACTGGGTAATGCAACCACGATCAATTTTGTCTTCGCTATGCATTCATTCGTTTGCAGATAAGGATAGTCTTAAATACTTTAGTCAAACTGTACAGAGTTGATAGTGAAAAATGTTGGCATATAAACTCATGAAATAAAAAAAAAAAACACATCTTAGTCTGTATTACAAATGCATTTCAGAAACATGATGCCCAGTTCACAGTCATCCAGCTTGTGGGAATGCTCCGTGGGATAGCATCGGGTATGAAGTACCTCTCCGATATGGGCTATGTCCACCGGGACCTTGCTGCTCGGAACATCTTGATCAACAGTAACTTGGTGTGTAAAGTGTCTGACTTTGGACTCTCTCGGGTGCTAGAAGATGACCCTGAAGCTGCGTACACAACCAGAGTGAGTGATGGGGATTTCCATTGTTACTAGATTTCCAATATTATAGATATGAGCGTGATTAATCAACTAGCAAATAAAACAAAATCATGTGTCAGTTATATTTTCCAGAGATGGAAACATCTCTCAGTAAATATCACTTATTTGGTGAAAAATGGATAAGTTACATTTTAAAAACCAAATAACTATTATAATTGTGAAATAACATACCTGGTCTAATAAACCTTTACTCAACACAGCAAGGTTTCCACAGGTCTAAATTACTGACATTTTACTCACCCTTTCTGATTGAACTAACTTTAAGAGGCAGTTATCATACATTCTCTGAGGGTTTTTTTTTAAAAAACTATTTTGTTATTTTTAAATATTTGAAGTTCATATCTTCCATAGTCTTCCTTGATGCTTCTGTGCTCTCTACAAACATCACACAATACAGGTTTTACAAACACAAGTTCAAAATCATATTTCTGACCACACTCTCATCTGAGGAAAAAACACGTAATAAAGAAAAACATTTACTTATCATCCCAAGAAATGACTTCCTTCTCCTCACTACTGCTTAGCCCTCTGAAGATGTCTCTGATAAGGTTCCATGGCTCTTTAAAATTGTACCAGTTTAGAAAAAGATCCACTGCTTGTAGTGTTCCTGGAACAACTGTTGTTCAGAAGAATACTTCCAGGTTTAATAAAGCACATCTAACAGATGTATACTCAAACACACACACACACACACACATATACAGTATAAGCTAGCTCTTGAGTCATGCTCTATTTTTTCTGTCATGTATAATGTCTCATTAGATGTGAGCATCCTTGATCTCAATTTTATTATTTTTGTTTTGTTTTCATATTTTTATTGGATATTATATTTATTTACATTTTGAATGCTATTCCCTTTCCCGGTTTTCCCTCCAGAAACCTCCTCCCATTGATGTCCAACAAGGCCATCCTCTGCTTCATATGCAGCTGGAGCTATGGGACTAAACCACCATCCAAAGAGTACACATGGAGTGGGGGAGAGTGGGTCTGGTTGTTGATATTGTTGTTCTCCCTATGGGGTTTCAAAGCCCTTCAGCTCCTTCAGTCCTTTTATTGATCTTACAATACTCTACAGAATGACTGCTTGGTAGGACACTGAGAGGGTCTGGCAAAAATAGTAATCTGCTTTCCTTCATCTTACTGGTTTTGACTTTTTTGTGAGGGCTAGAGGCAGTGGAGGGCCATATATTAGTCTTTTTAGGAAAGAAGGAAGGAGTCAAGAAGGGAGTAACTACCATGTCAATATTCTTATGGATCCCTTCTGCTTAAAAATGCTAAGGGGATTTGTTTGGAAATTTCAGTGTAGGAAGATTCTTGCTAACCACACCAGCCAAGTGGATCCATGCCCATCCCACACACAGTTGCTCAATCAAATACCCATGGGGGTCCCAGCTTCCTTTAGAGAAGCATCTGCATGTCTCCAGTAATATCAAAATCATTGACTTAATCTCCAATAACGAGTTTTGTTTAGTTCAGTAATTTTATGATTTACTCTTAAGATGAGTATGATTATAAAGTTGTCGGACGTTGTTTTTAATGTAAACATGTCAAAACAGCTGAGTTGCCATTCTGAGCAGCTCTGTGGAAAAGTGTACTGACTGGAGATTTAGTTTAAATGAAAATACGAGAGCTCCTCTTTGTGAAATATAAGCAGAGAATGTGTCAAATAGCATCAGTATAAAGATATTCAAGCAAAATAATTGGGTGAATACACTTGAATGAGATAAAAATGTATTATCACAACAAAAAACTATATATAAAATTACATTTATTTATTTCTGTTTGTAACAAAAAACTTTCTATCTGTCTTGGATGCTATTTTTTTTTTTTTTTTGGCTTATTATTCAATGACTTTTTTCTTTTAAAATACCTAAACTTATTCAAGAGGCATACGTTTTGTATAAACATAATGAACTCATTTCAAACATCACATGCTACTTAAGTAATACTTAAGATATTTTTGCATAGTGTCTATATTTTCTACAATGTAATAGTCCCACTCCATGTTTCCACTGATTCTTTGACCCTTCCATTCTCTGTGTTGTTGCCTTTAGGTAGAGAGAAATCAAACAAGCAAACAAAATCACACCACATTTGAGTCAGTTATTTCAAATGTCTCTGTGTGAGTCAAGCAAAATAAATAGAGTACTGAAGAAATTATATCAGCTAATTATGTTGAAAATTAAAAAAAAACTAGAAGCTGAACACAAGCATCAGTAGTTAGGAGCACTTGGTGTGCATACATAAGGACCTGAATGAATATTCCAGCACTCATATAAAACCTGGGCTCCCATAAACATGATTTAATTGATAGATGAATAAAATATAAAATATTAAACTAGAGTATATACATCATTGAGAATATACTTGGTCTCTAAACATATTGCCTATTTCTCCATACTACTCTCCTTTCTCTTTATATTTATATGCATACACATATGTATATGAATACTACATATATATATATATATATATATATATATATATATATATATATATATATATAATATTAGATAACATATAATGATTTCCCCATATGTTCTCAACAGTGTGGTGAAAAGAAGGGACCAAATAATCAGCCATTTTAATGTGTGTTAGATTCTATTTTAATTAGAAATTTAAGGGAGTATCAGCTATTTTCAATACCCATGTTCAGTTATTTCTCTTCATTTTAACTCCAGAATGATGCAAAAGAATCCAAATATTAACACAGCACATTGTGCAACATTATAATGTGTCCTGTGCCCTCTGTAAAACCCCATTTCATACTTCTGGGATGCTGCAAGTGAAAAGGCTATAAAGTTTTAGTGTTATTATGAAAATAGTCTCAAGCTCACAGACTCCCTGAAATGTTTTTGGGACTCCTCCAGATGCCTGAGTGACACATTGAAGACAATTGTTACAGGTGCTTCACCAGGAAAAGTACCTTGAAAACTAAATCAATATTTCAGTAGTCATTCAGTGATATAAATCTAAATTATGATGTCATTTGATGCAATGGGATCTGTTTTAAAGAGTCGTTTGTAGCGATGAGCTGCAGCTGCACTCTACCCCCACAAATCACACTGAGGCCCCTGGATTTCCTTTGGCTGGTATGACTGGGGCACACAGCCCCACACATAGAAATCCCAAAAAAATTCTGCTGTGGAGCAACAAACAACAAAAGAATTTCTTCTTTTTGTCTTTCAACATGTTACTTTAATGTATGATTATGACATGGGTCCTGTCTCTTTAGTTTTGAACTGTACTACCTTGTGATTTATTGTCAATTAACCGTGTTGGCAGGCAAAAACCTAATTATGTATGTTGTAATCTAATATCCACACACATGGGAAATTCTGTGGTCTCTCTCTGTCTCTCTCACTGTCTCTCTCTCTTTATCTGTCTCGCTCTCTGTCTCTCTCTGTCTCGCTCTATCTCTCTCTGTCAGAAGAAGGCTAAACATACATGAAAGCACCAAATTAAAAAAAAATTAACAATTAGAATTCTGTGCCAATATTTGCTTTTATATGATTTTTTAAGTTTAGCATTTTATATATATTTGCATGTTTACAAGTCTCTGTACCAATCAACATTGATATGATCATGTTGATAGAAAAGTCATAATTACAATAAAGCAGTTGTGGATCTGCTGTTATATACATTGTTCCAAGTTGACTAATGGTACACTTTTCCATTGTCTGTATGTCAGGCAGTCAGGCAACCTATTCCCTTTCACAATATCAATAATGTTAGTGTGGAATTGTTTCAAGGACATTGTTACAAACTTGAAAAAAACAACTTGATATTCTCTTGGATCTATCTTCCAACGTTACATCATTTTTTTACTTCATTATTATGATTTGTACTGAGCATAGGCAATAAAATCCAAGCTTGGTTTAGACAATCATATCTTTGGTCATGAAGAACATTTAATGTGTAGGTTTCATATCTGTGATTCTACTCAGTTGTTTCCACTAATATAGTGGATAGCATTGAGTTATCTAACTTCATATCTTAAGTGAGTGAAAGTGATGGCTAACATTAAAGAACTTAATGATCTTGTTTTGTTCATAGCACTTCCAATGAAAATTATGAAAACCTAATCTTTGTTCTTGACGGGATGTCAACTGAAAACTGCTAACATCAAAAGTGGCATGATGCTCTGTAGATGAGTAATGTTAGCCATATTCCATTTACTAACACATAAATAAGAAATTTAAGAACAAATTATCTAAGCAAGGTTCTTTGTAGGCTAACAATAAACACTATAATTAAATAAATAAATAAAACCAATGCCAAACTATTCCCCACTCTCCAATTAGGCATGATAATTCTCGGATGCAGCTTCATAAAACAAAGCCAGTTACTTCTACTGAGTCTAAATTATATATTGACTTCGGTTACCACTGTGGAATCAAAAGCTGATAAGTCATCTTGGATGTTCTCAACAGACATTTTAGACAGATGGCTAGCATAACCATTTCAGCCTGGGAAAAATAAATCTACCCATATTTATGTGATGGAAAATCAAAGCTGTAATTTCGAAGCTGAACTTTGAATATGGAAGGTTTATGGTAATGTGTTTAAATATTTTATCTACAGTCCCCTGTAGGAACTGTTATTCTATGAAATGTATGATTCACCAACTCGAAGATTTGTGCAGTGAATTAGGGGCTGCTATGTTCCAGACACAGTTCTTGAGACTAAGAGTCTATCCATGAGCAGAACCAAGCTCCTATCTCATGAGTTTGTACTTACTGTTACTCAGATCAGGGCAAATCATCAGTCACAGGAAGAGCAGTTCTATGAATGGGATAGATCATTGTTTTCTTTCTTTTTCTCCCTTTTCTAGCACAGGGACCAAGTGTTTCTCTGTAGCCCGATCTGGCTTAAATTGTCCTAAATATATTTATCTATATTTCACTTTCCTAATAAGTTCTGTTACCTCTAGTCCCTTATTCTATAACTACCTTATGTGGATCTATGGATTGAAGCTTAGATGTCATTGACTTGACAGCTAATTCTCAAATAAGAAAATGCATACTGTATTTGTCTTTCTGGATCTATTGCCATTTTCAGAGTGACTTCTGTAGTACTATCCATTTTCTACATCTTCCGTGATGTCATTAACAGCGTGTAAATTATCACATTTTCATCTTCATTTCTTCTGTTTAGGAAGGTCCATCTTGTTTCCAGTCTCTGGCTGTTCTAAAGAGAGAGCAATGATCACTGCTGAGCTAATGCATTTGTGATACTCTGAAGCATCCTTTAGATATATTCCTGAGAGTAATATAGCAGGGTCTTTAGTAAGTCCCTCTTACTGAGGAACCACTACACTGATTTCCATAGTGGCTGTGTAAATTTGTGCTCCTACCTTCAGTGTGTAGTGTTCCTCTTAGTCCACGTCCTCCAGAGCTTGAGGTATCACTTGTTATGTTGATCTTAGACATTCTGACAGATGTAAACTAAGATTTCAAAGTATTGTTGATTTGCATTTCCTGTTGGCTAAGGCTGTTACACATTTCTCTGAGTGTATCTCAATTGTCTATGCTTCCCCCTTTAAGAGCTCTCTTTTTAAATATGTACCCAATTTTTAGGTTGGGTGATTTTTCTCTTGGTATCTCATGTTTTAAGTCCATGATACAATTTGGTTAGTAACCCTTAAGGTAAAACCATTTAACAATATCTATGTTTGTTTTTAAAAAATGTACAACACATAATTTTTATTGAAAGTATCTGTCCTGTTCAGCAGTATGCCAGAACTTGGTGCTCCAATCTAACAATAATTTTGTATCTGGTGATTAATGTTTTCTTAACTCCCCTACTCGTTTCTCTTTTTATTCATGTCTTTGGCAGTCTCTATCTAATCACTTTTATAAAAATGATATTTTACAATTCTACATTGTGATTACAAATGCTTGTCTTCTTTAGTTCGGTTAATTTTCTTATTTCCAGTTCTGTGCATTGACACAGAGAACAAGATCCCCGTGGTTTTTAATCACTGCACAGTATTGAGGTGCGTTGTGCTGCTTTTAACCTTTGCACTGTTGCTGGATACATTGATTCCTTCCATCTCATGGCCACTGTGATGGCGTTGCTATTAACACAGGAATGCAATGTTTATTTAACATAACTGGTTTGTTTCCTTTGTACAAAAGTCAATGATAGGGTAAATGGATATTATGGTTATTGATATTTAATGTCTTAAAGGTCCTCTATTATATTTTCAGTAGAGACTCAAATATATAATAGTCTTACCAACAGTGTGCATGGATTCCCTTTTTCAGTATCCCTACAACTATTGTTATTTTTAACATATTATACTTTAAATTATTTTGAGATTGTAACTACAATAGCTCCCCCTTTCCTTTTTTCTATCCAAGCCTTCTCACATACTCCTTCTTAATTTCCTTTATTCTCTATAAAGTATGTGTGTTTATAGTGGTGGTAATATTTAATCATGCATTTTCTTTATTTACCAGATGATTAATAATGTTGAACACTTTTCTATATGCTCTTCATAAATTATTTACTATTTAAATCTGTTGCCCTTTTTAAATCTTATTGCTCCTAAGTGTATATGATCTATATACTGGTATTGAAATATCTTGTCATATACATACCTAAACTTGCTTTCTACCATATGTAGGTTTTGCCTGTTGGTTCCATTTACTTGTTTATCATTTTAGGTTGACAACCTTTGGATTATTTTAACCCTGCTCATTTAGCCTTGTTTTCATCCTCTTGCTTTTGGTGTTTGTCCAAAAATTTCATGCTGATTCTAAAGCTCTAAAGAACATTCTCATATTTTCTTTGTCTGAGGTCAGAATTCTAGGGTTTCTACTAAATTTTCACTGTACATTGTACTGGTAAATGGTACCAAATGAGGATGAGAGTCATTCTTCCTTCTGTGGAAAGCCAACTTTTCCATCACAATTCATTGAGGAGACACTTCTTATGCAATGTATAGTCTTACCATTGGTGTCAGAAATTAGTTGGCTGTAGATGTAAAGATTTGCTTCATTTTGTTCATTAGTCCTTGTGTGTGCTTTCATGACACTATCCATTTGAAAGTTAAAAAATACAGATTTAGAGGTGAAGGAGAGGGCTCAACAGTTAATAAGTTATACATGAATATTCTGTATCTCAGGTTTATGTAATTTAAAATAATTTTTAAAAGATATTTTAAAAACGACTTCGGGATTTGGTTTATACATAGTACATAATCTGACATTTATTAATTTAATGAAGTTTGGAAAGAACCAGAGCCATAACAGGTCACCTTTAGCCTTGTTCTTCATGTTGTTTGCTGTAGTACAGGTATACATTTCTCATCATATGACCTAACTTTATATTATTGTGTGAACATCTGGAAGGGGCATAAACAATACATATTTGAGTTGTGGTTTTTACATTCTTAGATTTACTTGAATATGAGTATTTTCCTGCCTATTAATACATCCTTAGTTGTTTTACATAAAGCAAAAAAAATTCAAGAGTTCAAGGGTGGGCTTCTACTTCTTAAAGAGCTACCCGTCTTTTATCCTTCATGGCAAACAGCATCTGCTGAAACTTTCCCTCAGTAACCCTTAGGAAAGAGCTACTTAGGATCAGAAAAGATGCATCATCTGGGAGATGCTTCTTCTCGGAGCATAAGTCTGTTATAGGGAATGAAGCACATAGATGCTGACCCTTTCACAAGAAGTCTTATATCACATATCATGAAAATTAGATATTTACAGGAGCATAGCAAAATTCCTGTGATACAGTAGCAATGAAATAATTTTATTATGGGGGGAGGGTCACTGCAACAGGAAGAATGGCTTTAAGGGTTGCGTCATTTGGAAGTTAGAGATCACTGTTATGGAAACTATTACATTTAAATTTTGAATTCTCAAACTTCTGACTTTTAGAATTTTTAAAGCACAGTTCACTATATGGTATATTAGAGACTCAAAGAAGGTTTTAAACTCCTGTGACCAATACTGGGAAATGGCAGGTAAGCACTGTTTCATGGGACCCCTAACACCTGTGTTCGAAACTCATTATCATTTATTTTTATTTTTCTATAAGTTGTAAAGAAGAAAGTCAAAAATACATGCTCAAGTAGACCCAGAGTTTAGTAAGAATTTAATCTCTCTTAAAGACATCAACATAATTATCACTATAAATGTCAGCATCCTTGCTGTTCAAATAGATTTAGTTCAGAAATTTGAAAGCTCGAGAACTAAGTTTTATATGGTACTCAAGCTTTTAGGTTGTTAGAGAAGATAAACAGAAGAATATAATTAAGTTTTATGTTCCCCATGGTCGTACGTTTTTTATACGGCAAAATTGCTGCACAAAAGCCAAGAAACTTGGCAAAAAATTAAACAGGAGGATCAAAACGGCTCCCAGAAAGCAACACTTACTATTTCTACTAAAATAAAGTATTCAAGTGGGACAAATATCTGAGTGTTCCTGGGAACTCCCAATTCATAAAGTTGCACATAGACAGATGCTGGTTAGATATGACTGTAGGTTTGATGCTTCAAATAGCAGGAGCAAGCATTAACTTTACATTCTGCTGATGTTGAATTCAAGTTCTATTTGGTTGAGATTTTAGATACACTCCATATGCAGTGATTCTGGATCTGTGCCACGCAACTGAGTACTTAGCTCAAATGCATAAATATCCTAGGATTTAAATAAAAATACAGAAAACATTTAAATAAACAATTGACTTAAAAATCCATTATAACATGGAAAATGCGCCATCATAAATTATTTGTATACCTAATTGTTCTTGTAAAACATTATGGATAGTGGCTGGTATTTCACCAAATAAACACAAATTATGAAATGAGTTCCAAGTTTAGGTTCATCACAAAATCTGTAATAAAATTATTTTGTTGTCAGGAATCACATGGACCAAATGAAATAACACACGGTTTCATCAAATCCAATTTTTTAATACTTCAACAGAACCACTTATATTTAATAGCTGTTTGGCAGTTATTATAAAACAACCAGTTAAATTAGTTTCTCACATATGTAAACTCAAAAGGAAATGAAAGATAGAAACTTTAAAATCTTAGATGAACTGTTGTGGTGGGTGATGACGAAGGAAGAGGTTTTGTGTCCTCCGTCATAAGCAGGATAATGTATAGGCTTTTGAAGTAATTATTTGTAAAAATGAACAAACAAAATAGTAGGTAATGAGTCTATCTTCTGTATGTTTATCGCAAATACATAACAGTCTCTTGGACATTGTGGCACAGTTAAAGCTTCCCAATCCCTGCTTCTTTACCCATGGCTTGAGTATGTGTCTCTGCCTTTGTCATGCAGACTGCAGCTAACACCACTTTCCAGCCCCAGGGTGACTTGATGAAATCCTAGCCCACCAGTAAGCTCCATCTGAGAAGGAAAATGATATTCAAATTATTTTAAAAAGAAATGAGAGAATTGAAATGAATACTTCCTCAAACGATATGTTATCAGAATTTATGTATTAAATTGCTCTTGTGAGGCTGAGAGAATAAGGGAACTGGCTGTTCTTCCATGGGTCCTGGAATCAATTCCCACCACCCACATGGCAGTTTACAACTGTCTGTGGATTCAGTCCCAGGGGATCTGACTCCCTCACACAGACAAACATAAAGGCAGAACACCAACAGAAAATAAATAAAATATTAATTAGTTTTGAAAAGATCCACAGGTGCAAAAGTAAACAAACAAATTAGGTCTTGAGATTTGAACTCTTGACTTTCACAATGGAGCTAAATATAAGACAAGAGCAAAAGTCTCCTGAGAAACAATGATCATGAGGAACAGGAAGTGCAGCAAGTTCATATAACAGCCCTGGCCCGGTGAGTCTGGTTCAAGAATTGTTATGTGTCATTTGAGGTAGCAGCTTTCCCACAAAGACAAGCCCCTTTCCAGTGGACTTTTGATACTGTTTATAGCTAGGGTGGGGTGTCATAACTGGGAATCATATACACACAGAAGGAATGAAGTCATTCAGAATGAAGACCCAGTGACTAGAAACATCTGGTCAGAAATATTGACAGGAACCTTTTCAAGAACCTGGCTCTCAGGTTCTCCCATATCCATAAAGAATCAGAGTGCAAAGACAGCCATGTTCTCTAGTCTTATCAAATGAAGGTAAGTCTGGAATGAAGGAGGAAAGAGGGCAACATGATTATACAATAGAATATTCTACTCTAAGAAGAATAGAATCCTATTCTTTGTAACCATATTGAAGTGGCTTGTGTGTGTTCTACTCAAGCTGATCTCATAGAATTAATAAGGAATGGTGGTTACCAGGAAAAGACTGAGGTTATGGGGTGGAGGAATAAAGGGGAATGGTTGACAACAGGTGATAGGCTGCTGAGAGATGCAAATGGAAGATTTCTGCCTGGGTTAGTGCTGAGAATAGTAACATGCTATTTGCTTCAAAAAGCTAGGGAGGTAGGGCAGTCACAGTAAGTAGTAAGAATGTCTCCCAAGAAAAACACAATAGTGTGAACTTAAGGCAGCATTAACTTAGGAGAATAGGATTCAACTAAGATAAACAAGCTTTTCTTGGGTGCCTGATCTCTTGCCAAGACAATGAATCTAAATATAAGCAACAATTCTGTGTGGTCGGCACAGACCCACGTGTGTGATGCTCACAACCTCCACTTTTATTACATATTCAGCTTTCACAGGCTTGTGACTTCAAATTATAGTTTGGGAACACTATATTTTGTTTTATTTATGACAATGGGCATTTTACTAGCTCGTTATACTAGCACTACATCTTTGTCCTGGTAGTGAACAAAACGTTTCAGTCTACAGGGCTCAAACTGAACAATTGGTGATGATATACTATTTTTTCTTTTAATTCCACATTCATTTTATTGGCTTTAGTCCTCTTCTGCAGTTTATGTTTTTAATTAGATACCTTTAAAGATAGTTTCTTCTGTGTCCATTTAAAGCAGCAGTGACTTGATACTGCCTCAGTGGACAAGGGAGAAATGAAAACTTTGTAAGTCTGATTTTATTGGCAATGGCAACAAACTTGCTAACTTTGCGTGGTGCTTTGTAGTCAATGGTAAGCTTTTTAGTATTTCTTCACTGAGTGAATCTATGTAATGTTAGAGGTGTACTGACTAGTCTCCAACTAGAATGTGTGGAATGAGATGAAAGTTTTGAAAGTTTATGTGTTAGGGTCAGACCCATAGTCTTTTGGTGTGCAAACCTACTGCCCAATGACAGAAATTTTGAGTAATAACAAGCCTCCATCACTATTTTTTTCTAGACTAACATTTCTTGGTAAATCAATAAAGGTTGATTTGTTTAGAGCATTTAATTCCAATAGGTTTCCTTCAGTTGTAAATTCCAGTACTCTATGACTAATATGCCATAGTTAATTTTTAAAAGGTGTCAACATTTGAGAAATTTAAAATTTTGCTTTATTATGATTTCAGTGTTCTGAAATTTTTAGGGATAAATTTTATTCTAAAGATAAATTTTTCAGCAAAGGACTAGAAAATACTCATTGGATCTTTCTACCACCCTATGCTGAAATAATTTATAGGGAGAAGGAAGATCAGTAGAAATGGGAAGAAGATGTGAGAAAGTAGGAGGTTCCAGTAACAACTTTTATAAAAAAAGTCATAAAAAGTCATAAAAAGATTCAATTAAGTAAGTAACTGATTAAATGCAAACTAAATGTGAAAAATTGAGCATTAAGATAATTTTAGTGGAGGTCTATATTCTCCTTCAGAGCAAAATTTATGTTTGATTTCAGAGTATATTATGTACTTATTCGTTGCACTTGATTTTTATATCCAAAGGGAGGAAAGATACCAATAAGGTGGACATCACCAGAAGCAATTGCCTACCGCAAGTTCACATCCGCCAGCGATGTATGGAGCTATGGAATCGTTCTCTGGGAAGTGATGTCTTACGGAGAAAGGCCATATTGGGAGATGTCCAATCAGGATGTAAGTATATGTTTTTAGTTTATGAGTTATGGGTTGAGATTAAAACTTCAAGCTGTGTAAGAAGTGGAGCATAACCAAGCCAGGTGGTGCCTACTTGGTGACATCAGAGCTGAATAGTTAGATGAGTAAAACTATCCCCATGTCCTGCAAGGGTATTAATTGAGCTGTTATTACAGCTTTACTTATTTCCCTCAGGCAGGGAATGTAACAAAGGCATATTTCAAACAAGAATGCAATAAAATAATGTTTGTGTGTGTGTGTTATGTATATGTGTGTGAATGTATGTATGCATTGTTGGACATTTACAGTATTTCTGCCAAAAATTAGTTTAGTCTTAACATTAACAAGAGGATGTATGGTATCCTTTCTTGACTATATTTTTACAACTGTTCCAGTATTCTCTTAATTAATTTTAGTATTTCACAAAGACAAAATTAATAATCTCCAACATGTTGTTTCTAATAATGCACAAGGCTTCCACATGACTTTAATCACATAAAAAATTAAGAGTCAGGCTTGAGGAAATTAACATTATGTTAAATAGTGTGAGGTTTTAAATAAAACTGTATTTCTATTTACTAAATGTTGCTACTATTAGCAAAAAAAGATACTATTAGCACAGTATTAGCACATTTCTTTATGCTTTCCAGAGATTTTAAACAAGATCCCTACATAAAAGAAGGCAAACTGAGATAATGCTAGCCAATTCACAGTCTACTATATTTTGGGATATAGATATTTGTGTATTTACTCAAATGAAATTAATGTGTTTAGGTGCAATAAAGGTAGGAAAACGACACTGAGTTTCCACAAACTTTCTCCATATTGCTGTTTTATCAAAGCATCTACAAGCACAGTACCTGAGCCAGCAACCTTAGCATGGCCTAGGAACTTGTTAGGAATAAAAATTTCCAGGGTCTTTTCCCAGGTGAATGATTCAGAAATTCAGTCAATAAGAGGAAAGTATTTTGTACATTAAAAACTCTTCCAGATGTTTTTGATTTACATTAAACTTTTAAAATTGCTGCTCCATGTATTTTAAACAACGATGCACTACCCATAGGAGTTTACAAGAGTTTACAGAGCAGTTTGTATAATACTTTGGGGTTTGAAAAGTTTTTGGTCTTTTGTGACAAGAATTTTCTGTGTAACCTAGGAGACCAGGGTGGCCTCACACTCACAGAGATCAATCTGCCTCTGCCTTCAAAATGCTAGAATTAAAGGCCTATGCCACTACCGCCTTGCTCAAAATGATAATTTCTTATTAGCAACAAAGTATCCTATAGAACCTTTATTTTTATATTGATTTGTAAAAGATATACACAGTCTACATTTTCTCCCTTAACCTTTATATAATATTTTCAGGCATTTATAAATTCTGAAGTATATACATGCTTCGATTATCTTCTTTGGAATTTAAAACAATATTTAAAATACTCCTATCAGTGTGAATGAAAAAGTCCAACGAGTCTCATGTCTTTCTTCCCCGGAAACGCTGTTTCTCTCGTAGGTAATTAAGGCCGTGGATGAGGGCTATCGCCTGCCGCCTCCCATGGACTGCCCAGCTGCCTTGTATCAGTTGATGTTGGACTGCTGGCAGAAAGACAGAAACAACAGACCCAAGTTCGAGCAGATCGTCAGCATTCTGGACAAGCTCATCCGTAATCCAGGCAGTCTGAAGATCATCACCAGCGCGGCTGCAAGGTGACATACTGGATTTGCATGCTGCACTCCCTTCACAATGCATGTTTCCTGCTTCCTCTTGATCTGTGTTCTCAGAAAATTGTGATTCTCAGAACTAAAGAAAATACGTTTGCTTGTCTTTCCTTAACTCGGGGAAGAATTCTCACGTCACGGTAGAATAATAATGAATATATTAATATGATTCTTGGCTAGAAGCGTCCTTATCTTCCAAGCTTATGTCTGGAAAGTATGAAAGCTGGACACAGCTTATTTTACTCCCCGTTGTTTAAGGAAAGGCAGTGGATGATTTATTTGCTAAAATTTGCTAATAATTGAACCCAGTCTGATGGTGCATGCCTGTAAATTTCAGCATTCCTGAGGTTGCAGAATCCAAGGACATTCTCAGACAAACAGGGAAATCAAACAGCCTGAGTTACAGAAGACCCTTAAAACACACACACACACACACACACACACACACACACACACACACACACACACCACATACACAGACTAGGCATACCCTCACCAGTTCCCTTATCTTTTTCTGTATGTTTTAGTGTGTGCATGTGTGCTAGTGTGTATGATTTGTGTCTATAGATCATTAAGAAGCTTGGTTAATAATGAGTTGTGACCAAATTTTTATGTGAATATTTGATGTAATACTTTAAGAAAAAATAATGATCCTAAGCCTAAAATGAAGAAAATATTAAGATTTAAAATGCAAGCACAAATTTCAGTACTTTAAAAAATAAGGCCAAGGGGAAATGTATATACATTTCATTTATATGTATATGTATATATGTATTATATGTATAAACATTGAAGTTCTGTAAACACATGTACTATAAGATGATTAGCATGATTAAACTAAATAAGACTTCACTATTTTAGATATTTAACTTTCAGATCAGTAATTAACTTTACAATGAGGTATCTTAAGATCTTTCTAGGCTGACATCCTTACTTCATAATTTATTTTCTGCAAACACCATGATGTGCATTAACTCTACAATGGTTTTTAGCATATAATGCAAGGGTATTTCTTTTGAAGACTCTCTTCCAATTTTCCCGAACTCTGACTTAGGGACAATTTCATGCTTTTTGTGTTGGACATGTTTTTGATTTTACTTGTGAGTTCATAAACAGATCTTTATTTATTTGTGAATCATCTTACTTCGAATAATGCCCTCTAGTTTCATCCACACTATCATAGATAGAGATATAGGTATAGATATAGTTATATAATAACATGCATAAGATATACTTTTGATCATTTATTGCTGAGATTTTTGGTATTTTATGTGGTTTGGCTATTCATCTATAATTTGGAGTACTTGGCAACATTTTAACTCTACTTATAAATTTTAAAGAAAATTTATCTTATACAAATTTACAGGTACACCAACAGTATTATTTTATTCACCTAGTGAACAACCCTTAAAACCTATATACTTTTAATTATACCAGCCTACCAGATGTAAGGTGATTGTATATTAGTTTTGACTTCCTTCTCTCAGTGATAGGTGAATGTATTTACATGACAATCATAACTTCCTTCAGGTCTCTCTGGATAAGACATCTGTACTTGCCTCTTGTCTGTTCATTATTATTTCTGAGGTGTTTGTCGTTTCTTTGGGAGTTGTATGACTTCCTTATAAGCTGTAGGCAAAAATCTAATGTTGAATGCATGATCTTTATGGATATATCGTCTGTAACAATTTCTCCATTTTGTGGCTTCTTTTATCATACCTATTAATAATTTCTTTTCTGTGTAAAATTTTTAGTTTGCTGTAATGATACTGGCTTTCTTTTTACTTGTTTACTTTGCTTTGGTGCCCATATCCAAAAGCTATTTCCATGACCATTGTAATGATGTTTCTAATTTATATTTTCTTAAATATTGTTTAGATTTCACTTTTTACAGTACATTCCTTAATTCTGCTAGTTAAGTATAGTGATCATACATGATCAAGATTTGTGTAACTTACTTTAAAACAAAGAAAAATCCAAATCAAGCTTTTGAAGTCATTACATGAGAATAATGATTTATTATTTTCATAAAACATTTTGGAATCACTACAATAGAATTTATTGACTATCTTTAGACAAAATTTACCATAACTTATTCTATAAAGATTCATCTCTGCTCCAAACTTCACAAGAGGAGAGATAATGCAGACTTTGTGGAACTCCACCTGACACTTTAACAACTGGCTGGATTGCAGATCTGTCCTAGGCAGGGCATATGGTCCTCATTTTACACCTTGAAGCCATTTCTTTTGATCTCTGCTCAGTAGTAACTATAGCGGGGAAAACAACTTTTCAACTCTCTTTAAGAAGAGACTGCCTCATGTGAAGGCATTTAAACCTTCCACTGGATGATCTTATCAATATGAAACCAAATCATACTATAGGATCTAGGGTATTTAACCTCAATTTTGACGATGAAAATGATCTTAAATCAGATCACAGAAGGTCAGGATATAGACAAGTATCCAACATTTAACAGACGTTCTAAACTGATATTTTCTACTAAGTCATTAACTACCTGAATACAATCTAAAGATTTAGTCACAAAACATTTTATTCTGGAAAAAGAATGTGAGTTTTTTTATAAAGTGTCATTGGCTTTAGTTTGTTAAATGTAAAGTTGAGGAATTTTATGTTTATTTATTGTTATAAAGACATATATCTTAGGAGACCAGGCCATGCAAGTTGTTATCAGCCACCTTAAAGCCAATCAAAAATTTCAATATTTCTTCCTTAAATAATTTTTTTAATTTGACAGTTGTTAAGTTTTTTTAAAGAAAACTTACTCATGTTCCCCCTTAACTTTTCAACCAGTGTGCTTAAAATATTGATTGAAAATTCTTAAATTGGTTTTGTACTTGGGATATTATTGCCAGCACAATGAGATGTATTGACACCTGATTTTCCCCCATTTCATTCTTTCTAGTCATCTCTAGAAGAAGTGTCCCTCTGACTGTCATGAGCAAATAGTTCTCCCTTTTTCCTGCCTCCTGCCTCTGTCTCTTCTGTATACATCTATATTTTGCATTAACATGTAACCTCTGCTATAAAAAATACTTCATGACATTACTTCTCAGATTTCATTGTGAGAAGCATCTCCCAGGGAAATTGACAAAATATATCTGATTCTGAATCTTTATGCAAGAATACTAGAATCTGAATATTTGATAAAATTTGGAGACATTTTTCCCTCAACATGTGAACTTGAGATGCTGCATTCAGTATCACCTGTATTGTCAGATATGTTTACATCCCTGCATCCCTACTTTTCCAACATTCTTCAAACCGCAACTTCCCAAGCACTGGTTTCAAGATCTCTTCACATTTTGTCCTGAATCACTCATCTTTCCCTGTCCTCCCATATGCCAGCTTTCTTCTATTTCTATTTTAGTTTAGTTGAGGTAAGTACACTTACCAACGCCTAGTCATTTGTTCAGTGGAGTTTAGGAGTAGCTTTCAGCATGCCTTCCCTGCATCATATGCTTCTTCGAATTAGAACACTATTCCAACTGTCCAACTAAGCTCCTATTCTGTTTTTCCCTATACAAGATCTCTAGCCATATCATACTCATAATTGCCTTATGAAAACAAATATAACATTAAACAGTTGTGTATAACTAATTTAGTGTTCTCTTTATAACTCAGAAGAATTGCCAGGCTTTTTTGAGGGGTTCAAAGGCCTAACTTTCCCCAGTGACACTTTTCATTCATTCACTCATTTTATTATGGTTGCGTAAGGTAACCCTGCCTTCTGTGTAATAAAATGATGAAGCTTCTGAAACTGAGGAAGACAGATGGCACCGACCATATTGACAATTATGCTACATATGATGTACAGTATGCTGCAGACAGTACAGACAGCAGGGTAAAATATGTATAGCTATGTGGAAATTAAAGTTGTTGAAAACTAACCAATGAAGATCCTGCATTTGAGCAATGATCTTCAGGGTAGTAATGCCTTAGCTTAGAGTCAAAAGTCTCCCTGCTAGAGTCAACTCTCTTGTTTTGTTAGGGCAAACATTCTCTCTCTCTCTCTCTCTCTCTCTCTCTCTCTCTCTCTCTCTCTCTCTCTGTCTCTGTCTCTCTCTCTCTCTCTGTCTCTCTCTGTCTCTCTCTCTCTTTCACACACACACACACACACACACACACACAAACACACACACACACACACACACACAGTAGGATTTACACAGGATAAGGAGATTGAAGATATCTTATGATGAGAAAGAATTTAGAGGTTCTGGCAGGTGGGTGGAAGAGGGGAAAAGATGGTTCTGTCATAGCTTCAAGATGCAAACGGAAGCCAGAGCACTTAAGGCTACAAGGCCATCTTGAAGACTTTGGGATTGATTTTCAAGTGCATAAGGAATCCATTAAAGCAAAGAAGTTACATGACTTGATTTACGTAGCTGTTTTCTGAAGGAAAGGCAAATGTGAGGAGAAAGAGACCATTTTTACCTTGATGGTTGAGCAATTTCACTTTAACAACTCCCCAGCATCAGTGGTTCTTCCAATTCCTCACAGAACATGTACACACTGAAGGAAAATGAAAGGTATTCAGGAGTCACGAAGGGATGTGATTTTAATTTGAGTTTTGAAATTCTCTAAAAGTTAGACAAAAGAAATTAATTTGTACTGTATATAAAATTTTATAAACAAATGACTACATTAAACTTTATAGACTGAGTAACTGTAGAAATAAATAAATCACATAAAATCTTAGTAGATGAATTCAATTTCATGTCATATAACAGTTCTAATATGATAGAGGATTTGAAAATTATTATAAAGATTATGAGTAAGGACTTTAATAAATTATTTTGAGTGATAATAAATATTAAATATTATGTATAGAAAGATGAATATACATCCCTGTGAAAAAGCCATGCAATAGTGTGGTGGCAGCCATACCGTAGGACAAAACCAAAATAAAGATGTAGAAAACAATTTCAACATCTACCAACCAAGGATTATGGCAGGATAGAGAAATGTAAATAGTATAGGACCCAGTAGCAAACTACATGTGTAGAGTGATGGAACATATTAACAAGTACTTTGGGTTTTCCATTCAGAGGGCTGAGAGGCCTGTACTCTCCTTGACCGATAGGAAGAGGGAAGAGTAAGATGGATAGGTAATGAACAGACAAATGAGCATTCACTACAGGGAGAATGGATGTTGTAATAAGCTACAGAGGGAATGTGAAAGCGAAGCCCTCTTTCAATTACTCTTTAAATGGGCACAGAATAGCATCCATGATTGTATGTTTAGTGGAAAAAAATCTCAAATTTATTGATTGTGGAATTTATGACCAATACTTCCTTTTTCATTATTTCTAACAAAAATTAACTTCTAGCAAAGTGCTCGTACTATGGATTCCCATGAGACTCTACGATGGGGTATGTGGGGTTCCAACAGATTGACAGTATGCTATCCTAATTCCAATCTGCCTGTCTATAATTTTCGGGGATTTCTATATAACTATGGTGCCCAAATATCATGGAGAAAGCCTCTGAATGCTAGAGTTAGAATCTGCAAAGGAAGCAAGTTAGACTCTGTGAGTGCTGAGATACTGAAATGGTCAAAGGCTTCTGTTGAATATTCCTTTGTTTGGTGGCACCTGGGGACGTTTTTAAAGCTGCTTATATGGAGGTTATATAGTCGCTCAGAAACAATACTACAATGACAAAATAAAGATCCATGAGTTTCCAAGCTTATAACCCTCACACCCAATCAGAAAAAAAAAAAAAAAAAAACTCCCTGGAAAGCTTTGGGAAATATTACCTACACTAAAGTAGAGAACAAATGGTAGTAAATAGTGGGCAAAGCATTGTCATAAATGAAATGGTAAGAGTCATAAAACTGAGGGAGCACAATAAGGTAGACTTCAGGGCTGGAAGCCTGTGGGTTATTTTCCCAGAACTATTTTGGTTCATTCTTTCAGAGCATATGTTCTCAACCTGTGTGTTTAGATCCCTTTGGGATACAAATATTCTGCATGTCAGATATTTACATTTTAATTTATTACAGTATCAAAATTACAGTTATGAAGTAGCAACAAACTAATTTTATTGTTGAGGGTCACTACAACATGAGGACCTGTACTGTATTAAAGGTTGCATTAAAAAGCGTTGTAAAAGCACTGCTTTTGATTGACACATCAGCAATCACAGGAGGCGATTGAAACCTAGATGGCGAGTACAGAAATTGTAGAGATGCCATTGAGAAATTGAGAAAGAAACCAACAAACAGACAAAACACAATTAGGATTCCAGTGTAAGTCTACGGCAGGGAAACATGAAGCCTGACTCTTTAAGGTTCAGACATATCTCAAGCCCTTCTGGAAACCTGCTTGAAATAAGACCTGCTTGAGATAAACATACATTTTAACCAAAAAAAAAGTTAAAAATGAGATCTAGAGGTATTTTTGTTAAAATGTTTTTGATGGAAATGCTGTGGTGGATCAGGGACAGGATTCTAGGTCAGACATCACACCATCTGTCCTTTTGTATACAGGCTCTCAGTGGATCTCATCTGTCTAGCTCTTTAAGACAGTTCCTTATGTGGCACTGACCCCCAACCATAAAATTGTTTTCATTTCTACTTCATAACTATAGTTATGCTACTGTTATGAATTATAATGTAAATATCTGATATGTGACCCCTGTGAAAGGGTCATTTGTCCCCAAACAGAGACTGAGAACAACTGTGAGTAGTTTACCCACTGAGTCATATTCCTGGCCCTAAAAGCTACATTTTGTTAATATTATAATTGATTCAAGGAATCAAAATCATTGACATAAAACTTTTTAAGATGCATTAAAATAATTAGACTGAAGTTGCAAAGTGAATGTAATTCTGTGGCAAAAAGAAAAACTGAAATACTCTAATTAATGTATGTTTCACAAGGTACTGAACACCAACTCATGTAGAATTAATTGAAATCGTTGTAAAGATTGCCTTTCTATGCATTTATCACTATGGAGGGACAATATTAATGAATTACAGCAGAAATATGAGCAATAGCAAACTACTCCTCATTTCCCTGTTAATGGCCATAAACCAATGCTATTTTGAGAGACTCATGGCCAGAGGTGCATATGCAGCAGAGGATGTCACTCTCTGGCATCAATGGGAGGAGAGGCTTTTGGTCCAGAGAAGGATACTTTTCTCAGTGTAGGGGAATGTCAAGGTGCTGAGGTGGGAGAGGGAGTTTGGGAGACAGAGCACCTTGATAAAGGCAATGGGAGGGGGAGGAGGATGGGATTTGGGGAAAAGGATAACATCTGAAATGTAATTGCAGAGAATATACATTTTTTTAAGTGAAAAAAAATCTTTCTTAAGTCTGAGTACATAAAACGGTGTTTTAAGAGTAACTGATTTTCGACAAATACTTTGCACTTCAAGATAAATTCTACAACCAAAAGCCAATTCTGCTTCATTCCACAAAATGACTTTGACCTCAAATTCTGAACTGACAGGATGATTTTGTTCCCTGACAAATATTATAAAGAACATTTTACAGGAAAACAAATATGTCAGATACCCAGATGAGTTCTTCTCCCTACTAAGAATCTTAACACCAAGGTAACTAATGTTACTATAGGGAGGATTAAAGTAGACAAGTGCCACAACTGCTAAAGTTTCTCATAAGAGCTAAAGATAAAGAGCTTTACAGGCCCAATGGCTGCAAAAGGAAACACAGGACAAAGAGTGGAGCAGAAACTAAAGGAAAGGCAATCCAGAGACTGCCTCATCTAGGTATCCATCCCATCTGCAGACAGCAAACCCAGACACTATTGCTGATGCCAGGAAGTGCTTGCTGGCAGGAGCCGGGTATAGCTGTCCCCTGGAGAGACTCCGCAAGAGCCTGTCCGATACAGATGCTGATGTACACAGCCAAATTTCAGACTGAGAGTGGGGACCCTAATGGAGAAATTAGGGAAAGGATTTAAGGAGTTGAAGGAGTTTTAAACCCCGTTGGGAAAACAAAAATATCAACCAACCAGACCCCTCAGAGCTCCCAGGGACTAAACCACCAACCAAAGTGTACACGGGGTGGGGTCCCATGGCTCCAGCTGGATAAGTAGCAGAGGGTGGACTTATCTGGCATCACCGGGAGGGGAGCCCCTTGATCCTGTGGAGGCTGATGCCGCAGTGTAGAGGAATGCTAGGGTGCTAAGGCAGGTGGGGGATCACCCTCATAGAGGCAGGGAGAGAAGGAAGGAGATAGGGGATAGTGCAGGGGAAACTGGGAAAGGAGATAACATTTGAAATGTAAATAAAAAAATAACCATTTATTTTCTCTCTTACAACTTTATTTTTTTAAAAAAGAGGAATACATATACAGATTTTTAAAGGCATGTTGGCATAACACTATATGAATATTTTTGTCAGTACTTAATTCTTTTAGAAGTTTGATAGCATGCATTGAAATCCCACTAGTTACCCTAAGCATAAAGTACCTTTTTTTTTTAAAAAAAAGAGCATAATGCCTTTCTTCTTAATGTACTATTTGTCTAGCAGTTTCTCACTGAGAAACAAATAAATACTTATTTTATAATTTTGAATGAATATAAATAGTTATTTTTGTTACCAATGAAAAGTTAATATATTTAATAATATATGGACTTTGAATTTTAGAGATTAAAATGATCAAAGTTAGTACTGATCCACATACTAATAAATTTACAAATATAATATTTCTTCTTGAACATAGTGATCAGGCATCAAGCTGAAAGTTAAAAACCAAACTACAGAAGGAACTGAAAACGGTACGGGGAAATGATATTAGTAGTGTTTTGCTTTACGGAATGACTTCACATGTCCTAAAACTATTCCCAAAAAATAAACTAAAAATAATTTACAGCATGCATCTTTAATATGGGAGATCCCTCCTAGAGGCCATGACATCTGTTCATTGCTTCAAGAAATATATATTATTTATAATTTTGAGGTATGAAAATATAGCATTTTGTAAGGCTGAATCCAGGAAGGAATAAGTTTCTACTCAATTGTAATGAATCTAGGGCAGTACTGACAGGGGCTGATTATTGGGAGATATTCTTAGGCTTGGCAGCTAACATTTGTTCCCTTCTACCTGGTGCTAATTGGTATGTAAGCACTGGATCTGAAATGGGAGTTGATGGGAAGAAAAATGTGTGTACCTCTTTAACACAAGGGTATGAAAGCCCATAAAAGAATAATTCACAAACCTGAATGCAAGGAGGGAGCAAGCAGGGGAGGAAAGTTATTTTTTGCTTCCCCTGAGCAAACATGTAATTTCCATGATTTCCTTTTAATGACTGCGGTCTTTGACCAGTAGGCACTGATTTATGAAAAGCTGTAAAAGATCAGGTGGAACTCCGTAGGACATCGTTTACAGCTGCATGGATTGAAACCTATCTAATTTGTCTAGTAAAAGTGTGAGCTCACGGTGCACATCACCCTGCCTATAAATTTCCCCTTCAGACCCTATGTCTGGGGCTGGGTCTAAAAAAACCCTCCTGCCTGCAGCTGCTCAGAAAGCCGGATTCCCTTGGTGCGCATGAAGAGACATCACAGGCTCTTCACAGTGAGAGACAAATTCCTATCCATTGATAAACTCTCCAGATGTCCTCTCTGAGGAGGAAAGGAACCAATTTTTATTTGAAATCCCTAGAGAAATCCTGGAAGTGGAAAAATGATACTTCGCAGGACTGGTTATTCTGAGGTCACTGGCATCAAAATTAGGTTCCTTTTCTTTTGCCTCCTCCTCCTCTTTATTTTTTTTTTTTTTGGAGGGGGTCTTGTTTGTACTTTGATCCAAGTCCTGAACAGAAAACCTCAGCTGGGGTCACTCTAATCCCTAATCCACATGTCCTGTCCTGTTCTATTTCAATTCATTTACACTCCTTTTCTCCAACTTCTTCTCGAGTCTGTCCAAAGTGTTGAGTTTAAAAATACAAACATTCCTCAGTTGAGAAGAAAATGTTTCCCATTTTGCTATTAAACACACTCCATAAATATCCTGAATAAATGGCCTTAGGTTTGATTCTTCATACCCACAAACCCATAAATAAAAAAAGTATTACTATTCATGAAACCAAGAGTCGACATTGGCTCTGTGCAGCAGCTACTGGGGACATTGAAAAGGTCTGCTCTGTGCATTTTATAACTTAGGTACTTTTCTCTCCTTCACATCCAAGGACACTTTTATATCTCATTGTCTTGTGTTTCAGCTTCACATCATTTTTCTTATAAAGTTTCCTCATATTTGATTTAATGCTTTTCTCTGTTCTTTATATGTCAGAAAGACAACTTGTCCAAAAATATCCACTGTTCAACTATGCTGTTTAAAGCAAAATTAAAGGCAGAATGAAATGCAATATCGCCATCTTTAAATTAGTTTTATATTGAAAGTTTTAATCATATTATTTCAATATATCCTTATAAATAATATTAAAATTATATATCAATTTATCGGTTTCTCATGTGCTCTAACTAATAGTACCTAGGTCTGAGGCAAGCTTTGAAATTCTTCCTTGAAATTGCTATCTCTGAATGACAGAGATTGTTCAGCAGGAAGAGGAGCTTGGTATCAGGACTGGAGAAATGAGTTTAATCCCCAAGACCCACATAAAGATGGATGGAGACAACTTATCCTACAAAGCTGTCCTGTAATATCCACATGTACATTGTGGCAAAAGTATCTTCAACACACACACATGCACACACACATACACACATGCACACATACATGCACACACATGCACACACACACACACTTACACACACATACACATACACACATGCACACACACACACATGCACACACATGCACACACACACATACACACACGCACACACACACACACATGCACACACACACACATGCACACACACACACACACACGGAGAGAGAGGGGAAAGGGGGGGAGAGAGAGACAGAGAGAGAGAGACAGAGAGAGAGAGAGAGAGAGAGAGAGAGAGAGAGAGAGAGAGAGAGAGAGAGGATGGATAAAAATTTAAAGCTTTAACATTACACTGTGCATGTTTCTTGTATATTAATGAATGATTTGTAGGTACTTATGTTAAGGGACCATCAACAGTGGTAAATGAAACATCCCAACTCAGAGAAATTTTGAGATGTAGAATTCACACATTTATGAATTTTCCTCAAAGTTATTTTCTTATTGACAATGAGAATGTTTCTTACGTGGCCTACATGATAACTAGTAAACTCAAACATGAGACAGTGTCGAGCTACGGAGCATCTGAATGTCTGAATGCTTTCAGTTATTAATATGATTTCACTATAATCAATGTAATATAAATTTACTTCAAAAAATAAAGAATGAAGAAAGCATGCTAAATATTCTTTTTTTCTTACAACTTTATTTATAAAAAACAGAGATACATGTAAATATTTTAAAAAGCATTTTGACACAAAACTATATGAATATATTTTTGTTAGTACTTGATTTTTTTTAAAGGTTTAATAGTATGTATTGAAATCTTACTACTTACAATGAGCATAAAGTACATGTAAAACAAAATATAACATGGAAGGAGTCCACATTCACTTGGTGTGTAAAGATTAAACATAATGATTTTTAAATGCCAAAAATTGCCACAAGGCTATCTTGTTATGCTAAATATTCTTAATTTATCTTGGAGTCCTCTGGATCTCCCAGTTGAGTTCCCATATTACTAGAGGCAGAATTTTAAATTGTCAAATTTATGTTTAATTTCAACAAGCATTTTTAAAAGCGTAAAACTTTAAAAAGGTTAAGACTGACAATAGTGGATATTTCATGCTATAGCATGCATGCAGGAAACTAGGACCATGCTCCACACCCTTTACCATAGGCTCTTTAGAATACATCTAAAGGTGTTAAGAGATAAAGATTAAATTCAATGCCAACCTCAAAGAATATGAAAGATTCTGAACAATAATTCTGATGAGATAAAAATCAAAATGCAACCATAAAAATTATACTCTGGTGGATACACTTTTAATGTAAACAACATTTTGTCCAATGACGAGAATGGCAACAACATGAGCCAAAATAGTACATCCATTTACAAGGGTGGCTTGTGACCACGTAATGAGCTTGCAAAAGTTATGACTATTCTAATAAGACTTCTAGTAACAGCCGTTTTATAGGGATCTTGCACCATTGTACACATAAACTACCCAGGACTAAACTTATAGCCTCTCAACATGGTAATTAACAAATTCATGCCAAGCCAACCATTTCACAAAACTTGAAATTAATGAACTTTTTGATTTTTCAAGTTTTTAAAATTTAAACAAGACTCATAAAGAACGCAATCTATGTCAGACTAATAGCAAACCTCTACAACTCGTAGGCAGCGATGCTCTGAATGTGACTATGCACGCATCTGTCAACTATTACTTGTATCACATAAGTCCCATTTTACAGATGAGAACCAACAACCTCCAGACTACATAGGTACTATATGTTGTGCACTGGATTCCTCTGTCACCCTTCGCAACATGCATAGATCAGAAACTATGCGACATCATATGATCTACAAATACGTTAAGAAAGACAATGACAAAAATTCAATTTAAACAATTCATTGACTAAAGACTTGCACAGAAGTGAAGACCATTAACTTCACTGTGGGCTGTATCTAATTCGCTGATTTGTCTCTTTTGCCTCAAGGGGAAAAAGGTTGTAACTTAATTTCCTTTAGTGTTGGATTCAGTGTCTATTATAAAGCATACACCATCTGTGCCTAACTGATGCTGTAAAGGTTAAATCTTGATGCCTATGTAATATGCTTAGAATAGGGCATGGAACAATTTAATTGTTCATAAGTTTTAAATTTAATCCACAAATAAAGCCTTTGTAACCTCTTTATTTTTAAGTTCCCCTATGAAAAAAATATAAAAAATAGAAGTGTCAAATAAAACATTCTTGTGAGTCAAAGGACAGACAGTTGAAGAAAGGGTTCACTGAGAGCTAAAAAAGAGGGAAGAAAAAACAAACAAACAAAGGAACCACCACCCTAAGACAGTTTACTCATATTTTCCTTCCTTTGACATGTTGGGGATTGAAATACTTTCTCCATTTTTGGACCTTTGCTTCAGCAAATCCGGCTTCCATTCCGACATATATAAATAGACCCCGTAAACCAACCATAAATGTTTTTTAATTAATGTTGATGAATGCTGGCAATGGAAGTCACAATCTACCTCTATATCTGTATGTCTCTGAATATATGTATGTACACACACAAACACAAATGTGTGTGTAATAGCTCTTTGGTGTTTTTCAATCATGAATAATTTCATATATTATTATCCATCTGCTAATTTCCATACTTTTTAAATGATGTTGCCAGTGTCATAAAAATTTGTGCTGACTTTATATATGGCTGCAAGTGTGCCTTATATTTTAAATTATTCTTTACCCAGCAGAGCTATGCAATTTCTACAAACAACCATTCATTTGTAAATGATTTACTGTAGAAGCAGAGGTCATGACTAAGTATTTACAGTGTCATGCCTGCTATAACTGTACCTAAATCATTCTACTTTACTAATGAATTAAAGTGTTCAGTTAGACAAAGATATATTAATATGCTGATATATTTGGATGACAATGTTTTAATGGTTTAAAAACCAGCAAAGAGCAGAAAAAAGAGATTACTTAAGCAGAATGATTTCCATCTCCTTCCAAGGAGCCAGTTTGAATGGATAAGGACTTCATGGCAGATCAATTTCTCAAATAAACAGGAAAGCCCCATGCGGTCTGGAAGATCTTGCTGATCGTGGTATCAAAATTTGACTCTTGGCCACTCCAATCACTCCTAATTTCTACCTTTGGTTGTTTTCTTTCCTTGTAGGCCATCAAACCTTCTTCTGGACCAAAGCAATGTCGATGTCGCTACCTTCCACACAACAGGTGATTGGCTTAACGGCATGAGGACAACGCACTGTAAGGAAATCTTCACAGGTGTGGAGTACAGCTCCTGTGACACCATCGCCAAGATCTCTACAGAGTAAGAAGCATAATGGGGAAAAAACAGAGAGCTTCGGCCATTCTTCTGATCATATCTGTTTTTCATTAATGGGTTATAGATACCTGATTATACCTGTTTAAGATTCATGGGTTATCTCTCATATCTGCTTTATTTCTCAAAGTGTCCATGGTAACAACAGAACAGAGCCTGGGATTCCTCTGGACCACAAGCACATTGGTATTTGCTGAGTTATCTTTCTTCTCATGAAAGGCCTGTGGCATAGGGACTTACTAGATAACAGGATGTCCTCCTGGTTCAATGAACAAATACAGACCTCTAGTAGAAAACATTAACAAAAATAGTGTGTATTTATCTTATGTGTATGATTTCCTAGTATCTTTAGTTTTTACAAAAATTTTGCATCTGTCAATATTGGAAAGTGAGCAGCAGATGAGTGATTTACTAGAGAGAGGAAAATGTCAAAATCAAAAAGCAGCTTCACGACTGTTGAATATCTATCTATCATCTACCTAAATTCTATTGTCATATATTATTAAAGTGTTTACTCTCTGAATAAAAGCATTCAGAGAAATGAAGTTACCAATAAGTTTTAAACAATAGGTGGGTTTTTTTTTTTTTGTTTTCTTTAAAAGACTCATAGTTTGAGAAGATAAAATATGCATTGTGTTGTTAGTCTTGACCAAATAACACCATGGTTCTTAGGGAATCACATCAAGAAGAATATTCTTACCTGAGAAACACTTTGATTATAGGGAAGGAGATTTATTGAGAATCAAGTAAGAACTATAAATATAATTCAGTTGATAGAGTACATTAATCTCCAGAACCATTTAAAATAAGTGTGGACGTGCATACATTTAATACGAGCACTTCTAAAGGTGATGGGGGATCAGAAGTTCATGATCATCCTTATCTACATGGACAGTATAAGACTAATGTGGCCTACATGAATCCCTGTCTCTAAAAATGAAATCCAAATTAAGAAACAGATCATAAAAATATTATCTCAGTGAAAACGATAAAGTTTTCTTACCCTTAAGTATGGGGATTGGGAACTGGAAAGCAAAGAATGGGTGGTCATGTTCTACATCTTTCTATAAATGAGGTTCAATATATTATTCACTTGATGTTGTGTCTTTTTCTCATGTTCAAAAATATGAATGTATATTTCTCTAATCTCTCTCTCTCTTTCTCTCTTTCACACACACACACACACACACACACACACACACAGAGAGAGAGAGAGAGAGAGAGAGAGAGAGAGAGAGAGAGAGAGAGAGAGAGATGCATGCAAACACAAGCTCTTCAAATCTGCTGTTCTATCCCACAACTGAGCATGAAGCAGGTCTCTTAACTAATAGACATACAAGAAATGATTTATTTCATTTGGACATTAGAACCTCAGTAGCCAAATGCTTGCCCTTATTAATTCTATTCAAAGAAAATAGGGCAACAGATCATCTACTTGACTCTAGAGATTTTCACCCAAATGTAAGATCTGAGACCATCTTAAGGAATATTTGTGTTGGACAGATATCCCCCAAGCTGACCAAACTACTTTGTCAGTACATCTCACTTTGATCTTTTCTATGTAGAATGCAACTGTTTCATTTCGAGTTCATTTATGTCTAATCCTCTGTAACTGAAGTATCTAAAAGTTGCTGTGTTTATAAAGACATTGAACTTACCCTGATAATCATTTCAACAATTTTATTGTGGGGAGCTGCATATTAGATCTCCGAAAGAGGAGTACATCATGTAATTAATGCATGCATAAGTACACCACAAATAATTTGTGTTAAAGTGTTGTGACCAGAAACGTTTAAGATCACAAAAGGACCGATGAATGTCATTGTTGCTATTGGAGAGGATGACTTGTTCTCAGAAAGTAAACTGACTTTAGTCCAGCTAAAACATACAGACAGTTCTGTTTAAAGTGGAAGGCTATGTTTACTGAATGGATTTTTTTACCCAATCAACAGTACACTGAGTTTCTGTGCTGGTAGTTTTGATCAGACTCAGTTACGGGATACAGTTGAGGACTCAATTTTTTTCCTTTGAACAATTTTATACATTCCTATTTTAGTAACATAAACATTTGGTGTTATGATATATAGGACACCTGCTTTAGAGCGTAGAAGCATGACAGAGAATAACCACACATTGAACTTTTCCACTGAATTGTCAGAATTTTGAAGAAAAAATTATGAAAATGTTTATTTTTTGTTATGCATAATGACATACTAAATTGAAATATGAGACAGAACATGTTTAATAAGATTAACTACTATTTGTAATATAAATATAATCAGCCTTTAGAAGCTGTGAAGGGATTAAGAAAACTATTTGTTCAAAATAGGGAAGACAAAAGTATTTTCTAATTAAAAATTAGTGATTAATTGTATCTACATTACAGTAGTGAACATTAAACTGTTTGGCTGGTAGAACATTTTCTTTCACTACAACTGACATTTGAATAACCAGTCAATGTACATTAAGGAAGCAACCTCACATTTTCTGAAAGTCTTCAGTCCTTCCGGTTTGTTCTTCATATTCTGAGAGTATCTTAGTAATTGTTCTATTGTTAGAAAGAGACTCCATGCATTAAACAAATTATAAAAGAAAGCATCTGATTAGAAGCTTACTTACAATTGCAGAGGGTTGGTCCCTGATCATGAAGGCAGACAGCATAGAAGTAGGCCCACATGGTTCTGGAGTAGTAGCTGAGACCATACAACTGACCCACAATGGGAGGAAAGAGAGAGTAAGCTAACTGGATATGATCTGGGCTTTTAAAATGCCAAAGATTATCCCACCATCACACCACCTTAACAAAGCCATACTTCTTAGTTCTTCTAAAACTTTACCACCAAGTGGTACCCAAGGATTCAAATGTTTAAGCCTCAAGGGAAAATTCTCATCCAACTTCTACAGATAATGTTAGATGTTGCTGTGCTATATTCCCTTAGATGTCTTCCCTGGCCCCTCTCTTTCAGTGCCCGGGTTAGAGGCAATGTACAGCCAGTGTATACTTCCTTCATAATTTTTCTAAGTCACCATATCCTATACCTTATACATGCCTCTAGTTTATATCATTATAGAACTCAAATTTTTTAAAAGAAAAAGAAGTATAGAGAAACAAAAAAGAAGGAAGGAAGGAATCCATTATTTGACTATGGAGTTGGCTTTGTCCATTAAGAATTGTACCATAAGCACAAAGCCAAAACCCAAGTTCCCATTTTAACATTTACATAAAAATGGACCAAGAAGCACACCATACAAACACGCACACACACACACACACACACACACACACACACACACACCACCCCCACACACTGTCTTTAATTTACTGAGACCATTATAAAAGTAATCAAACAATATTTTCAACTGAAACGTTGTCAGACCTTCACTTGATCATTTACATTTTTGTGCCCCATGTTTTTATGCTTTGAACTTGATTGCTGCAATGCCTACTTGTCTTTTGTCACCCAGGCTCAATTCAGAAACAACCCACTTGACCACATAACCTTATGTTTCTAGAACTAGCTGGTACCTGTATGGGATAGAGAATTTCTTTTTCTTTTACTGCCCAGTCAACCAAGCCCTAAGAAAAGGTCAGGAGAGTTTCCTACTCAGATAAATTTTAATCACTTTTATAAAATGTAGGGCTTTCATTCAAAACTAATGCTAATAAAATGCACACATTTTCACATGAAACCAAGAACACCCTTTTATCAAACGTTCTTAAAATATTACTTTAAAGTATAGGCTAGATTTAGAGAGGTCCTACTGAGAAAGAAGACAGCACAGGGAAGGTAAGAGTGACAGAAACTGTGGGAAAAGATGGGTTTAGATTTGGCCATTGAATGCCAGACAAAGTAATTTTTACATGTCAGTATCTTGCAGCTTTCAATGCTATTTTATACAGGGTAGCTCTCATCCCTTTGTGTTTAAGATGCAGATAATGTAGCAGCCTCTGGTCTTGATGGAGAGCAACTCTGCAGTCTTTAATATTTCTGTTTCTCCTTTAGACTAGGTAGGATAATCAAGGAGAACTGAGGCTAGCACTTATGCTATTGAACCTGCAGCAGTTAGTAGTCTGGACATGGCAGGGTGTTTCAAAGAAGGAAAAGATGATCCATTAAAAAAAGGGGGATTATTGATGTTGTTCAAAATTAAATTTAATCCTCAGTATTAAAACTAAGCACAGTTCTAGATCTACTGTTGTCTTATATGATTTTTCTGACACAGGAGTCTAAGGCATAATTATATAGATTTCTCTAAGAATGTTTGAGGACAGCATCTGAACAGATGTAACAATGCGAGTATCCAGTTATTTTTTCAGACTCTTGGGACTCCTGCTCCTGTTACTCTTACTCCTGATCTTACTCCTCCTCCACCTCCTCTCCTTCCTCCTGCTTTTTCTTCAATACAAGGTCTCCATATATAACCCTGACTGTCCTGAAACCTACTATGTGCATCAGGCTTGCTGGAAATCATTGAGCTCCACTTGCCTCTTCCTCTGAGGGGCTGGGGATAAAGACCTGAATAGGTTTCTTTCTGTAGTAAATATAGAGCTTCGAGTAAAACACATGCACGGCTAAGGGTGTTGTATGTAAACAAGGGTCAAATTAAACTAGAATCCCTGCCTATATCAAATTTACCTGGTTGAGAGTCAAGGCAGCAGAAGGAAGAAAATAAATCAGTAAGAAAAGCAGGCATAATTGATAATAATTTTAAAAATGAGGTAAGAAATGAAAAAGATGCAGGAAGTTCTCAATAGAAGGGAAAACTTGAGTGGGGACTGGGACCATACATATATGAGCACATTATTTTATAAAGAAGATTCATGGAATATACATATTTAGCTCTTCCTTACTTAAAGTGAAGCTATTTTCTTGCAATATTTATTGTGATGACTAATTTCTAAGCTTAAAGTACTTTACATTTAATAAAGATATATTTTCTTTCATTTATTAATGACTGTACAAAAACATATGCTAAGGCAATAGCAACCAGTGCTGTGGGTCAAGAATTTGGGGAGAACAGAAGAGCTTCAAGACAAGGTGTTCTTAAGCTTGTATTGACTGAAACATTCAAATGATAAGGAAAGTGCCCTAGTTTTATCAGAGGAGTCTTCAGGATTTTTGCTTCAATGCCTGCCTTCACATAGCAAAGAGTATACACATGCTCATACATGGTCTCACTATAGTCAGACTTTTTATCCTTGTGGCCCCAGGTTGTCCCCAAAGGAAACTCAGTAGAAGACTTCTATGTCATAGCATCTGAGTACAAGAAAACAATTATAACTTCAGACATTTAGCTACCTTGAGTCGAAATAACCCCTGAGGTATATCTGATTCAAGGGAATATCAAAAGATCTCAAAAGCATGTGGTATAATCTGTAATCAGTTAGGCACATAAAAGAAAAGTTTAGTTGTTTTGTTACCATATGTTTCCACACAGTTGTCAATAACAGTGTATTCTCTCTAATCTTGGAGGCAGGATTAATAAGTCAAGGCATTAGCATTTTCTCAGGAAACTCTACTAAGCAGTCATGCTTCTTGTAGCTTCTGCTATATCATGGGATTTTGAATGACAGTGTAACTCAATCACTGATTGCCTTTGTATATCTTGCTCTTTCCTAGTTCACTCTGTACGTTTTTCTGTCTCCTGAAAAGACCTACACACTGTATTTACCATCTATTATTGCCTAGTAGTCTGCTTCTCTATTTCCCTGCCCCAATATTCTCTGCCCAATGCCCTAATTTTGGATAAGAATATAATGTTAAGTTGTGGGTTGACTAAAACTATTAGAAGCGTATTTATCCCACTACTACATCTATATTCTTATACAATATAGTACTTGAAAACCCCAAATATAACAACACATCACTGTTAGAAAATGAAAACTCAGATACTAAGGATGGGATACATAATTTGATAGTTGAGTTTAATTGAAAATTAAAATTTTCTTCTTCCTACACTATTCAGAACCCCATGATTCTTACCAGTTATTTTCTTTTGTGTTTTACAGTGACATGAAAAAGGTTGGTGTTACTGTGGTTGGACCACAGAAGAAAATCATCAGCACCATTAAAGCTCTAGAAACGCAATCTAAGAATGGTCCAGTCCCAGTGTAAAGTACTGGAAGGATGTGAGGAAGGGGAAGAAGCAGCAGCATCCTGCAGACAGATAGACATGATGGAGATGCTGCTGAAAGCTCCAAGTCTAACAAGACACTCAGTTATAAGTCCAAATGCCTTAAAAGGGAATTGAAAATCTCTTTATTTTCCCCTATCATTTTACATATGGGTGGGTGGGCATGTGTTTTTGTAATTGCTTTTTAAATGTTAATTGATGAGGTTAATTAAAATTCTTCAGTACAGAATGGAAGAACTAGTGTAGAGCCATTGATCATTAACTCTCATGGAAGTAAACCAAGTAAACTAGCAGAACGGACCTGAAGGCTTTGTTGTGAATGGCCACAGAAGAAAAGACTTGTGATATTTTTATATACAGAAAAAAATCTGTAACAGGTATTTTGTTTCTTTAAAAGCAAGCAAAATAGAGGCATTTATACCTCAAACTATCTGGCCATATTTACTACCTTATAACGTTAGTATTCTTTTTTCATATAGAGATAAAGTTCGTAGTTGTTTTAAATAATATACATTTTTAATTGTTACCTTTCTTAAATATACCATGTAAAAACATGTCTTAATTTGGGGGGAAGTGCATATTTATTTTCTTTTGGATTTTTTAAATTGTTTTATATTTATGCCTTGATGATTTAATTTGGGTTTTGTTACAGCCAAGTGCCAAATGCTATTGCAAATTGTCAGCAGTAAGAAACATATTTAACTAGACCCAGAGAATGATATGTTCTTTTGTAGAACTGTTGAATGATCCACTTATATATACCAACAAAATGAAATGCTTTCCCTGTTCATTGGTCACCAAATCATTCAGTCTGAATATCCCACTTATGTTTGTCTTTTCATTTATCAGTAACTGTATGCTCCTATTTTAGTGTAATATACTGGCTTGTATGTAATAAATTTTTTACCCAGATGTCATACCTTTCCTACTCTGGTGCTTAGAGGACATCAACTCCTTTCATTCATGAAAGAAGCTTGGTTAGAACTCCTTAGATTTGCAAACTGGAAAGGCCAACATGAAGTTAAATGGTTACGGTAATTGACAGCAGCCTATAGGTAAATGCATGAGCCAAAAGTAAATAAAAAATTGCTTGTTTTGAAAGGTCTTTTAATATCATTGCTTAAACATGTAGGGAATGATAATAACTAAGCTAGTCATCTGCATCACTGGGGTGTAGGTCAATTAATTACACACTTTCACCACCAATATCAGGTATAACTACTTTTGAGTCTTCCAACTCAATGTACCTATTGTGAGTTAGGTGCATGATTAGAAGCCTTGAACTTCTAAACATATAATTAAGCATAACATTTTTGAAATAGTAACTCATCTATCCAATAAATCCACATCTACAGACAATGGAAAGATGTCTCACTATGGGGATGTAGTCTTGCTGTTTCCTAAAGGCCAATTGTTATCATGTTCATTATTATTAAAAAGTATGTGCCTAATGGGCATCCAAATGATCATACATGCTGATGCAATATTTTAGATTCAGATTTTTTTGCTGATAGTACCATTCCATAGGATCAAGGAATGCATGTATCACCGAATAAAATGATTCAAGCAATGCTGCACTAAATGTGTCTATATGCAAAATGGGACACTAAAGAAATCCAGCTTTCAATCATAAAGAAAATTTTTAAAATAATAATCTGTTGTAGGATTAGTACACTGGAGCTTATGTGAGTTCTTTCAGATGTGAAATTGTTTCCCAAATTTTAACAATGTTCCTTATAAACAAATCGTGTTACTAGAATTTGTATTGAACGTAGAAGAGCATGAAAACTTTGGAAATAAGCTGACAAAATTAATGTTAAATTTTGCTTCTATCTCATCAAAGCAGCTAGAAAATAATCAAGTAATTTACAGTTTGGAATATCTGGTCAAAATTCAAATCTGGCATCTGAACCAATTCGCCTATAACAGCATTCAGTCTCTTTTCACTCTTGTAGGCAATATTCTGAACAACCTCACCAAAAAGGAATTTTAAGATAAGTAGATAGCAAAGGTTGTTGAATCTGTTGCATTGATTTGGGCTGAGTGTTTTTGTTTGAAGGTAGAGGTGGTTTAAGCAGTGTATTGATCTTCATTTGTCAGTATTGTTTTCTATTTTACCATTTATGAATTTCCTTTGCATAACCCCTTCCCTGTACATATGTAAACATAACAGTGTACGATGCTGGACTGGGGAGTAGAGGTACTAGAATGCTCACGGCCATCTATTTGTACAGGAACTACATTGCCTTCCCATATCAATGAGGCTACTGCTCCCTTGCCATGTGATGTACCATACTACCTGATTTGTATCTTAAATTTGATTTATAGATATTATTTATTTCTCGCAACACACCCAGTCTATGCTGTACTAAGTACCTATCAAGCCATGTATAAATATGATATAATTGGCAGTATGTGTTTACTTTAAACTTGCATTTTACAAAACATGGTTCATTTAGTTTATGTTGCACAATGTAGATGGCCTCTTACTAATGTAAAATGATTTCTAGTGGGAACATTTATATTTTTATAATAAACATAATGAAAATATTTTTACAGATCTGAATACAGAAGTGGTCTTTGATGTTTTCTTTATGTGTGAATCATATGTGAATTTATACAGGGAATTCTGGAAGATTATCTGTGTCATTAAGAATGTGCTTTCAGTTTCATTATTGTCTTCACTATGTAACAAAACCTATTTGATATCCCAATATTAATAGCAATAAGTTAAGGAACTTCATCAGTAATTTTAATCTTCATAGAGAATAAATATAACAATATTAGTTTTCTTGATTATGGATATAATTCACACACACTTGCATACACACATACATATACACATAAATATATACATACTCACACATGAACATACTCACACATGCACACTTAAAGTGAAGTGTGAAATTCATAGGCTCTCACCCCATTGAACAGATTTTACAGAGGTGGATCCAAAGTTCAAGTCATATGATCAGCTATCATTCATTATGTCTTTTTCTCTTCAGCACACATTCTACCCATTAAGTTAATTTGAAGCTATATTTTTGTATAAGTGGAAAATACTACTCTCGCTAGTTTTAATAGAAGGAAATAGTATGAGTCCCATGAATTTATCATTGCTTCCTAATTATCTGAAAAAAATATCCTAAAACTTTGCCTTAGATCACAATGGGTAGAGGAATATATTTCTCAGATTGGAAAATGAAGAAAACCAGGATAGTATGGATGGGTGGGATTAAAAATAAAAGCCAACTAAATTGCAAGCTACATGCTAGGACACACTGATATTTGAGCAGAAATAAACTCCTTGCCATTGTAGTCCACTTAATGAAACTTATTTACATGAAAATGAAAATATTTTAAGTCAAAAGAAACAAATTAAACTGAGAAACCTATAGAGGTAGAAGTAATTAGGAAGAGATCACAAAACAAATTAGAAGTGATTTTTGCATTGATTGAGAAATGGCATGTCAGCATGTTGAATAGAGAATCATTATAACAGATAAGGCAACAAAATTGTAGACTGGGAAAAAAAGAAAATTGTCATTTGTTTTGTAGATGTTATCTAATATTGTTATGGGAAATGTTTTTTTTTCTTTGATCTTGCTATGTGAACTAGTTTGGCCTAAAATTTACAATACTCCTTCTTGTGTTAGAATAGTGTCTCATTGGACTTATCACACCAGGACAGCACAGCTCCATGGGAGAGGTCTGTTGGGGGTGGGGACCAAAGGTAGGAGATGCTGCCTTTTATTTGGGCTGTGACATAATCACACTCACCACAGCTCAAAGGTGGTTGAGCTGGCAGGCAGGTGAAGTGAATGCTGGGAACATATGGCAGGTCCTTGTCACCTAGAGGTAACATTGTTGCTGGATTCAGAGGCTGTAGGTCCCTTGTGATGCCAACACTCCTGCCTCAACTTCCCAAGTACAGTGATGATGCATGTGTGCTACTGATGTGTATCACCAAACTGTTAGGCAATTCATTCTCAGAAGTTATAAGTCATTCATTCTGTGTTATGTACTTAACATCTGCAAACATGGAGCTAGGAGCTCTCAATGAAAAAGAACATAATAATGGTTGACTCACTGAGTCTGGAATATCTCCTGATATTTGACTTTTTGTAGTTCCATCCATTTACCTGAAACATCCATGATACATTTTTTTTTTCATGTCTGAATAGCATTATATACTGTAAATGTACCGACTTGCATTATCTACTCATATTTGAGGGCCATTTGGATTGTTTCTGTTTCATAGCTATTAGGAGTAATGAAGCAATGAGCATTGCCTCAACAAGCATCGGTGGGGTAGGTTGTCAAGTGTTCTGGGCATATCCATTAGACTGGTAGATCTGATTTTTGAGCACTCTCCACAAGATCTTCCAGTTATCCAACCTACAGCAAATGGGGTTTCTTCTGGAGCATATGTGTTATGTTGCTGCTCCTTGCCATTCTGACTTTAGTAGAATGAAATCTCAAACCTTTTTAGATTTGTATTTCTCTAATTGGTAGAGATGAGGAATGCACTTTTAGAAACTTTTAGGCATTTTTATATTTAGCTTTTGAGGACTCTTGTTGGATCTCGAACCCATTTTTGAATGGATCATTTAGGTCATTTAGTCATTTAGCTTTAGGAATACACACACACATATACACACACACACATACACACACACAAACATGTATATATATATATATACTTATATATTCTGTCAGATGTTAAAGATTCTTTTCCATTCTCCATGCTTTCTATTCAAATGGTTCTTTCCTTTTTTATTAATTATTTTATTTATTTACATATTTATTTACATATGTTGTCTTCTTCTGGTTCCCCCTCTGAAAGTTCTTGACCCTTTTTGTCATGCTCTTTACCTGAGTGTGGGGCAACAAGTCCCTACAGGATTAGGCACTTCCTCTCCCACTGAAGCCAGATAGGGAAGTCCTCTGCTACATATGTGCCTGGGTCCCCAGACCAGCCCATGTATGCTCTTTGGTTGGTAGCTTAGTCTCTAGGAGCTCCCAGGGGTCTGGGTTAGTTAACATTGTTGGTCTTCATGTCGAATTCCCATTCCTTTCAATAATTATTGCTTAACTGTGTAAAATCTTTCCTATATAGGAGTTCCCATTGTTCAATATTTGGCCTCAAATACTGGACAAATGGAGTTCTATTCAAAACGTCTTTCCTATACCAATATCCAATAGGGTACTGCCTGTGTTTTCTTCTAGAATTTTCAGTGTTTCAGATTTCAGTTATGTTTTTATTTCTCATTTTTGTTCAAGGTGACAGATGCAAGTCTAATTTAGTTCTTCTCTGTGTGGCCATCCAGCCACTCAAAGTTTCTCCTAATGTGAGCACCAACTCCATTCCTGATGTCCCCAACACATTCTCTAGTAAGCAGACAGACTAGCATACATTAGAAAGTATAATTTTAGTTCTTCCTCAAGAGGCTTACAAACTTAAATGCCTCAGGAGCCTGCCATGTTATATAATCCTATATAAACACATGCAGCAACTGTTTCTGTGGCAACTCATAAAAGGCACATTTACTTCCTCCAAACCCAAGTTTAAGAAACCCCTAATCCCATGTAAGTTTTATTGTTCCTGAGAATCCCTGATATTAATATATGAATTGTCAGAATTATTCTTACACACACAATAGCTTAAAAAATTCATGGGTTGCAATTGTGCTGTTAATTTCTAGCATGCAGATTACATTGGATTGTTGATATATGAGCTACATATAATTTTGATTTGAATTGCTACAGTAAAATAATGCTTGAAAATATAATATTGGGTACAATTCCTGACTTTTTCCCTATAGGGAAAACTGTCAATTTCCTTCATGTCAATAAAACTAGTTAATGTTTTAGTTATATATTTTGGATCATTGACTATGCTGATCTCTGTTAGACTGGTTCATTTTCTTAGAATTTTGCAGACTTATTTCATTGGTCTCAATGCTCCCATTTTTTTATGCAGCTAAGTCATTTAAGTAGATCCTTGAACCAGAGCTTAGCTATAAAATTTTAACAAGAAAAATGCCAAGGCTTTTCAGATCCTCTGTACTGTCTAACTGTGTACAAATAACATCAGTGTGCCTGCTAAAACAACCCCTCTTATAGGGCATCTGGGATGCATGTTCTATTGACCCAGAGGATCTAGATACAACTTGGGAAAATAAGTGGTAGAGTTAAATACACCATAAAATGAAGATTTTGGAAGTTTATAGACACTTTCTCTTTGAAATTCTCTGGGAAACCTTGCTTATAAGTTGGCTAAGAAGAGTCTTTATTGGATCATTTTCTAGAATCAAGCTAGGTGGGCTATCATCTTTCCTCCTTGAAAATAATAATTGTCTACTTAAATTAGTAATAATAAAAATATTAATAATAGATAATAATAAAGTAAGCTGCCTAGTAACATATATTACTTATCAGATATAAACATACATACTTTCAATATTTATTCTAAAGAATTTCAGCTAATTCCAATTAAAACTTTTCCACATACAAGACCAATTTTAAACTATTTAAATTCCGTCATAACTTTTTGAGAGATAACCTCTAAGTTGAGATTAAGTGTGTTTGATCATATTGGGTCAGCTAACTGCTGACCAAGTTTAACATAGCTGGTAAAATGTAAGTAAAAATAGACCCCAGAAGGTTAATTTCAAATTACAAGCCTATTAGATGTCTGTGTAACAATGTAGATGACAGTGAAATCTGAAAGGAAATAATGGGATGATTTATGGAATTAATGTGTTGGCTTATCAGGATTTTGCTGCTTTTCAATACATACAATGTTACTAGGTAGCTCAAGTAGTAAAAAACAATCCCTGAATAATACTTTGATTGCTGTTGCCATGTTAGAGGAACAAGCAGTTACCCCTGATTTCACTTCAGTGAACTTTATTTCAATAGAACGAGATCTGTCTGACATATGGTGAATACTTCAAGCAAGCATGCTCTCTGGAACATGCAACAAATAATCTAATTTGGAAACACTGAATACCAGAGAGAAAAGTAGGGCTTCTGAGCTGTTTTTGACAGATTTCCACACCGGTGATTTATGGAAGTGTGTTAAGTTTGGGATTCTTATCTGAAGCCAAAGAAAAACGCTTACTTTTTTGAAGTCCATCACCCTCGATGATGGAAGACAAAACCCCGGAATGTTTGCTGAAATCAAGCATGAGAGAACACAGAATGTCATGTACTATCAAGAACTTACTGACTTTCATATGGTTCCCATTTATTCTCATACACAGCAAATCTAAAGCCTTGGGAAGAAGCCAATACAAATTGTTGTAGATAACACTATCTGAACTTAACTGCCATAGGTATGCTTTATATCATAAATATATATTTCATATCAGCAACTCAGCAGTACAAAAACTGAAAAAGTCTCTAGTCAAAATTCATTTGCATACATTCCATCCAACAATGCTCAGCTTGCCAATATCATTTTTACTCTTGGCACAAGTTCCTTTAATTTGCATTCTGTTTCATGTTTCTGAGTATGTTATACATACTCTTTGGTAGGTATATTATTTAAATAAAATTAGAGTAATATCATAAATTAGCAAACACATTTTATATACACATACATACTCAAAGAAAAAGATCATGTGTGTAAATGTGTGCATGTATGTGTGTGTATGTGTGTGTGAGAGAGAGGGGAGAGAGAGAGAGAGAGAGAGAGAGAGAGAGAGAGAAAGAGAGAGAGAGAGAGAGAGAGAGAGAGAGAGAGAGAGAGAGAGAGAGAGAGAGAGAGAGAGAGAGATCTGGGATCAGGTCCCTAGAATTGGAGGCTTGGTGGTATGATCCTTAACCTTTCTCACCAGCCCCAAATTTGAAATTTAATACATGGAAGGTTGCACATACATAATTGAAGAGGTTGTCTTAATATTTTCAAGGTATTAAAAATTCTTAAAGGCAAGTAAATTTTCTTTATTGAATTAGTTCTGTTTAAGGTACTATTTAAATATAGGAGTCTGATTTGTTATTTTATTAGTAAAATTTTCATTTAATGATGATACTACTTCAATTAAATGGCTACCAGAAGACATCACAAATTGTTTATAATTACTTAAATAAGATAAACTTGTTTTATTGAAAACCTAATGAGTAAAACCCTGAATGTCAACTAGTATGTTTTAGGTTACCTGCATTTCATACAATTACACTACATAAGCTCTCTTTTCTTGTGAACTTTGAAAGTACTTGCAAGCAGCAAATTTTATGAACATATGCAGGGTTTAGAACATGGAATACACTCATAGTTAGTCAAATGACACACATTATAAAGCACTGTTATAATAGATGTCAGCAAATCAAATTATATAATTTTTTGCAATGAAGGGCAAAACATAAGTATATGGTCAATGACTTTCTAATATATAGGAATTAGTAAATGGCAATCCAGGAATAGGAATTAAAACTTTGAAAAATTTTCCCTTCTGAGACATAGTATTTATGAATGGGATCAAAAAATATAAGAGAAGTGGTTCATTTGACTTTGTTAGTCACTGATTCAATTACCCTGCTTTCATAATAAACATCACTTCATGCTTTTGAAAGGTAAAGGCTATTTATCAGTCATGTTTTTTATGGGCCAAGACTTCCCTCAGAGAAAGCTTGTCTCTATTCCCTGAAGTTTGGCTCACAGCAGGAAAGCTCATCTTGGCATTGAAGCAATCTTGAATTTCATTCATCCACATATCTGTTTATCTTACTTGGCTGTCACCTAAGTATATAACTGGGCTACTATCTGGGACACTCAGACATATTTTGTGTTCTGGTCTGGGCTTCCTCACAAAATAGTGTTTGGTTTCAAGTAGAGGCCTTGTGAGAGATGGGAGAGAAGATGAGAGAAAATACCAAGAGCCATCAGGAGTCAGACTTTACCCAGTTTCCAAGCCATCAAGTTAGCTTGCCACACTTCCAGGGATGCTGGCAAGAGATCTGAGGTTTTGGGTCAGAGACAAAAGGCTTGGCTTTCCCTGCAGAAGCAATATCCAGAGTACCATCATTTTCATGCTCTGTTTCCCCAGTTTACAGAGTTACGAATGAGCCAAGTCATGCCTACATATGCAACAGGCTGTGTTGAAAGAAAGAAAGCCCATATTTAAAGGGCCTAAATATTTTATGAAGAACTGAAAACAATCTTGCCTATCACTTGCCACAGCAAGTAAATAATCCTACCAACTGCTACAGAAAAAAGAATTGTACATTCCAAATTGACTCACTATAAGAACATTCTTGAAAATGTAATCAGGAAGAAGTCAGTTATTGCTTTTATGACATATTCAAATGGCAGACAGATAACTGTGTTGCTCCAAAAACCAACCAACTGACCAACCACACATATTCCTTTTTGTCCTCGTGATAAGAACAGTGAAATTCAATCTAAATCCATTAAAGCTTTCATCCCCAATTCCAGCTCCTGATTCACTTACTCTACAAGGGAGAATTTTCAGAACAAAAGAACCAGTTTCTTTTCATTCTACAAATCATAAATGCCCACATAGACAAATTTAGATTCTTGTGTATAAAAATATCCATATAAATATTTAAAATGAGATAACATAATCAAATATTTAAACAATGCAACAAGTCATTTGGATAGAAGTGATATCTCTGAAATACTGGATATCAAGTCTGAGTATAATATAAAGCATATTTTTCCATCAGCATGCTCTGATATTTTCATCGAGGTCCATAATATATAAGAGTTTTGTTTCTGTCTAAGAACTTAGTTGTCTTTGTATATTTTTATCATTTTCATTGGATAGTCTATGTATTTACATTTAAAATGATTTCCCCTTTCTGCCCCTCTCCTATCTCTCTCTCCCCTCACCATGCTTCCATCAAGCTGGTCCCACTCCTAACCATCCACTCCAAAATCAATGCACTGGCATCTCCCTACACTGGGGAAATGAGTTTTCACAGAACTAAAGGTTTCTCCTCCAGTTGATACCAGACAAGACCATCCTCTGCTACATATGTGGCTGGAGCTATGGGTCCCTCCATGTGTACTCAGTGGTTGGTGGCTTAGTCCCTGGGATCTCTGGAGAGGGGGGCTCATTGGTTGATATTGTTGTTCTTCCTATGGGGTTGCAAACCCTTTCAGCTTCTTCAATCCTTTCTCTAGTGCTCCATTGGGTTCCCCTTACTCAGTACTGTGATTAGCTGCAATTGTCCTCATCTATATCAGAATGGCTCTGGTAGAACCTTTGAGGAGGCATCCAGATCCAGCTCCGGTCTGCCAGAACTTTTTGGTATCAGCAATAGTGACTGGGTTTGGTGGCTGTATGAGGGATTGATCCACAGATGAGGCACTCTCTAGATGACTTGTTCTTTAGACACTGCTCTACTCTTTGCCCCTGTATTTACTCCCATGAGTATTTTGTTCTCCCTTCTAAGAAGGACTGAAGTATCCACATTTTTGGTCTTCCATATTTTGAACTTCATATGTTATGTGAATTGTTTTTTGGGTATTCTAAGCTTTTTGATGTTGTATGCCCTTATCAGTGAGTGCCCACCGAGTGTGTTCTTTTGTGACAAGGTTACTTCACTCAGGCCCATATTTTCTAGTTCCATCCATTTGCTTAAGAATTTCATTTAGTCATTGTTTTTAATAACTGTGTAGTACTTAATTGTGTAAATGTACTACATTTTTTGTATTCATTCTTCCATTGAAAGACATCTTTTTCCCCCCATCTTCTAGCTATTATAAATAAGTTTGCTATGAAAATAGTAGAGTATCTGTTCTTTGTATAAGTTGAAGCGTCTTTTGGGTATATGCCCAGGAGTAGTATAGCTGGGACCTCAGGTACTACTATGGCCAATTATCTGAGAAACTGACAAACTGATTTGCAGAGTGGCTGTACCATCTTGCAATCCCACCAACAATGAAAGAGTGTTCTACTTTCTCCAAATACTCGCCAGCATCTGCTGTCACCTGAGATTTTGAAATTAGCATTTCTGACTGGTGTGAGGTAGACTTTCAGGGTTGTTTTGATTTACATTTGTCTAAAGATGTTGAACATTTCTTTAGGTGCTTTTCAGCCATTTGGTATTTCTCAGATGAGAATTCTTTGTTTAGTTCTGTACCCAATTTTTAATAGAATTATTTGATTCTCTGGAGTCTAACATCTTGAGTTCTTTGTATATATTGAATATTAGCCTTCTATCAGATGTAGGATTGGTAAAGACATTTTCCCAATTTGTTGGGTGCCATTTTGTCCTATTGACAGTGTCCTCTGCCTTACAGAAGCTTTGAAATTTTATGATGTCCCATTTCTTGATTCTTTATCTTAGAGCATAAGCCATTGGTGTTCTCTTCAGGAAAATTTTCTATGTGCCTTCTAAATTCTTTTAAATTCTTCTACTTTCTTTTCTATTAGTTTCAGAGTACCTGGTTTTATGTGGAGGTCTTTGATCCACTTGGACTTAAGCTTTGTATAAGGAGACAAGAATGGATCAATTTGCATTCTTCTATATGTTGACGGCCATTTGAACTAGCACAATGTGTTAAAGATGCTCTCTCTCTCTCTCTCTCTCTCTCTCTCTCTCTCTCTCTCTCTCTCTCTCCTATTGAATGTTTTTAGTTCCTTGTTAAAGATCAGGTGACCATAGATGTATGGATTCATCTCTGGGTCTTCAGTTATATTTCGCTAATCTACCTGCCTGTCTCTGTAGCAATACCATGCAGATTTTATCAAGATTGATCTGTAATATAGCTTGAGGTAAAGGATGGTGATTTTTTTCCCCAGAAGATTTTTTTTCTTTTTTTAAGTTGTGAATATTTTTTGATATCCTGTGGGGTTTATATTGTTGTTGTTGTTATTGCAAATGAATTTCCATAATGCTCTTTCTAACTCTATGCAGAAGTTGGAATTTTGGTTGCCATTGCATTGAATCTGTAATTGCTTTTGTCAAGATGAATATTTTTGCTATACTAATCCTGCCAAAACATGAGTGTGGAAAATCTTTTCTTTTTCTGAGATCTTCAATTTCTTTTTTCGGAGATCCAAAGTTCTTGTCATACAAGTCTTTTACTTGATTGGTTAGGGTCACACCAAGGTATTTTATATTATTTGTGATTATTTTGATGGGTATCATTTCTCTAATTTCTTTCTCATCCCATCTATCATTTCAGTAGAAAAAGGCTACTGATTTGTTTTAATTAATTTTATAACCAGCCACTTTGATGAAGTTGCTTATCATATAGCTATAGGAATTCTTTAATGGATTTTTTGGGGTCACATAAGAATACTATTATATTATCTGCAAATAGTGCTATTTTGACTTCTTCCTTTCCAATTTGTATCTCTTTGACTTCCTTTTGTTGTCTAATTGCTCTTGCTAGGACTTCCAGTACTATATTGAATAGGGAGGGGGAGAGTAAGCAGCCTTGTCTCATCCCTAATTTTAGTGCGATTATTTCAAGTTTCTCAACATTTATTTTGATGTTGGCTACTGGTTTGCTATATATTGCTTTTACTACATATAGTTATGGACCCTGAATTGTCTTTGAAGTAACAATATTAAATATAATCCTCTCAACCTTGGATTTCCATGTACAATTGTTTGTAGATTGTTTTTGTTTGGAATATATATTCTGTTTGTATCTTGAATAAACATATTACTTTTTAATTGTTATTATGTTCTCTTCTCTCATTTGTTTTGGCTACTTGAGAAATTTCTACAGTGTGTTTTGAACATACATACCCAGGTCTCGAGACTCTTTCCAGATTTCTACACCCTTTCCTATCCATCTAACTTTGTGTTGTAACTCTGAGATATTGTCTTGAAAAACTCTCTTCCTCTCTCTTCAAGCATCAGTTGTCACGTGTTCAGTCTGCTATTGCTGAGTATGTTCTCTTCACCTCTCTTGATGCCTTTGTTTGGTCTGTCTAGTGAGGGTTTTTTTTTTTTTAATATAAATATTGTGAGTTAATGTATGAAGCTGCTCCCTGATGTTTCTAGATGTTACTTTCTTATAGCCTTCCATTATATCTGGCTCATATTCTTTCTGTCGCCTCCTCTGCAATAATACCTGGCCCTTGGGATGAAATAACATGATATAGATGTCCAAATTAGAGATTACTATTGGACAGTCTTATTGTTTTTGCACCTCAGTTAATTGTGATCTTTGTGTTAAGCATAGTCCTGTGTAATCAGAAGCTGCTCCAATGATGATTAAAAGATGAATTGCCCTATGGGTATAACAATAAATTTCAGAAGTCAGTTTTATTATGATAATATATTTAGTAGAATAATAGGAGTAGTGTCTCCTCTAAAGCCAATGAGCTATAGGACCACCTGTTCTTCATCTTGTAGTTATGACAGACATGTGGAGAGAAACTGAAATTCAATGAGAACATGGTTGATTAACGCCATGATGTTCATGCCACTAGTACATTATTGAGTGTGCCTTGCAAAGCCGATCACTGTTATAACTCCAGATTTTATTTCCCTCCACGTCCACCTTCTGACTGTTCCAGATCTTATACCACCTCCCTACCACTCCTGTCTCCACACTGATGTACCCACCCCACCAACCCCACCAGACCTCTAAACTCCCTGAGGCCTCCAGTTTCTTGGGGATAGGTGCTTCTTCTCTCACTGAACCTAGACCTCTACTGTATATTTTGTGGGCCTCATATTAGCTGATATATGCTGCCTAGTTGGTGACACAGTATGGGAGAGATTGCAGGGGTCCAGATTTATTAAAACTACTGGTTCTCCTACAGAGTCGCTCTTCCCAGCTTCTTCCAGCTTTTTTCTATCAACCACAGGGGTAAGAAGCTTCTGTTCATTGCTTAGGTGCAAATATTTGTATCTGACTCTTTCAGCTGCTTGTTGGGTCTTTAGAGGACAGTCAGGCTAGGTCCTTTTTGTGAGTGCTCCATAGCCTCAGTTATAGTGTTCCATTCCCCTCACTCCATCCCCTTTTCCTACCTCCCCCTTGTGGATATTTTCTTCTTCCTCCCTAGTGCAACTGAGGTACATCACTTAGGTCCTTCAGCTTGTTGACCTTTTTGAATTCAGTGGGCTGCATCTTAGGTATTCTGTACTATTTTATGGGGGTGGTGTCTAATGTCCACTTATTACCGAGTACATACTGTGCATGTCTTTTTGGGTCTGAGTTACTGTACATTTGCTTGCAGAACTCAGGATGTCCTCTTTCTTAAAAGCTGAATAGTATACTACTGTGCAAATAAACTACATTTTCTGTATCCATTCTTCTGTCTTGGAACTTATGGGTTGTTACCAGCTTCTGGCTATCACAAATAAGGCTGCTAGAAACATAGTAGAACACAGTGACATGGTAGCCATCTTATGGGTATATTCTCAAGAATGGTATTTCTAGGTGTTCAGGTAGTTCTATATCCAATTTTGGGAGGAATCTCCAGATTAATATTTAGAGGGGTTATACAAGTTTGGAATCCCATCAGCAATGGAGGAGTGTTCCTCTTCAGTGAAATCCTTGCCAGCATGTGCTGTCATCAACATGTATTAGCATTCTGATTATTGTAAGCTGGAATCTCAGGGTTATTTTGATTTGCATTTTGCTGATCAGTAAGGACTTTGAGCAATCTTTAGGTGAGTCTCATCCATTTGAGATTTCTCTGTTGAGAATTTTCAGTTTAATTCTATAGCCCATTTTCTGATTTGGTTGTTATGGTTTTCGATAGTTGCTCATGATGTTTAATGCAGAAATAGAATCCCTGACTAAGACAAATACATTAGAAGAAATTAATATAACTATCAAAAAACCCTTAAAACATTAAAAATTCTTAACTTAAAACATATGGTAAATTCAGAACACAATGAAAAGGCCATATCTAACAAAAATTGAAATAGAGGAGAAGAAAGATTCCCAGCTCAAAGAACTTGAAAATGTCTTCAACAAAATCATAAAAGAAAACTTCCCCAACCTACAGAAAGAGATGGCCATAAAGGTACAAGAAGGCTATAGAACATCAAATAAATTAGACCATAAAAGAAAATTCCCTTGTCATACAATAATCAAAACCCTAAACATGTAGAACAAAGAAAGAACATTAAAAGCCTCCCATACATGTGGAAACTGAACAGCTCTCTACACAACTATAACTTTGTCAGGGAAGAAATAAATAAAGAAAAATATTTCCTGCAATTTAATGAAAATGGTGACACATCATACTCAAACTTATGGGAAACAATGAAAACAGTACTCAGAAGAAAATTGATAGCATTAAGTTTCTTGATAAAAAATGAGAGATCATTGACATAAATAAAATTATAAAAAAATTTTAATTTTTAAATTATAATAAATTCTAAAAAATCTCTTGTTGGAAAGAAGCAATATGCAATAACTTTATTTTATTCTAGTATGAGACACCCCCCAAAACACATTGAAATAAATGGTAACATATTACATGGCATAATAACATTAAACAACACTTTAGAGCCTAAAGTATTTGAATATGATATTTCAGGTCAGGTTTTGAAACTGAAACTATTTGCTATTCCCAGAGTATAATTCATTAGTAAAGAGCCTTGTAGAAGAGTCTGAAGGGTAGTATGTGTGGTCATAACACTGACCCACTGTTTCAGGGGGTTAGGCTAGAATTATCTTAATTTGAGTCCAAAAGGGCTATAAATATTAATAATTTAATAAAAATCAAATGCATACTTATATTTTAGACATTGTATACTGTGTCAATCCTTCTTTCATATTGTTATGCTTTACAAGACAGAGAAATTTTAAGACCTTAAAAACATTAGTTTTTTTAGTTGAATTTAAAAAGCCTGTATTTTAGTAATGTTTTCATCATAAAAATTAAATTAGGTGTATATCTTAGTCAGAGTTTCTATTACTGCACAAAACATCATGACCAAGAAGCAAGTTGGGAAATAAAGAGTTTATCCCACCTACACTTCCAAATTTCTTGTTTATCACCAAAGGAAGTCAGGACAGGAACTCAAGCAGGTCAGGAAGCAGGAGGTGATACAGAGGCCATGGAGGGATGTTACTTACTGGCTTGTTTCCCCTGGCTTGCACAACTTGCTTTCTTACAGAATCCAAGAGTATCAGCCCAGGGATAGCACAACCCACAATGGGATGGGCTCTTCCTGCCCCATTGTTCACAATTTGAGAAATTGCCTTACAGCTGGATCTCATGGAGGCATTTCCTCAAAGGATGCTCCTATCTCTGTGATAACTTCAGCTTGTATAAAGTTGACACAAAACCAACCAATGCAGTATATTAAGCTAATAAAGTTAGGTAGGTAATGCTGACTATTAAATATTAGGTTCTTTACTCAGTGTGACAGTGATATATATGTATATGTATATATATATAAACATTCTGGTTCTCTTATTAATTTTATTAAGTAAAACTTTGAATGAATTACATTCAGAAGATAAACTTTGGATAACTAATCTGTAGAGATATGAATGACATTGATGTTATGGTTTGAATGTATAATTTTCCAACAATTTTTCTCAAAATGTAGAGCAGCTTTCTCTTATATTAACTGTGACTAAAATAACATTTGACATTGAAGTTTCTAAAACCCAAAGTTATATAAGGCAATAACCTTCCTTGAGTGAATCAGGCTCTCCTCACTTTTTGAGGAAACTTATATGTTTGTCCCAGGTTAAGTAATAATAAGTTAGGTTTCCGTTTCCTTCTTTTTAAATTATAGGCCATGGATTTCTAGTTTATGGCCTATATATATTTAGAGAATAAAGGTATTTGAAAAGAAAAGGTATGTGAACTAAATATCTGTCCTGTGATATTGTTTCCTGCTCTTTGTAATATGTATTCTACTAGATTTAATTTGAACAAGTAGAAATGTTTCTCATACTTAACAATTAATAAAAATGTAAGGCTCTGAAAATGTCTTTATCTTCAAAAATATGTATCATAATTGAACAAACTAATTCATCTTATACACTCAGAATATCAGGAAACAGCTGGGTACCAATTTGAATCACTGTGATGACTCAAGAAGAAAACATATTTCTCATGTGAGGTTTGAGTTTCCCATATCTTTGTGATTTCTTTTGTTTACTCATGGTGGAAGTCTCCATATTACACTGTGGGCAAGAGGCAGTTTTATTGGCTTCCTCATAGTAACTTCTTATTTCAGGAAGCACCAGATTAACATTCAACTGGCAGATCTCCGTAACTGATCTCATAAGTGGAGCACATTGACTTGATGTTCGACATGTGTAGGAGACAGACAATTTCCTCCAGGATTGGATGCAATTTGAGATTTTAGCTCTAAAATAAATTTTAACAATTTTTTTTCATTCTCACTAAAACACGGGAATATGCATCTAATGCTGAAACTACATGAAGCATGTTTCTCATACTGGCCTCTTCAAGGTGGGGCAGTAGAAACTTGTGTCTAAGATAAAATGTTACTACAAAATACAAAGCTCTGTTTGCATGTAGGATGGGCACCTTCGTGCTGCTAACCTTTTGCTTGAAGTTTTACTAAGGATGCAGTTATCAACAGTGCTGAGATCATAGTTTCCCCTTTGCACTGCTAACTGTGTGTTCCTCTTGTCCGTGGGCCAGCTAATCCATGCATCTTATGTCCTAAACCATATGGAACATGTTTTTGTATGAACTTTCATGATTGAGGACATCTGTCTCAGCCCTATGTTTGCCTTCAGGGGATCATTACACCATTTAATGGTACAGTTAACAGCATGTTTTGCATCATGTAGTGGGCTATAGATAGTTTTGGGAGGATTCCAATGTTTTTATTTAAACAAAAGATACAAAGAAAAGAGAAAGCAAGAAAACATAAAAGAAAGTAAAGGAAAGAAGGGGAGGAAGGAAGAAAGAAAACAAAAAAACAAAGAAACCAAAACAATAATATAGAAAAGTTTGGAGAAGATCATGCATTCTTTTTTTTTCTTGTTTTTCTTCTGCTTTTCCTTCATTTTTATTAATGTTTACTGAGTGAATTGCATGTGATAGGCAGGGCCTATGATGTCCTAAACTGAATGATTCCATTATAACTGAAATATGTAGTCATAAGTTATCTTTCCTTATTTGAATGTCATTTGAATGCTCTAAGACATTTTTTCACCTATCCACAAATTTTACAGCATCACGTATGATTCAAACTTCTTTCCCTTAGATCGAAAAATTATTCTTAAATCATTTTCCCAATTTGTCAACATTGTTCCAAATGACATGACATAATTTCCTCTCGAAACTACACTGAAACTTTAATTCTTTCTATTTTATTGTTGCTTACCTTAAGTATATATCACAACACATTGAATAAAGTTATTTCAATAATTTAACAACAGTCACAGTAACAACCAGGAGACACAAAGTTGAGCCACTGTTAGCTGCTTGGATATTGTCCATTGCTTTGCATCTACACGCTTACCAATGACATGCGGAGCATGTACTGCCTCCACTTCCATGACGGTTGTGTTTTCCTCTTATACCTTGACCACTTCAGTTTGCCCAACAATATAGGGCTCCCAAACTATGAAATATGTATAAAAGTACATTTTTATAGATTAAATCAGTTATATAGTGATAGATTTCACTTTTTGTTCATTTTTAATTATGGTATGAACTTGGGATAAGAATTACTCCTTTAACAAGTGTTAATTGTAAAGCACATTTTTTTTTTGTTTATCATAGCTATAGTATTTTCAGTAAATCTCCTAGAGCTTAGTATTTTTACATAACTGAATATTCACTCTATCTGCCCCCAGCACCTGGCCACCATCATTACACACTCTGCTTCTCGGTTTGACCAGGTTAGATTGCACATATAATTGAAACCAGGCAGAATAATATCTATATGTCATGTCACATGTATAGGTATATTAAATTTGCTTATTTCATTGTAACTTTTAATTTTCATTCATGTTATTACATGATATGAATATATCATATCTTGTGTTTTTACAGATAAAAATATTCATTCTGTATACGTGACACATTCCTTATCAGCTTGTCACTAGATGGACATTTTGGTTGTTTCTTTGGCTACTGCAATTTTGTAGGTATATCTTAAAAATCTTCATTTTGTTTTTTCAACAAAATAGAGATAAAGATTTTATTTTTTATTTTGGAGCCCCAAATCAATGACAACATGTTTTCAAATAAGAGATATAAATAACAGAGAGTACCACTTTTCTTTCCATAAGAATAGAAAAAGTTTAGAAGAATACTTTCCCTAGTAAGACTTACTCTTTATTTCAGGCTTGCTGAAGGACTCAGCAGTAAGGGCTCTTGTCCCAAACCTTATGTCCTGAGCCCAGTCCTCAGAACTCACAAGACAGATAGAGAGACACTTCCCAGTAGTGTACAAGGAAAGCCATGAGCTCTTCCCTCTGTAATACAGTTTTTATAGACTCTCAGGATAGATACCTACATGTAAAAGTAAGTTAGACATCACACGTCAAAAGTGCTTGGAGGTAATGAAACATTTCAATATATGTTAGAGGAGAACAAAGAATAGTACTTACTACACATATAAAGAACTTTACATTTTAGCCATCAAAAGCAAACAACAACAAAAACAAAAAACAAAAACCTTTCTTGTCCCTTGATCATCCCCTTACTGATGTAGTAAGTTTTGCTTTTTTGGTAAATCATTTAGATGCTTCATGTTGGTAATATTGGATATAGTTAAAAAGTCATGGTGGATTATCTAGCAGTTTAGATGGTTAATAACTGGAAATTCTTTCTAAGACTTTTTTTTTGTTTTTGTCAATTCATTGAATATATTACTAGAGCTCTTCATTACATATGACATTTTCCAAAATAAATATTTGTTGACCTCCTATTAATATAAATTAAAGTACAGAAGTGATCACCACCCCGTTCTCATAAGAATGAAGTGAGTTTCTGGCACTAAATGTTTAAAGAAATCTATGGAAAAAGAATGATAGATATCAAGACTTAGAGTGTGGTATTCAGAAAGGGTGCTTATCTAGCATGGGGAAGCCTTTGACTTATAACAGTCTCTGAAAGTATGATTATGAAGACATTTATTCCCAAAATGCAAGTAAAATTCTATATTATAATGTATTTTCAAGTAGCATTATTGTGTTATAATTTGCATATCGTAAGTTTACCAATTTTAGGTGCTAAATTTGATGCGTTTTCATAACATATTATTATTATTATTATTATTATTATTATTATTATTATTATTATTAATGTCTCAATATGTGTGTGTATTTTGTGTGTGTGCCTGTGTGTGTGTGTGCCTGTGCCTGTGTGTGTGTGTGTGTGTGTGTGTGTGTGTGTACTCAAGCTAATGTTAGCCATTTGTTCCAGACAACTTCTCTAGCAAGGACTAGCAATTCCCAGGTCCTAGAATTTACAGGCTTGGGTGGCTTAACTGGGCTCCTTAAGGATCAAACCTTTAGTCCTCATGTTCCTGCAGTCTATGCTTTTCATTGCCCAGCCATGTTCTCAACCTCAGGTTTTGTAGAGAGCCATTTGTGCCACACCCAAACATGGTGCCAGGTTCCTGCTGAGGACTCAGCAAACAGAGCTGTTGCCCAGCCAAGAGACTTAGTGTGCATGTGCCACATATGTCACAGCCCGCTCTCGGGGCATGTTAATGAGTTATTGGAGGGCACACCAATCAGGTAGCGACACGAGTCTCTTGGGCATATATAAGCAGTGCATTTTTCTTCCACATGGGGTCTCCTGCTCAGAGTATTGTACAATAAAGGTTGTTCACAGAAGAATCCTGTTGTTGCACGCCTATTCCTGCCGGTGGGACATGGGGCGCATGACAAGTGGTGCCAGAATCCCGGGAAGCTTTGAACACCAGTGGCGCTAAGCGGAATCTTCAGTCCGCAAAAGTGGATTCAGAACTGTGAAAATGTAAATAGGTAAGCTCCGAGAGACAAGTCCCTCTTTGGATTTTTTACAGGGCACCAAGAGAGCATGCCAAAAATGGAGGCATGTCCCTCTTTGGATTCCCTCAGGCAGTAGAAGGATTACTGCTTGCATTCGTGGTAACTGTTGTAACAATGCTGTTGTGGAAGTTAGCTTGACAAAAAGTTATCATGCAGCACCAAGAGGGTGGGTCAGAAACGGAGCTGAATAAAATAGGGAGCACGCAAGGAAAAGGTAAAAGAGGTAGGCTCCGAGAGGCATGTTCAAAACAAGTCAGAAAGGAAGCAAATTTAAAGGCAGAAAGACCGCCTGGAGAAGAGATGATTGTGCCCCGGGAAATGAAGTACAAGTTTCCAGGAGAGGATACTTTGTATCCGCTAAAAGAGCAAAAAGCTTTAGAGCTGGCAGAAGAGGAAGATTTAGAGGAGGAGGCAGCAAAATGTGAGGCAGAGAGGACTTCTGTAGCAAAACTGGAAGCTCTTAAATCAGCCACTGTCTCTGCTCTTCTGCTTTATCCAGAGAGGAAGTGTGAGTTCTTTTGTACGCCAGAGACACACCATGCCCTCAAGCAAATGTTTCCTGTTTTCGAGGATGATCACTGCCTCAAGCATAAGCTAGTTAAAGAGTTGGCAGAGTCAGTCCAAACTTATAGAGTCACTGCTAATTATACAAAAAACCTGGATAGGTTGATGCCACCTGGATTGCCGGTCACTGGCCTAGTTCCCAGCCAAAGGGTAATTTGTTTATTCCAGCCCAACCTAAGTGGTCACCTTTCTGTACAGGAAGAAGAGATTCAGCCCTGCATCCTTAGACTGGCTGTCAGTCTCGGGGAGTACGTTGGGCAGTTAAGGGCCTCTTTAATTTTTCTCCTAATATAAGAACTGTTTATAATAATACCTTAGAGAATTGATCTGGTTCAAAAACATGGATATATTGTGGCAGGTTGCCCAGCTGGGCTGCCAATGGAAGTTCTCAGGATTATGTGTGACCAGTATTCAATATGAAAATTTTACTAAAGCTGCAAATTATTCTAAACAATTATCTCAGTATCTTTTACATGTGTCCATTGATACCTGTTCAAGAGTCATTTTTGCTTCTCCTTTATTGGGAGAAAAGGCTTCTCATGTTCTTACTCATTGTCTTGAAGTGTGGAGTGCATGGGGCATACATAAAGTGTTAAAAACAGATAATGGTCCTGCCTATACTTCAGCAAAATTCAAGCAATTTTGCCATTACATGGGAGTTTCACTCCTGACAGGATTGCCTTATAATCCTCAGGGTCAAAACATCATTGAATGTGCTCATCGCACCCTAAAGGTTTATTTAAACAAACAAAAAGGGGGAATTGAAGAGGTGCCCTCCCATACTCAAATTGGCCGTTTCTACTATGCTTCTTACCTTAAATTTTTAAAATTTGGATGCCCATGGCCATTCAGCTGCTGAGCGCCATGGACAATGGCCTATTCCACCTAAAGAGTTAGTAAAATGGAAAGATGACCTCACTGGTAATTGGAAAGGCCCGGATCCTATCTTAATACACTCCAGGGGAGCTATTTGTGTTTTTCCACAGGGAGAAGAAAGCCCGATTTGGATCCCAGAAGGTCAAACAGGTTGAGTGCTACCAGAACAAGATGATGTTCCACCTGCTTCTGATAAGCCTGTCCTGCATGACGATTCAAGCGGAACCGAGATGGGAGATTCTGTCGGTGTTTCCAAAACCGATGCCCATTTGCCTTAATGCAAAACTTTTTCCTCCTTTGTTTGACACCATTAAAACCTTTGATGTACTGTACTTGCCCTTAGACACGGAGATAGCAGGGTTAGGGGATTATATAATTCTTGCCTTATGAAGTAATTTTTGGCATGCTTTTGTGCAGAGAGACTGTGTTTTTGCTCTAGATGGTGTGCAAACTCCGTACTCAACAATAACATGACATAGTAGTCATAGCACAAGCTCTTGCTGCACTCAAAATGGGCACCTCTCCCTCTGTTTGGCTAGTATGTTTAAGGAAAAGTGATGGGTCTGTGTCTGGATAGCCCTTGCACCCTGAGCCTTTGAGGCATTGCACCAGGAATGGGTATCCTACACATAGGCAGCCTTTGCACCCTGCAGGGCTTGTTCCCATTGCACGCAGAAAGGTGCCTTACCCAAAATTATTGCTGATCATGGTCTTGAACCCTAAAGGTCCACCAATAGCCTGATGGTTGATTGGCCATGTTTTTATTTAAGAAAGAAGGGGGAGATGTAGAGAGCCGTTTGTGCCGCACCCAAACATGGTGCCGGCATCCCGCCGAGGACTCAGCGTACTCTGTGAAGTTTCAAGTACTCATATTCAGTTGCTGACTTTATTATTATTATTATTATTATTATTATTATTATTATTATTAAATCATTTTTACAGTCCAGTAGTTATTCTCCTCCCTGTCCACCCTCCAATAGGTCCTCATCCCATTCCTCCTCCCAGCGCCACCCCCAACACACACCTCTGTTACCACAAGGATGCTCCCCCCTCAACCTCATACCATACCTTCCCCTCCCTGGGGCCTTAAGACTCTTGAGAGTTAGATGCTTCTTTTCTCACTGAAGCCAGACTAGGCAGGCCTCTGCTCCATTTGTGTCAGGTAGCTGGGGGCCATATCTGCTAGTGTATGCTGTCTGGTTGGTGTCTGAGGTCTTGGGATTTCAGGTCAGTTAGTTGCAAATGTTGGTCTTCCTGTGGAGTCACCCACCTCCTCAGCTTTTTCTTTCCCTAATTCAACTTCAGGGGTCTCCAGCTTCTTTCCATTGGTTGGGTCTAAGTATCTACATCTGGTTCTTTCAGCTGCTTGTTTGGCCTCTCAAAGGGCAGCCGTGCTAGGCACACCATAGCATCAGTAATAAGTATCAGGCTTTGGAGCCTCCCGTTTAGCTGGATTTAACAGTTAGTTTCTTGCACACTATGCTTGTAAATTACAAGAAAAAAAAGAGTAAAGTATGCAATAACATCTTCTATATTATTAATTTATTTAAAATCTCAAGATACACCCAAAATCATGAATTCATGTTGCATCTGGAAAATGAGTCATTTTTGATCAACTCTCACTGAACTCTCCCCAAGGCCTGGTTCATGCCATTTTTCTATGTCTTTCTTTTAACTTCTGTTTGGAATGCAGAGTGTGGTGATGTTTCTCTTTCTTATAAAATAGAAAACTGCTACAACTATCAAGCAAACTAGTGTAACTGAATTACAGCTATCAATATACGATTATTCAAATGCTTAAAAAACAAATACAGTTATAATGCATCCTAATACAATCTGAAGTAGCGTCCTTGGAAAGTAATGCTTTTAAACAATAAAATCCAAGCTAACTTACTGGAAGTTTTTAGCTACATGGAAAATTTTTATTTGTTTCCATATGCAAACCCTTCACACAGTTTTATTAAACACTAGGAAAACAACCTTAACGCCATCGAATTTCCCTAATTATAGCTTTATTCGTCTCTATCTGGTGATTCCATCTGATGAAAACCTTTACTAGAAGTAATGTTTCACAAGGTATGATCATGACAAAGACAAAATGATGGTGAGATTAAAAAAGAACAATAAGCATCATGCCTAAGAGAAAAATGTTTGCTATCAGTGGCTACAGAAAAGCTCCACAGCCTTTGCTCACTTTCCAGCACCCACGTGGTAGTCCACAATTATCCTTCACTTCATTTCCTGGGCATCCAGTGCCATCCTGGGATGTCAGAATGTGGTACACATGCTTACACACTGAAAATCACTCATATGTATTAGATAAATACATACATACTTTTAAAAGCATGCTGTCAAAAGGTGATGTATTATTTAACATTGGCGATTAAAAAATGCAATATCTATATCTGAGTGCTCTTTAGAGAATTTTCTTATTTCTTTTCTTCTGCTTTATTTTCTTCCATTCTGATTTTCAATTATCGCTTGAGATTGAGTCATGTGACCATACAATTAAACCTATCATCCAACCTTCATCAGAAAATTGGAAATTGAAAAATGACTCAAGTGTGGGTATGATGCGAAAAGTAAGGCACAAGACTGGGGAGTGTTACTAAATACCTTCCAACAATAATGGCAAAAGGAAGTTATTTGGGATCTTAGAGGATGGTTAAGGCAAAAAGTAAAAGAAATTTGAAACTGAGGAAACAAAAGTTTAGACAAGATAATCCCAACATCAGAGCGAACATTTGTCATTGTCAGAACTCCAAAGAGCAATAAAGCTTTAATCCACTGCATGGACCCAAGGACTCATGGTCTAGTAATTCTTGTGTCACCAAACCGTTCTGTGTCTGTATGAAATTACAGTGTGTCACCACTCTCCATCTGCAGCCTTAATGTTTCCGTCTTTGATTGCATGACAGGGAAACTCTTGAACCGGAGCACCGCACTTCACAGGGGTCCGATGGGAGCAGCTGCTCATAATTTGGAGTTTGGCCTTTTTTTTTTTTTTTTTTTTTTTTCATTCTCAGAATCCTGATCTGAATGGTGTCCGTGATCAGAATTGTTTAGGAACAAATTTTTACTGTTTTAATGTCTAAAAGATTTTAAGATCATAAAAACATTTCAAAGCTGCTCATAAGCTCATTTTCTTTCTAGACTCTTTTCCATGTGTGTAATCTAAAATTTCAATACCATTTTAAATTATAGTTCTCTGACTTATGTTTACAATTCTCTCCATTGTTCCCTGAAAAAGCACATATTATTTTCTAAGATTAAACTGTATAAAAGCAAATGTCATATTGGATTTTGGTTTTAGATATAAAAAAGCATTTAGAATGCATAAAGCTGGATATTGGCTATTTCAGTATAAAGGAAGGAGAGTTTAGAAATATAATAAGGCGGAAAATAAGCAATACATTATAGATAACATTTCAAAACTTTCGATTTTTATTTTATATACTAAAAATGCAAATATTTTAACTTTCCCCCAACAGTACAGCTTATATGTAGCAATGCTGCTTTGTGTTTAAGAACTATTACGTGAATGACTGAATTTGGTATATTATATTTCTTGTGTAGTTTTTTTTTTGAGGATATTTACAATATTTTATAACTTAAGTATGGTACAAATCAGTCAAGTTCATAAAAAATATCTCTAAACAAAAACAAAAACAAAACAACAACCACAAGCAAAGCAATAGAAAACGAAGGAAATTAAAGCTCTGTTTTGAGACATTTGGGCCACCTTTAATACTTTTGCGTGCCAATATGTGAGGCAACTTGTTAGGATATTGATTTGAGCTGATTGTTTTCAGTGTAGGAATGGCCATATGCTCTGTTTGTCTGCTGGTAAATCTCTTCATTGTTGTTGGTTAAAGCCTCTTAGAGGAGCTGTTCTGAAAACATCTGTTCTACTGAGTTCATTTGACATCATTCAAATTTATTTGACCAGAGAATGCTTTTCACTAGGTATCTGTTTTGCAGAAGAGAGCACATGCTGAGAAATGGTCTCATTCATGGCTCTGAATCACAATACAGTGTTTTGTACTGACATCATGGTCAAAGGTGGAAGTGTTTTCTTTGAGTGTTTTGCTTTTAACCTTTAGAAACATGACAAAATATGTAAGGCAACCTTATTGTCAAGAGACCTGCGATTTTCTCTGCGGATTTTGTTGGCTTTTTTCCTAAGATGTGGCATATGCCTACTCTACAGATTCAACAGATAGTTTTATGACTGCTTTTTTAAAATCTATAACCCCATCTAAAAGAATTTAATACTCCTAGAACAGACTGGATCAATGAAGACAGAATTAAAATCTATATTTTTCATAGTGTAGCTATTCAGAATCAAATCTCTATTTCATCATACCTAAGTCAACATCAGGATTTAGATATTCCTTTTATGTTCTTCTTATAATACCAAATTAACATATTTAAGAAAATATTAATTATCTGAAACTTAGTAGCCTATATGGGATATTTTATGGTTTTTCATATCAGCAAAATGTTATGCTATTACATGAAGAAAAATAATGACAATCATAATTTCACCTCACTTAACCTTGAACAATACTATTTTCAAATGAAGAGGTACCCAGGCTTTTTGTATAAGTATTCTTATTCTAAAATAGTGCCTAAATACACTAGGAACACATGGAACTCCAAATATATATTCTTACAAAATTAATAAGTTAAAAAAATCCCAAAGTTCAAGTGACATAGAAACTATGACTTCCATAAAGTTTCTGAGATCACTGAAAATTTCCAGTTCTTTTAATGCCCATAGAATTAGATACTCCTTGCACTTTAATGGAATTTTAATTTTTTAACAGTTTTTCTACATGACTTTAGTATTGGTTCAGTGTCTCTTTGGAAACTCAGCTTGATATTAAACATTAAAACCATGTGGAAATGGTATGATAGCATGATAAATTGTAGGAAGAGAAAAAACAAGTAGAAAACAATTATTTTGCAGTTGTTTTTGCTGAGACTCATCTCAGTATTCCACCTCCAGAAGACAGACAGAGAAGTATTAATAGCATCTTTCTGGAGCAATCTGCCAGTAACAGAACTCTCATGCTTACCGAAAGAACTTGAGTCATTGCTGCCACCTGGATCTCCTGATATGTGAATTGCCCAATGTGCACAGCCTCAAAGTTTGAGAGAATTCTTTAAATAAAGCTACTTGTTCCTAGGAACTGGTTGACTGTGTACCAACCTATCCTAGCACAGAGAGTTAAGCCATTTTGTCAACAGAAAATAGAATTGCAAACATCACACACACACACACACACACACACACACACACACATTCAAATTATATTTGGGATCTGTATCAGAATTGCTTTGAGAGGGGAAATTGTTATTATGCACTAATAGCTTAATTCCCTAAAAATTCTAAGAACATTCATGTAATAGTTTTGACTTTGATATTACTTCTCTTAAATTTCAGTTGGTGCAGAATGAAGCAACCAAGTCTCCTAAAGTAGTCTTTGAGTGTTTCCTGTCAGTAATTGAGAGCTTTAAAGCCTGTCAGCTTGTTTCAGTCAGGCCAGCCACCTCCCTTGAGATATACTCTCTAGACACCAGACTAAGACTCTTCATAGCCAGAACACATGACACCCTAAAGTATGTATGTTGGATTTTGTGGCAGCAACTAGTAAAATGAACACAGAACATCCTCAAAGAGATTTTAGAGATTACAGACAGAGCCTCAAGTCGAGACCATGGTCAATGATAAAAGTAAACTGTTTGAATAAACGAATGATTAAGGAATGCTTTTTTCATGGTGATGTTCCCACAGCTGTTTGGGTCAATGTTTACAAACAAGGTATTTTATTGAGACTAGCACCCTGCATAAAATGAATACCAATGTTGTTTTTCAGTGAAGCTAGTTCTGGCCAATTTTAATTACATCTTCAAACAAGAGTTGGGTGCAGCTAGTTCCTGGTCTATGAGACAAGCCCTGAATAGACAGGTTTTCATTTGCCTAATTAAAAAATACTGACACATACCACAAAAGAAAAACATGTCCTTGGAACCAAAAAAAGTAAAGTGATGAAGAAATGATATCATATGTGGACACTTTCAACATATTCAGTGTCTTCTGCTCAATGGAACACCTAGCTCAGCTTTATGTTGAATCATTACTATTAGTGTCTGGTGTCTAAGATCACCAAAATAAATTCAAGGACCTGCTAAACTTTTCTTAGGGGCAAAGGGAAAACCTGATTGATGGCTCTAAGAGGGCAACGATATGGACATTTAGGAGCCGAGCCTCTATTTTCAAGTAGCATGAAACCAGACACAAATCAGTCAAATCAGCAGTTTGTGCTCTCCAGACATACAGTTGCTCATGAATAATGGCAACCTTTCATGAATAACTTTTATCTCACATCACAAGACCTTAAGTTATGCCAGCCAACCTTGCATGATACTGCACAGGATGCAACTTTGATTATTTTGTTTCCAAACAAAAGTTACCTTTTAAAAATTGTCAAACATTCAAATATAAAACTTTCCGAATTTAAGCATCTGGAAGGGAGAGACATTTTCAGGTCTGAATGTGGAGGAGCAATGGGATCTGTGTTATTCCTCACACATCTTATAGAATATAACTTTCACATTCTCTCCCTGGAAATAAATGTCCCCTGGGCTTCCAGTGTGAGAGCTTCATGTCCAAAGAGTACATGAAGAAGTTATTCAGACTGTCTCCAGGGAGCCTTAAATGTCCAGCTTCAACTTCAAACTTAGATGACATCCTGATTGTCCAGGGAAATATATGTCATAGAGTAAGCTCACAGTAGCAGGGTTTTGTTTCCCAGAGTATAAGATGAAGGATGGATACCAGGAAAAATACATAACCCTGCCATGTGTGTCCAAGGTGGAATCTATACTGAAGTGGAATGCTTCAAGCTTAGAAATAAGCTTTGATACCTTCATGAGGTTTGTTTGTTTGTTTGTTTGTTTGTTTGTTTGTTTGTTTTAGGTTTCAAGTAGTATGAGTTAATAGACATATATCAGTGAAATCCACTTTTTTTCTATAGGAATGTTAGCTGTGTCAAATTATATCAAGATGGTATTTGAGCACACTTCCTCCTCTCATGCGTTAGCTGCCCCAGACACAAAACCGTTTCTAACATGGAAATGTAAGTGCCTTGTAAAACTGTACATGTGTTTCAAAGGGTGTAGGGGAAGAGGATTTCCCACCCTAAAGGTGACTCTCTCAACCTATCTGCCTTCTTGTAGGAAGGCTTTTCTACTGCATGCTTTGTGTGCATGTGTTTGTATAAGGGTGTAACACGGAAGAGGTACATATTCCCAAACGCGTACACAGCAGGTCCTGTCTACCACTTACTCACTTGTTTCTTTGTTTGCTTGTCTTTATAGACTGCAGTTCTGATTGCTGAAATTCTTTATGTTTAACAGCACATCTAATTATTTTGCATGAGGGTTTGAAGAGCTGAGTTCAAGTGCATTGTGCTAAGGCAGAGGGCTGCCTGCAGGGAGACAAGAAGGAAACAGCAAAGTTCAGCCCACCATGTAATAACTGAGTGATACCACATGTACAACCCTGAATGTTTATACAACCATGTGTGCGGGATCATGGAATCAGAGGTTACTCTGAACTTTCAGTCCTGTTTACAGCTGTCCTCAAGTAAAAAGGAAACACTCAGTCATCTTGGTCAGTATATGGCTGGGAAAACGATGACCCACTTGTTCAGTTTGGGACTTATGATGCAAAAACAGTATAAAAATCAAGTTTGTTTTTCCTTTATCTTAATGAGAATGCTGATGTAATTATCATGTTGCTGTTTGGCATTTGACTTTAGCTTTGTTTCCTTTGGGAACAAAATATGGCTATTATATTCTCACATGTTAAGGGTTCTTGTTGCAGTTTTAAAACGGTGGAAGAATTGGCCCTATAAGGATTTTGTAAGTTTATTTATAATTGTAAAGCACAAAATGGACATTCAAATAAAATGCCATATGAAATGATGGATATACTTAATTATATTTCTGCCCATGCTTCATAGCCCATAGATTCAAAGGTCAATATGGTTAGCCAATAAGTTTACACTATAACCTTGTGGATGTGACCTGTACTCCTAAAAAGTATAAGAACTGCTTGTTACAGCAATGTGGGGTTGCCTTCTAGTCATTTGCCAGGAGGACCTAATTGCTGGTTGACCTGATATGCCAGAAAATAAACCTTGCCTTTGCATTGAACTCTATTCTCCTGTCTCACTTTGGGGGTCTCCAGGTAGTAAAGACTGGCTTCAAGTCTTACATGAACAAAACTTCACTGATCCCATAAACTCCCCTTACTCTGAAGAGAACTGCAAGAACAAGCTGACTCTCTAAGAACTAATGTTATTTCGAACTGGCACCTATTAATGTTCACGGTGCTTGGTTATGCTTCTTCCCAATGTATGCCCATTCAGGTAAATATGTATATGTCCCTTTGAGCGAAGGCTGAAAGACTAGATGTATCAATTGCTTCTGTAGAGGAGACATAATTTTCAAAGACACCCAGGCCTGTCCATATAAGATGCATTAAAACTGATAGCAGCATTTTAATGACGATAACTGAAATTTCTCCTCATACCCACTAGACATTTTTAAAAATTTTTATTGTAGCTCTTCTACAGGGTTTGGAGTACTCTTCTGGCCTTGATTTCTATCATTAACAATTAATTTTATCAACCAGCTTTTTATATGCTCTGTGTAATTTCTCTGGAGATTATTTATTCAAAGTTGGTTTACTAATTCAAAGTTGCTATTCTAAATGTGGATTGATTTTTCTTGTAATTGATACTCTATGATATTTTAGTTATCACATATAAGTCTTCATTTTATATATTTGATTTGAAAATATTTTCCATGATACTGTATTGAGTTAGCACTAATAGTATGCCCTTTGAAACATTAAATTTTTCCTTTTGCTGAAATCCTATTTATACATTTTAAATATTTTTTGCTTGTGCTTTTGATGACATATAATATGAGAAACTATTCCTATCTCATGAAGATTTTTGTTCTCTGTTTTATCCTAAGAATTTCTTAGTTTTAGCTCTTACATTCAGAGTATGATGTCTTTGGAACTAATTCTCTATATGGTACAAATTAGAGGCACAAATTCATTTCAATGCATATGAAATGTAATTATTCTAGTGTTGATAATTTTATTAAAAGTCAATTGACTGTAGCTATAAATTTTGTAGGACAATTGAAATATTTGATATTGAACTGTACATAAATTGTTATGTAAATAACACATTTGATATTCATTATATTGTGAAGCTAAGAATTGAAAATGGAACCTCTTTTTCAATAATTTCCTTTCAGGCCCTGTGAGTTTTAGAAGCAAAATTTTAGGTAATTTTTTCAAAAAGTCATATAAAATTCATATAAATTTGTATTGACTTAATGAATAAGATTTTATCTTATCGACATCTTGATAATGTTAAAATTTCTACATGCTTATGAGTCTTCTTATAAATTACCATCACAAATACAGGTTTCTGAGTTCCCTCAATGGAGTCTTTAGTATTTCCCTTCCATATTCATCAAAATACCAAGTATTTTTTTTCCATTTTGACACCATTGTATGTAACTGAAGCTGCCTTTTAATTTCAGGTTTAGGTGTTCCATTGTCAGCATATATTTAAATAGAATTTATTTTTATGATGGATTTTATTCTGAATTTTTGATGAAGTCCTTTTTTTTGTTTCTTTTCTCACAGATCTTGGGGTTTTTTTTTCCATAGGATATTTTTTTTGACTGGAAATGGAGACAGTTTGGCTTGCTGCTGCAATGTGCTCTTTTTCATGTCAAATGCTTTGACTAAAAGGTACAGTGAGCTATTGCAAAGAGTTAGTAAGATTAAACACTGTTGCCTCAGTCCTGACCTTAGGAGGATTGCTTTCAGTTTTCACCATTATTAAGTACAATGGAGGATGAGAGGTTTTTGCTATGTATCATAAAGTGAACCCTGGCAGACTGATGAGTTCCCTTAAAGAACTATCTGTTATGTTTTTTCTGTCTCTATTTATATGTTTATGCATTAATTAATTTATTTTTATCTTTTTATTGAATAGTTTATGTATTTATATTTCAAACGTTCTCCCCTTTCCTTGCTCCCCTCACATATTCCCTCCCTCCTGATTCTATGAGGATGTTCCCCTCCCACACACCCACTCCCATCTCAACACCCTGCCAATCCCCTACACTGGGCAATTGAGCCTTCAGAGGACCAAGGGCTTCTTCTATTGATTCCAGAAAATGTCATCCTCTGCTACATATGCAGCTGGAGCAATGGGTGCCTGAATGTGTGCTCTTTGGTGAATGAGGTAGCACAATCACAAAAGAACATACATGGTTTGCACTCACTGATCAGCTCAGAATACTCAAAATACAGTTCACAGACCCCAAGAAGATCAAGGAGAAAGAATATACAAACATGTGTTCATCAGTCCTTCTTAAAAGGGGGAACAAATACAGGAGGAAATATAGAGGCAAAATGAGGCAGAGAGTGAAGGAAAGGCCATCCAGAGACTACTCCATCTGGAGATTCATCCCATATACAGCCAGCAAATCCTGTCACTATTGCTGATGCCAAGAAATGCTTGTTGACAGAAGCCTGATATGGATGTCTCCTGAGAGGTTCTACCAGACCCTTACTGATACAGATCAAGATGCTTCCAACTAACCATAGGACTGAGTGCTGGGACCAAATGGAGGAGTTAGAGAAAGGACTGAAGGAGCTTCAGGGATTTGCAACCCCATATGAAGAAGAACAGTATCTATCAACCAGACTCCCCAAAGCTCCCAGGGACTAAACCACTAGTTGGTGTTTTAATTAATACACCTGGCTGTTAGTGATCTGACTTGCTCTTCCTGAGTAAACACTTCTATATAAGTAATTCATTAAGTTCCAGGGTGTTGTGTGAACTTCTTTTTAAAAACTTCAGTATCTATATCACATTTCTCTTCTATAGAATCTTGACTTAGTATGTCAGCTTTATTGCATTTTCTCCTGTGCATTGAGATACTTTGAATTAGTAGATGACTATTGAGTCTATACACTATTAAAAGTCTATGAGTATTATAGATCTCAGCACATACATATAATAGTTTATAGTTGTCTTTAACTTGTGCATTTCTTATATGGTTCATGTTAAACTTAGAATTAGGTCAATATGATCAGCATGTGTGAGGTGATATATTTAATTAGACATTTAATTAGACATTGATGATGATTTGGGTTGTTGAACTCTGTCTAGTATATAAATTAGAGGCTGATCTTTAGACATCTACTCCCTGGGTTCTACTATATGTGCTGGTATGGTCATATTAATTCTCTTTGGTTCAACTGTGATTAATAACTTTCAATCATGCCATTTGCTTTTAAGTCTCAGTGCCTTCCATATAATTCTTGAATTTAAATCTAAATAATGATACTAATGCAATCTTTTCTTCATCTCAAACTATTGTTATTAGTTTTTTATAAATTATTTATATCAGGCTAATAAAGTGTCTCTGAATTAGATCTTTAATGAATAAAGGCTAAGTTAACTTTTCAGTGCCTATAGGGATACTTCTTTTTTAAACTTTGTAATATGAAGTATATCAACATTTAATTTATTTTGTACTGACATTCTATTTTCTAAACCAAGGAATTCAGAAAATATTTTGTTCTATGTACTTTTTTAATACACCTCTGGCTAAAATGTGCTACTATTTTAAGAATATCTGTTCAGATTTAATGTGCTTACACAGCATCCTGGACAGTCTTTATGTCAATGAGACACAGGCTAGAGTCGTTTGGGAAAAGAGTAAAATTGAGAAAAGTGGCCAGTGTCCTGTGGGCAAGCCTGTGAGAATTATTTTGATTGTTCGTTAATGTGGTAGGGCACAGGCCATTGTGGGTGCTACCACTACAGGATATGTGGCCCTTAAATGTGTAAGAATGCAGACCGAGAAAGCTTGAGGAGCAAGCCCTGAAGCAGCACTCCTCACACTGAAGCCCCTTGCTCTAGTTCATGCAGAAGACGTACCTGCCCGGCTTGCGTTCCTGCCTTGACGTCCTCAGTGATGAAGGTTAACTGAATGTGTAGGATGAAGTCATCGCATTTTCCTCAAGCTCTTTATGGTCATGGCATTTTATTAAAGCAATCAATACTCCAGCTGTGACAGATACAATGCCATGTTCCTCTTTATTCCTATCGTAGTCATAATTTTCCCAAATAATCCAAGTAATTTTCCACATTCAAGAAGTATAATCTCAAGATTTCTAAGGTGTCACAAAGTCTCTGCCTTAGGAAACAAATCAGCTGATATAAATTCTAATTTAAAATTCATTCATCTTAAACCTAAGAGGATGGGTCAGCAACTAAGAGAATTTATTGTTCTTGCAGAAGACCCCAGTTTTGTTCCCAATGCAACTCACAAGCAGATCACAAGCCACCTAGTTCCAAGGATTCTGGCTTTCTCTTCTTGCTTTATTGTGCTCTCCACACCCAAACCCCTGCCTAAGAATTTTTCTCTCACACACACACAATTAAAAACTAGCCTTTTTTAAAAAATTGTATTTATCCTCATCACAAAATTCAGCTTAACGTTTAATATAACTTGGTTTAAATTACAAATGTATATTGTCTGATGCCCAATCCAGTTATTAAAATTATTATATTTTATAATATGCTCATCATTGAAAGTAAACAATTTCACATTAACTCGAGTATTGTTGTGTGTGATAAACTGCCTAATTTTATCTCAGTTTCTATAATATCATTTAGTATAGAAAATGAGGGGTGACTTTTCCATTTCCTCTTCTTTCCCTTTAACATTTAATGTAAATTTTGTTCTTATATATTTAGTTTCTACAACATTGATGAACTTCTACTTGATGTGTAGTCAGAATGCTAGCTTTTATGATAGGCTCACCTTAAAAGACAAACTGTCAAGCGGTGTGAAGACAGTGACAATTTAACTATACAGCACAGAATCGCCTTCTTCAATAAAAAACAAAACAGGAACACCTCTACTTAAATACTACCATCAAGAAAAGAATTTAAAAACCTAAAATACTTGTTTCAGATCTCTTGTGCCTACTGTAATGGTTTATGTATCTAGCTGCAACTGACATATCTGTCATTAGTTCAAGCACAGTATAAAAAACTCATGATGCATCCCATGTTATTCCAGTAGCACAGTGCTCACTCTCCACAATACACCAACCTATGATAACAAAAGAATTACACTGGTAGCCAAGACACCTTATTAACTTACTATCTTTATCAGTAAATGCTATGATACTTAGGCAATGGTATGATACTTTTCTTTTTATCTCTATGGAATGAGAGTTTGAAATACACATCTCCTTTTTCCATACCATATCTAGAATCCTGTGATACTTTGTTGATTAAAGACATAGCATTTAAGTGTTAGTTGATAGCTTAAAACTGGATGTCTAACCTTCATCCGAAAAACACATTTGATGTTGAAATTAGCTGATTTATTTTTGGAAGAGTTCTGCTTTGATCTGGTGCATAAATCGAAGCCATCATGATGTGCTTTAAAAAGAGTTTAAACATCAAGTGACAGGTTAGATGGAGGGAAAACTTTCAGGTCTACTTTTTAAGAGACATTATATTGCAATTTTACCCGTACTTAGTGTGAGACTCCATGTCCTTAAAAAAAATTGGTTATGTTTGTTTTATCCCATAGAAAATTTCACACAGAGCAGCAATTAACATTTGTAATAAAATATAGATCAATCATTACCACAAATACAAATGTTTTAACAATTATTAAAGCACACTGATAAATATAAAGTATTTAAAACTTTGTCTACTAAGTTGTACTTTCTTGTATAATGATTGCACAAAAGCATCTGAAAGAGTCTTTATTTATAATTATGAAGAAAATCAGTGTAAAAACTAATACTTGGATTCATTTCAAATAGGTGTTTTATTTATCTAATACGAATCTAGTAAGATCTAGAATACACTTTTCCTCATCTCACTTTTATTACATGATTTAATAGATACTGTAGATAACTATATATGGTGTTGTCATTAACTTATACTAAGTTTAGGAAAATATTACCATGAATAATAACCACTTAAATTTTAAATTAGCATAATGATAATTATAGGAAACTATTAAATTTTGGAAAAATAATTAGCCTCTTTGAGTAATCAACACCCTTGAAGACTTCCCAGAGTTGAATGATCAGCCTTGGCACCATACACAGACAAAAAAAAAAAAAAAAAAAAAACCAGACTCAGCATGAATTCATATATATCCACACATATATTATATGAATCTATATATTATATATTATATACATTGTATTTTATATATTATATTAATATCACATATATTATATATATCTAATATATATACATATACATATATGTTAAATATGAGTATAAACAAATATATTTAAAGAAAAATGCTTTTTACCAGAAAGTGCAAGAAGTAGGGAACATTGAAAAATTTCGGGGATGGAAAGGGAAGAAAAATAACATAATTTTATTTTAATTAAAGCATTTGTAAAATTGACTGAGTATTAAAGTGGTAGTATCACATATGGGATCTGATTTTATTACCAACCAGTATGGGGCCTGTATAAATGTAAAATAAATAAAACTAAGAAGTAACTAGTGCTAATTTCTTTAGGTGAAGATCAAGTATCAGAAGTTACCAGCTCTAACTTTTCCTTTGTCCTAATTTCAGACAAGCTTGAGAACATTTCTGGAATTACTTACTGAATTAAATTGTGAAGGAACTCCATTTTCCCTCTCATTCCTCATTTTGTCTTTTATTATCTTTTCTTCTTCAGTAATGAAGAAAATGAACACCATTTTAGAAAGTTCACTGGACAAAAGTTTTTGGCTGGTCTATTGTGTCCAAAACGTCTCTAAGTACCTCAGATGCAACATGATTGAAATGAAACTTTTTGTCATTCCGGAACGTTTTAAATGCTAAGATGAAAGCATGCCTTTCCCCACCCAAACTTTGCTCGGGGTATAATCTTCTTTAAGTTTTGATCTCAGACCGTGCCAGTGGTTTTAATCTAAATTCACTTATGTGTGATTATTTTAAAATAAACTTCTGAATGATGTATTGTGCATTTAAAGAAACTCTCATCTCTCATTATTCGGAAGAATGTATATATTTATATTTTTGTCTCATTGAACAGTATCAGGTTTCACCTTCTCTTGACAGAAGTTTCACCAGACTTGTAAAGAAGGGCACAGATGCTTCAGAAAAACCAAGTAGGGCACATTGAACATTACCGATGCTTAAGACCCAGGTGAATCAGTGTCTGACTGATTCATGATACATTTTTATATTCCAGGATATAAAATTAAATTAAATCATTCAGCCTTAAATCCTCTTCAGAAGGAAATAACATATATATTACCAAATAAGATTAGATATTATCCAAAACTTATTAATTTAATATCAGGTTTAGGATAAAATACACTATCAAGAAGATAGACTTATCTAAATTAAGAGATTTGCAATTTTCAACATTGTAAATCATACTAGACACTCATTTCTTTATTGAAAACCTGAAAATAACCCTCAATTGACTTGTTTTTCTCCCAAACATTATTTCCACATAAACATTTTTAATTATGAGTTTATTTTTGGATTTTATATTCATTTTTTTTCTTTTTTAATGGATATTCTCTGTATTTATATTTCAAATGTTGTCCCCTTTCCCCCATTCTCATCCTCTGTCACCTCTCATTATCTTCATGAAGGTGCTCCCTCTCCCACCCACCCTCTCCTCCTTCAACAGGTGGCAATATATTACAAAAATGTTACCAAGTACCACTTTGGTAAAGCAGTACTTAACTTAAAATAGAAACAAAGCAAATAGTCATTAAGAAGATTGTGAGGGCAAGTCTATAGGAAAACCAGCAGTCTCAATTTACTTGGACCCTTGAGATCTTTCAGACACTGGATCATCACCAGGTAGCGTACACCAGCTAATATGAGGCCTGAACACATATACAGAAGAGGACTGTTGGGTCTAGACTCAGAGAAGATGCACCTAACAATTAAGAGACTGGAGACACAAAGGCTTGGGGAAGTTCTGTTGATGGGGGTGTGGATTGGTGTTGGGGACATCCTTCTGGAGACTAGTGAATTGGTATGGAATATGGAACAGCCAGAGGGTGGACCTGGGGGGGTGAATGAATGAATGAATGAATGAATGAATGAATAAAAGATCTACTTTAGAAAACAATTTTAAATGTAATATTTACATTTCTTTAAAGACAATTGATTTTGTTTGATTTAAAGTTACTAATGCAATTAATTAGGTACAGATGTTGTATTGTGGATGGTTATAAAGGTGGCGAGTTAATCAAGACGTTGAAAAGTAAACTCAGCTTTGTTGAACATTCATCTTAGCATTACACTAGATAGTTGCTAGAAAATACCAAATACAGCCTTGTATTTGAAAGTGGACATCACATTCAAACAGACCATGAGTACGAAGAGACCAAGAATTATCCTACAGCGCCAGTACAGGCTTATCATGGCAACCATACACACGTTGATCTGCAAGACTTCCTAGAGGAGAGTTTTAATATCTAGATATCAGTTGTGCAGATTTTAAGTTAAAATTCCAATTTAGATATTGCTTTTTTAAAGTCAAAATAATCAGGATTGTTCTATCTTTAACCCTTTGTTCTTTTAATAGTATCCGTACACCTACTGTACAATTCTGTACTGATTTTATGTTTGTATATTATATAATTCTGTTGATTTCAATGTTGAACATTAACTATAACTCTTGAGACACGTCCAAAGTGAGAGATATAACTGTAAAAAATGAGAAATGTGAGGGTTGATTATGTAAAAACCTTGGCATTTTCAGACAGAATTGCCTATGATTCATAACCACAAAGGAAGAATGAGGTGTCTGCAGGTCTTAATGCTGAAGTAATTTGAGAGAAATAGGTGAGAGAGGACAAGAAAGAAACCTTGCAGATGAATGACCCTAGCAATAAAATGAAATAGGAATGAAGAATATTTTACATGTGTCATTCATCATGTATTTTAAAATAACATGTTCTGAAAGGCTATTGTCAGTGTAGTGCAATGTGAAGGCTGATGCTAATTAGACAAGCCTGGCTCACACATATGTCTGTCTCTCCTACTTCTTGCAAGTCATAAACATAAGGGGTTAGTGATTTAATGACAGGCAGAATTTTCTACTGCACAAGGAAGCAGCTATAGTTTAGAGATTAAAAGTTAAAAGTGCTAACAAGAGACACAGTCAAAGCAGCTAGTGCTAATTTACTTGTTTTTCCTTAGCTTCCATACTTGGTTGCTTGTTTGGAGGAAGGCTGAACCTATATAGGTTTAAAGATATTATAAACCAAATAATGGCATTTTCAAGCCATTTCATTATGCACTAAATGACAGAGACAGGTTTGATTTTTTTCTCCAATATAATGACTATCTCTTCCTTCTCTTTTGTTGCCATAAGCATTCCTGAAAGCAAAGATTATAAAGACATTTTCAGGATCATTCAACATGGGTTCTGTAAATTGACTCAGATCAAGAGGAACCAATAGATAAATATGTGTTTAAAAGAATCATTAGAAATGAAAAATGAGGCAGGAAAATGTGAAACTTCATCTATTCAGTGCTCTGAAAACAAATGGGTGGAGACAGCCCCAGGCATCACTCTTTTAAGCACCCCCAGTCCCCACCCCTCGCAATCTTGACTTTCTCCTTTGAGATAACATAAAAGACACATTTGATGACAAGCTCACACAACGTGAGGTCCTGTGGGTATTACACACTGTTTTGTCTATGCATGTATTTTCAAGACAACTTTTAAAGCTGAGAACACACGTTTCTGTGTTGTTTTCTTTGCAATTAAAACTTAACCTCTCAGCAAAGCAGATCCAAGAAGACAAGTGGTTTCTTCTACACCTGCTTAACATTGTTGTCTGTAAATTGTTCTAATTCAGACATGTAATAGTGCCTGGGATATTGCACAGATTCACCTGGAAACAATAAGCTCTAGTAGACTATGTGTAACCCCTGTCTATACAGCTAAGGTTTTGCCTCAAGAGTGTATTTCCCCCTAAGTGAGCTTTGCTTTTAAGATAAACTTGTGATTATCTTCAGGAAAATAATATGTGGTATCACAGGAAATTTAAGTTTAAAGAAACGCAGCTAATTTATTTTGGGACACAGTGTTAATTACTATGAGACATGCAGCCAAACTGTCAGGTCTCTGCTTTGTTCTTTTTGGTTTTCATTATATCGTTTATGGTACACTGACTCAGTGAAGGAAAGGAACAAAGGCGGAGGTTGAGAAAGGTAAAGAGACAATACAATGTCATTTGTGTTTGTTTTCTGCAAGAATAGGCAAGGATGACTTTTTTCATAATTGCATTCAACTTGACAATGAATTACATAACTCTCCTCACACCCCTCTTAACAGTACTTTACACATAAGTTTCTGCTATCTATTTATTGCATCCTCTGGTGGCTTGAAAGAACCCCTGGTGCACAATACTCGGTAAATATTTACCCAGTGTGCAAGCTGTATTTTTATCAGCAAAACTATACATTTTAACCCAGTTACTTGCATTAGAACAAACCTCAACACTGAGTTATTCATGTTAAATTATACATTAGAATGTCAATTTAAATCACTTGGCCTGATTCTCACTGTCCACACAGGGGAAGTATTAAAGTATCATCTACCCCAGATAAATAGTAGATACAAAATAAGAAATATAGACTTTTCTTCTACTGTAGATATCACTGGGACCTTAAATTAAAATACAGAGTACCTTCTCTTTCTTATGATGAAAATTAAATATATGAAAATAATGAAATATTGCATGGCATTAATTTTATTTTAATTTATTCATCCTCATCTACATTTTATAGCCATACATTCTGCCTCAGTGTTTGGGTGAATGAGGTCCACTTGAATGAGCTGGCCTACAGTTTTGTTTTCATGATAGCATCCTTCTTCTAAGGAAGCTTTATGTTTTATGCAAAATAGGTTGTCATCGATGAAAATAAAATTGGTCCCTTTAAAAGTCAAACAACAGTTAATGTTTACGATCAGATGTGTGGTGCGTTGGCAACCGATTGAATCATTACTGAAGAGAGTTGTAAATTTCCAACAGAATTCACACATGAGATTGTGACCTATGCAACAAGATGTCTGACAGTGGGGTGGTTAGAAGGGCAAAGTGTGTGTTCTCCCTTTGACTGGGAAATGTGTCTCCCTCTACGGCCCTTTACACTCACAGACTCATTTTCCCTATTTGTGTCCATTTCCCAGATTTGTGTCCATTAATCTTACCACCTCCAACGCAGCTGAGCCAGCACTTACACATTCAGCACTTTTCCCAACCAACAAATAGCTTTTCAGTTGTTCGATCTCACCCCAGAGACAGACCTGGCACAGCAGGGAATGCACAGTTCTTCTGTACCTACAATTCCAAAGAAACACGGAGCAGCAGTTGTGGGATAAGTCAATATGCATCTCTGTACTGTAGTATTATCTTCTCAGGGACCTTAAGTATCATAATGATGTGACTATTTCTAATGACATAAAAATAATTTATTCCAGAAAAGGCACACATCCTTAATGATGCCCATCTGCTACGTTCTTGTAAGATATATGTTCGACAATTCTATAAGGTACTTCAGGCTTCGTGTTTCATTCATTTACCTCATGAATTTTGAGGACACATATTTTAATATAATCCTTTTGTATCTATTGATGACTGTCATATCCAATATAGAGAAACTTCAATAATAACTTGTTTGATCTTAGATTTAATTACAAAATAAAAAAATCCTGATAAATCAACTCTTGACTTGAAGAAATAAACATTTTAGAAGAGGTATATATTTCTAGATATGCCAAGTTCCAGATATTTTACATATATTTATGTGTATATTTAGAAACCAGGAAATTTGGTAAATTCACTTCCCCATGTTGCTAAAAATAAACCTATTATTAAATGGTGTTGGAATTAAGATCATATCTTTCAAAAATATGTTCTGCATATAACATGACTATTCAATATAATAATATAATAAATGACTATTCAATATAAAATGTACATAAACCTCAGGGTCTACAGAACCCTTTACATGGACTTTCAAATGTAGTTTAAGAGCTTTTCAAACACCCTCATTCCATCACTAATGAAGGCATCCTCCCTTTGGGCCAGTTATTTCTAAAAGTCAGTTTAAAACTTATTAGAAAGGATGTCTGTTCAAATGCAGATGAAAAATCGTTATAAGTTTATAAGCCTTATAAGTTTATAAGTTTATAAGCCAATAGCAACAATACAGATTCATGGAAGAAGGCCTTGTGAGAGATATGTGTTAGGAAGAAAGAGATACATGTTAGGTGCTTTATAAAGAAAGCACCAGGAGTCCTTTGTTTCTGGGGTCAGAAGCCCTGTAGCACGTCCACGTGCGTACGTCCGTCTCCACAGTTTTGCCCAAACCCACCTATCTGAAGCTGTTCTAAGCCAGTATCACCTCTTCTCCCATTTGCTTCTATTCCTCATGTTGGCTGCACTCCTCCCCCATTAAAAAACACAAAAGCACAGGCTTTTATAAGCTTTTTGTCACCTTCAAATAGTCGTTTGGAGCCCCCTCTTGGAGATGGAGTGCCTGGAGTATTTATTACAAGACAACTGAAGGCCCGGGCTGCCAAGCAGAGGCCTTTTCATCTGGTTTATATAGCTGGGAGTTCACCACCACCATCTGCACTGATCACTGAGGAGCTCTGTAGCTCTGTTCTGTGTTAACCCCTCAGACCCCGATGGCCTCTGGGAGACCTGACCCCTACTTTGAGACACACTGAACTGGAAATAATAACTCCCATATGGGAGAAGAATACTCCAGCTTCGAGAGCTGATCGGGCTTTGTTTTTTCTGTGACTACTAAGAAAGAAGTGGGTATTGGAAGCAATTCTCTCAGCTTATGGCTATTTTCATAGGGGTTCTATATTTAATAAAGGTTAAGTCCATGGAAACAGTGAGTCAAAGGCACTTTTCATGACCAACAATTTCACCTACTTCAGAAGCCTGCCTCTTCCCACTCTCCTCATGCCTACTCAAAGCAGGAACTCAGCAGCACCGGCTTTGTCTCCTAGGCAAATGGTCCTTGCCTCGAAGAATATAAATAAGAATTTTCAATCTGAACTTGTACATCACTCTTAGATGTCCAGCTCCTCTGCACAAAAGAAAAGCCTTTTGAGTAATTGCGAGACTTAATTAGCCTGTGTTCACACAATGTCTTCCTTTGTTCACCTATCAACAGGCTGCTTTCATCAGTGCTCCTCTGACTCTCTGAGGACCATTCTTTTCCCATGTTTTATACTAATTTCTATTTTCGGCTTTGGGGACCTATGATGTAAGGCTCTACATCTGAGTACCCAGTCTCTCTTTCCTGATTCATTCCCACCACAAATGACTCCATCCAAGCTTGTTGGTGATCTGATCACCTCCCCAGTCTGCTAATGCCTGCCCTTCAGTGACAAAGAAAGGACATTTGGAACATCAATGGGGCTATGGTGACAATGGGCAATGTAAGCTGATTTTTTTTTCTAGCCTATTTTCCCATCTTTGTGTCAGAACCATAACAATACCAAGAAGTATGGCAGTGATAAAGACATACAAAGTACCAGAATCATAGGAAGACACTATACAAATGCAACCTGTATTTTCTTTATCAGTGACAAGAAAGCATCCTATGCATTAAAGATAGTTCTAGTCACCTATTAGATAATTGAAGGCAACCACATTCTTAGTTTCATCTGATGCCCATAGTCTGAAAATCTACTCTGCCTATGAGTCCAGACCTCTGTATCAGACAGAACAATGAAAATATTGAACTTGTTATGATTCTTCCTGAAAATCTGTTAAATGGAATTAATTTATTATATTATAATACTTGAAGATGAAAACTGATGAACAACATTTCAAAATATATATTTCTATTAAGGCAGTGGTGGCACTTGTCTTTAATTCCAGGACTCAGGAGGCAGAGGGAGTCAGATATCTGAGTTTAGAGCCAGTCTGATTTACAAAGCAAATTTCAGGACAGCCAGGGCCACACAGAGAAACCTAGTCTCAATAAAACAAAAATAAAATCAAATGAAGAATGTATAAAGTGTTTCCAAATAATAAAAATATTCATCCAATAGATTAACTTTCAGTAATACTGGGTTATCATCAAGCAGGTCTAAAACTAATCAGGATTTTCCTTGTGTTAGGAAGAAAGGGGTCGTACTTGCAATGTTTGCTGATGGAAGACATGTCATCTCTGACACTTTCATAGATGATTTCTGAGAATAGTGAAAGGTGAGTTATATAGCCCAGGCTGGCCTTGAGCTCACAGAGACCTGCTTGGCTCTACCTCCACAGCACTGGGTTTAAAAAGCATGTACCACCACACCCAGCAATTCTCAGATTTGGATATGCCATAGTATTACTCTCTTCACATGAGCTAACATGCAGCTCCTCCTTAATAAACTAGTCATATTTGTCTTTCAGGGAGAATCCCATGAGATTGAATGAACCCTCCCACTGACTTTCTGCTAGAATTTTCTGTCTATAGTTAAACCAAACTCACAAACTATTTGTTTTGGGAGCAGAACTATTTTACATTTTCTAGAAGGGCAAGGCTCATGCCTTCTTCATGCCCTGAATACTGCTTAGCTAGCAGTTCTGTCTGCACAAATACAAAATCTAAGAGTGAACATTCCCCTTTCTCCAGAATTTGGACCACTTTTCTTAAGGAAATATATTATTTTTGGTCAGTGAATGGGAAGCCACTCTGCTGGTTTTTATGTATTTCCTATAGAGTAAGATTTCATTTGTTGATTAAGATGTTATATATACAACTGGGCCTGTTGAGTAGCCATTCGCAAACTTGAGTTCTTTTATATTCTGATCTGTGGTGCAATGAGAATACAGACATCTTTTACACCCTTGTTTCATCTCCTGTAGGTATGTATCTGGGAAGAGGATAGGTTATATGGTAGTTTTATTGTTAATTATCTTACTGTGGGTAAGGAGCTCTTCTCTGTTGTCTTATCAGCTCTTCTACAGAAATGCTTTGAAATTTCCTCTTGCTCTAATAAACTTTTGTCTTCAGAGTCTATTTTCTTATAGATCTGGAAGTGTTTGCAAACCCATTCTAAGTCTGAAATTCTATCACTATATTTTATGTATCAGCAATGTTCTAAAGAGATTTAAAAGTATATTTCTTGAAGTAGTCATGTTGCTGTTCTAGAACGCAGTGATTTGACATGGCAAAAGGTGAAAATGCATTCATATTACACTGAGACCGAAACGAGATGGAAACATCTGACTTTTTACTTTATTAGGTTAATTTTAAAAAATTTAGGTTTGTGGTTATTGTTAAAGGAGAACTATTCAAATATATATATGATTAACAATGAAGTAGACCTGACCTCAAGAGTAGAGTGTTGATTGGGGATGCTTAGATCAACTTGGTTGAGGCTCTCTTTTAAATATTTAGTTCTGTTTCATGAAAGTCATTAAGATTTTTGCTTATCTGACTATGTTGAGTGGTAGTTAAATTTGAAAACCATTTCTTTTATGGATTTTTGTGGGACTTTATTTATGTCTCTTTTTTACATCTATTGAACTCTTGAGAGAGGCTCCAATATCTTCTCCTAACTCCTTGGGGCCCTGGATATTATTTCTTGTTCTCATTTCCTATTACAGATCTTTATTCTGTAGTAACAAAAGAGTAAAAGTTATAGAAAGAATAATTCATTTTAGGACCCAAATAACCAGACATTTTACTTATGAAACTAAAACCCATACAGTATCTATAAGTAATTTTGAAGAATTGCTATTTTATTAAATAAAGAGTATGAAATTTTAAATAAGTGTTATCTGTGCAGCCACATTTTCTTAACAATAAAAAGTATTCAAAACTTCATCTAAATGCTTAAAGATCATTGATTTTCTAAAAACAATCCAAAGATCTGACATGTATATATGCTTCATGAAGGATGTTTTAATTTTTTAAGGTCTTCAATTTGGTTAGAGTATAAATTTGACCATGCCTATTCTGAGTGAGTTTAGAGATGCTCAGACATTAGCAAGATATTACAAGAGAAGTACTGTGATGTTGGATGAATTTAGCATTAATCACAGAAATTTAGCATGCCTTTCCAATTTGGAAAAACACAGAGAATGACCTAATCTGAGACCTTTCATGATATCTGTGCTCGACTGTACACACAGAGGGGCTGTTGATTCTCACAATTGTCTTTCCATAAAACTTGTGTGGTCCTTGTTAGGAAACCTTACAGTGAGACAAAGACAATAGCATTTACTATAAAATGGTTTTGATCAGTACATTTGCTCCATCCCTCAATTTGTGGTTCAAGTTACTCTTTATTAAGAAAAGCTGGCTGATGTAAAAATCACTTACCAGACAGGACAAACAGAGCTCTCCTCTTCTCCAATTATCCATGAAACCACTGGCCACACACAAATTGCTGTCACAAAGCTCTGCTCCTTGTCAGCTGCACACTGGGCAGAAGGACTAGACACTGGTCATGTGCTAACTCTGAGGGCGGGCTTTATATGTTTAGTCCATTCCAGAAACCTATAGACTCCAATGAATACATCATTCATAATTGACTTAAGGAGATAGAATTACGAGATAGGATTCGGAATGCCTTTGAGTAGGATGGGAAGCTGGACGAGAGCATGATGCTGTTTGAATGAAATTCCAGGCTGAAACAAGAAAAGGCAAACCTGTGATCACCTTTGAATTGAAGGTTCTGGGTGAAAAAACAAAACTATAAAATTCTTTGGTCAGACTTAACTGAAATAATTATACACTAAAATGGTACTACATTTATAGGGAAGACATTAATCTACTTTGACAGAAATAACAAACAGGGTAAACTGGAAGAATCTTGGTTACCAGCAAATGTTTTTGTCCTTAGTGTAAATCATATAGAAAGCACCATGTTTTCCCCATTTTAAACAAAATTAACTTGTGTTCATCATTGTGTTATATAAGGTTAAGAGATACACAATGGTTAGCTTAAAATACCTTATTTAGGACAATAAAAGTGTCTCCAG